>NC_088891.1:15142599-15445629 GCF_037157495.1 Lathamus discolor
CTGGTTAATGCTGGCTTTATGCATGCTTTATTATTTGTGTTCTGGGAGATGCATCCAGGATCATTTTAAAGGGCAGGTAACACCAACAGTAAAAGTTTAGGGCTGCAGCAATTTCTTAGAGATCTACTAGCCCTGGGTGGACGACTGCCAAGTAAAGAGTGTGGCAACTTTACCCCTTCTCTGCTGGGGTGGTTGTCTCTGATCTGTGGTGGTCAGTGTCTCTGTAGAGCCTTGGCTTCTCCTCTTCCCCTTTCTCTGCCCTGAACACTGCAACACGGTTGCATTAAGCCCTGGGAGCAAGGCTATGGACTTGCACTTGAATCTTACTTCTGTGGAAGGGGAAAAACAGAAACCAAAGTAGTCAGGTAAGAAGGACCATTGCACATTACTTTTACTACCAACAGGTAAACTTGTTCATCTTAACTGCCCTGCAAACTAAATCATTTAGTTTGAGCAATGTAAATCAGCAAAGGAAATCAGCAAGCTGCAATACAAACTAAAATTTCCTTCCCAATTAATAAAGACTCTCATTTCAGTGTTCAGCCTAGAGCATGTTTTAATGGCATGAATTTTGAAACGTCAAAACCAGTGTTTTTCACTGAGGGTGCCAACAGAAAGCTATCTTTGTTGTCCTCTCTGGGGCCCCTCTGTATGCAACTGCCGCCCCCACTTATCTGATATTTTTCCTGGTTTTGAGATTTACGTAGAAATTTATCTCTCTACAGTTCAGATTTTATGGAATTACTCTTCCAAATTAATTGTGTTCTTAAATGTAATGTTGCTGTCTTTATTGTTACAGGATCTTTAGTCCTAGTAACTGTATTGCTGGACATTGCAATGTGAGCTGCAGCAGATGTCTGCCAGTAAACCTCCCAGTATCTGTTTTTTATCAAATGTTCTTTGTGGCAATAGAGAAAAGAAGTATAGAACATACCAAATACTCTGAGTAGTTTAATTTTAGCCTTTCAATATCAATAATGAGGCACAAGTTCATTGCCATGGCATTTCCAGCCTAGCTGTCTGATGCTCTGACATTAACTCTGTAAGCTTTTTGTTGTCTCCTTAACAGTGCAAGTACTGAGAATGGAAGATCTCCTGAAAGTGCAAGGCCGGTGAGGACATACACCCCATTCAAGAGAGTGCTGGAATTTAGCACAAAGAACAGTACATCTTGAGCATTCAAGCCTTTCATTGCTTTCTAAATACAAGCAAATACCTTGCGCCTTTGCAGCTTGATTAGATAATTTTTTATCAAGTCATAGAGAAGAACAGCAGCACGGAGTCTTGCTAAATTATCCTGAAAGCAGCTTTTTAGTAACTTCCTGTCTGAAGTTACTACCGACATTAACTGTGGTGGATATGAAGGAAATGGAATGAGTGAAACAGCAGTCAATATTGCTTCTTCAGAAGCTGGCTAGTGCAATGTGTCATTTCAAATGCCTGTAAGGAAGGAGTTGTATAGCTGTACAGGTTTTTTTTTCTTCAACTGTGTTGTAGTTGTTTGTGTAATGAAGCTCTAATATATTTTATTTTCAATGCTACTAGAAGCAGTATCTTCTATGCTGGTAGAGGGCGTTAGTCTGAGAGCTCTTCCTTTGTGTACAAAGTGTGAGGGCTGTTCACGCCTGTCAGAGACCTGCTGTAGTTGAGGGCTCTCTTCACCTCGAAGTCCACTCATAACCAGTACTCTTTTGCTTGGAGGCACAGATGCAACTGGGCTGTTTAAAGCAATTCCCTCGAAGCCTGCAGATGAATATCATGTTTCTTGCTCAGAACAGTAAGTGATAGAGCAGATTATAATGGATTTTGCTTTGTTGGACTGAGGCACTGGTTTGCACTTCCTTGGTCATGGGATAGCGTGACTATTGGTGATACATTCAATAGTAATTGTGTAGGAAAATCCCTGTCACATTTTTTTATTTACTTTTCCAACAGAGGAAATGAAATGAAGCAGAATTTTGCCGACAGCAGCCTGCAGCAGTCCCTGCCATTCCTACATCAACAGCAATCCTGAATCAGGATTTTTCAGTACTCTTTATTTTTTTTTCCCCAAAGCACTTAAAATCTTATTTTTGACTTCAAAGTACCAGCAGGAATGACTGCATCTGGTACTGAACCTTATTTAAACATACACACAGGGCATTTTTTTACATCTTGGTTTGATCTTCCAGTCTTGGTGAACTAAAATGAATTATGAAGATTTTCTTGTAGTTCTATTATCATGAATGAAGGGCATTTTTTTTATTATTACAGTATCTGATATTGAAAACAACTTTCATTTCGTATGATTAATATAATTCTTGCATAGAATGTCAATCGCAGGAGGTACTCACCTTGCCACAGGGCTTTACAAAGCGATTGCTTTTATCTCCAGTCTAATGCAAGTTCCTAAGTTCAGTACTGTCTGTTCAAATTAAGTATACTTAGTAGAGTTGTATTTAAAACAATAATATTGACCTCATAATCCAAATCTTATTCCTGCATTATTACATGGGTTTCTAGATTTGTTAGATAACTGTGCTTATTCTCTAGCTGTTTACTAAATAAAGAAGCCTGTATAGGAGGATGGATTGAAGGATATTTTGATGTGGTACAGGAATCTTGCATGAACATGAATTGCTTGATACAATCAAAGCATATGCATAGTAAAATGGGAAGCTCAGACTTCCCCAGCTTTTGTGCTAGATGATCCTGTTTGCACATAAGCATTTTTTTCCGTCGTGACCTCGTCTACTCCTGAGAACTTAAAATGGCCATTCTTTCTAAGCAGTGAAACACAGTACCATGGATTGGTTTATGCACAAAATTCAAGAAATAATTGCAATGACAGCCATTAACATAAACGTGAATTCTTTACTGTGTGAAGGAAGCCTGTACCTTCGCTGATAGGGAGGTCACACATGTCAACAGCTGTTCAGTGCTTCCTTTAAAAATAATAATTAAAAAAATACATTGTTAGTTTTAGTAGCTCTAAAAGGAAATTCTGTTTACTGAGTTGCTGAGGGAGTGCAGAAGATCTCATAGATACCAAAAGGGCAAAGAAACCCTTCCAGCTATCACATCAGTAAACAGGCCTAATACCACACCTTTGCTTAAATGGCTTCTCCCAGAGAAGAGGTGCAAAATCTCTCAAGTGGGAAACCACTGGAAGAGTAGGTCCCCAAGAACAGTCTGCTCCTTATAAAAACAGTCCTCAGACAAAGCACCCTCTCATTATGCAAAGCAGAGGAATTGTCTTGTACCTGAATACCAAAGACTTGGAAACAGCTGACACATGGAGAAACTGTAGCCTTAAGAGTGCATAGGGTGTTTTTGGTTGAAGTTTTGGTCCTTGACTGAATTTGGGAGACTGAGTTTGCTGAAAAAAGTTCCCAAATAACAGTTAGTTTGATCAATCATTAAATGAATTATGGTTATGAGCAACTAAGATAATGAAGTGAAACTCTAAAACAGAACACATTTAAATTGGAAATGTATGTTGATGAACCCCGAAGAGGATAGGTAATGACTCAAGCTCCAGGGTTAAGCTTTGGACTTGTGAAATCATATCTCCCTCTAGTGGCTGATAACAGCAAATACTTGGGCAGTATCCTTTGGAAGACAAGCTGCAGTATCATCCCAGCTGGCCATGTTAATGTCCCCGTTAGGGATGCAACTTCAGTTCATCACATTATGCCTTCTAGCATTTTTTTGTGCCTGTCGTGCTTTAACCCCAGCTGGTAACTCAGCACCACACAGCCACTCACTTACTCCCCGCCGCGGGCTGGATGGGGACAAGAATCAAAGGAATGTAAAACCCACGGAGATAAGAACAGTTAAATAACTAAAATAAAGTAAAATATAGTGATAATAGAAAGAATGCCAACAATAGTAATAATAATAGGAAAAAACAAGAACAAAGAAATGAAAGCTCAGAAAACACAAGTGATGCACAATACAAATGCTCACCACCCACTGACTGATACCTGGTCTGACCCAGGCAGTGATTTGGGCCTTCCGGGTAACTTTCCCCAGTTTATATACTGGGCATGACGTGCTGTGGTATGGAATATCCCTTTGGCTAGTTTGGGTCAGGTGTCCTGTCTCTGCTTCCTCCCGGCTCCTGTGCCGCTCCTCACTGGCAGAGCATGAGAATGAAAAGTCCTTGATGAGAGTAGGCACTACTAAGCAACAACTAAACCACTGGTGTGTTATCAGCATTGTGCTCAGACTAAAGTTAATACACAGCACTGCACCAGCTACTAGGAAGAAAATTAACTGTCACAGCTGAAACCAGAACAGTGCCCAAATAGTCCCTCTACATTTCAGGAGTTTAATTATAAACAATAGTTTGTGAAATTTATCTTCAAACTTTATATGAATGGATGAAGGTGGTATTTATAGATAAAAGGAAATGCACGTTGTTGTGAAAGACATTAACTGACAAGCTTAAATAAGTATAAATCCTTTATCCCTCTGGGTTTGGCTAGAGTTCAGAAAACAGAACATGATGACTGAGGTGCTCAGTGAACAGGAGAGGGCAGGATGAAGTATCAAAATGCTGTGTTGACAGACTTCAAAAGGAAGTTCATTCTACTTTTATTGTACTCCTGAGGATCTCCTCTGAAACTACTGCAAGCTATTTTAACTCTCAGACTTGCAAAATTATAATCTGCTCAAGCCTTTCCCAAGACTGCAGCAGGGCATTAAGTTTTTCCTGTAAAACTTGTCTGTGTAAATTCTGTCTTGACTGTTTGATGGAATGTCCTACTATTTTTCTAAACCAAACAAGGACTGAAGACTATGCTATATTGTAAGAGCATTTTGACATGCGATGAGCTGGATGACCACCATTTGATTGGGCTTCTGGTTTAAATTTGGTAACTTTGAAGAACAGGAGTGGAACAGTATTTATATAATTGTGTTTCTTGACCATGCAGAGCTTTCCACTCAAATCAGCAGCAATGTAAATTAGCATAGATAATAACAAACCTGACTGAAAAGACTGTAACACTTCAGTATAAATTTTGTCAATGAGATTGGGTTAATTAGTATTATAATGCTAGAAACTAATTTCTATAAACATCAATAAAAGCCATATAAATAGGTCCCAGAAAGTGCATTAAATATGTAAATTGTATGACTACATTTGTACCATGGTAAGTATTCTTTTGTGATTTATTTCAGATACTCTGGAAAGTATTTGGGATACAGTTTCATATATGCCATATAAATAATGCCGTTCCATTGTATGCTTTTAATACATCTTGTACGTAGGACATGAAAAGGATAAATTGCAATAAATATTGTATTTAAACTTTCTATTCTGTTGTGTCAACACTCATTTAGAAATAAACTTGCCTTAAGACCTTGCAAACTCTTACACCATCTTGTTTGTTCAAAACATGTATGAATAGAACAGCAGTTCCCCTGGAGCCTTGATGTTTTTGTCAGTGTTTCCTTTGGCAGATGGACTCGTGAGAACAGAAAGACACTCCCTTATTAAAGACTCTTCTCAAAGCCAAGTAATCAAAGCAGATGAACTCTTTCATAAAATAAAGAACTATTGAGTTGCACAGGATAAACAAGAACTGGGCAGCACATCCCTTGCAAAAAAACCCTACAACTTCAGATCCCGCAGATAACATCAGAACACATCTGGGCTGATGCTCTCCAGGCTTCAGCACGATGAGTCTGTTATGACTATGGCCCCTTTTTATATTTTTTTACAGCCTATATCCACTCACTGATAATATTTATCTTTAAGACTGTCACAATGAAACAATCTACATGTCAACTAAATAAGAAGAGGTCATGCTGCAAACATAACAATCAGAGTGTTACTGGTTTGCAATGCTCAGCTGAAGAATATGAGGTTTTTTACTTGAACAGTGCTTCCCTGTGTACACGTATTCCATATAACTTGCCAAGAGGACCTCAAAATCTTGTTGAGATCAGTGCTGAGCCTACAATACAGGATCCTAGGAGTTGGGTACTAATGCTTTTGCAAGAGTTTTTAAATCCTTCTTTTGACATCTGAAGACATGGATGGATAAGCAAATAGGTAAGAAGTTCTCATTGCTAAGTCTGTAACTCTATAGGAAATCCCTGCTCACAGAATGGAGTTGTACAAGCTGAGAGTTTCACGCCACTTACATGTTATTTCATTCCTGTTCAGAACCTGGGGCTATTTGCATGTGTAAAAGAAGGAATGTTCTTAAGTGACCTAATGAGATAAGGCCCTTCCAGCCCTACCTCAATCATAGAACACAGAAGAAACACAGGAAAACAAGGTGACAGGAGACCTCTACAGCTGAAGGTATGTGAACGTTTTCAAAAGAAAAAGGGACCTGGCAGATTAAAGAGAAAATATGTACAAGCGAACATCTATGAGGTTACAATATTCTGTGAAGGTGTGTGGGGTGTCTAGGCATGCTACAACAACCTGACAGTTGCTTCCCATACATAAAACAGTATGGTGATAGGTATAAGCATATATGGGATTGCTTTTAAAGTGTCTGGGGCTTTTTTAGAGAAATAAGGTTAAGGGAGGAGTTATTTCCCTTATATTAACTACAATAACTATTACAAATCACGCTGACTAAAAAGGTGGGTGCTTTTTTAAAGGAAATTAAAATGATTCATTTACATTCCAAACATTCATACCATTTTTTAAATTTTCTTTTGGAGTGGTTTATTTTGTAAGTGTGGCATGATTCCTCTCTTGCCCTTCAATATTTCCACATAGGAGCAAAAAAGCTGTAAACGTATGGCTTTTTTCCTCTAGAGACCTATAGTCCAAAGCCTCTTTTGCCCCTTTTCCTAGTGAAAAAAGTAACATTTATATATTTATAAAGTTGAATAAAGGACAAATGGAGGATGGAAATGATGCCTTTACCAGAAAAGAAGCAAGAGTGTTAGTTTTACTTTTAATCCAATTTTGTGCAGACTCAGATGTTGCTGGCAGATCTTTCCACCTGAAAGAATTCAGCCAGTTGTATTTCATGGCCATCTCCCCCAAAATGTCATACAACTAGAATGCATCAGTTTAGTTGCAACTGACATTGATAAAACAGGAACACTAAAAGTTGGGGCACAAATGTCTGTTGCAATGTTTCTTGTAACTGGTGTAACCTATTGAAAAAATCTAAGCTAGAGTAAGTTCCTCAGTTATTTGAATGCCTTTCTTTTTAGCTATAGCATACACAAAGATGAATACCCCTGGGTCACACTTTGTGTTGTGTTTTCCATGTAGTTTATTCTTTTTTGTTAGTATATCTGATCTTCATTGTCATTCTAACAATTTTCCTGTAGAAGTAATACTAAATTGCATAGTAATTGCAGCCATGCTACTGCAGAATAAGTTATATTTAAATGTCTAGTGACTGAAAACAGACTGACTGAAAATTGTACCTCATCATAGCTCTTGCGAGAATGTCCTAAGTGAGAAATACAGGAAAGCCCATTATGTAAGAAATTATTTAAACCCTGTTCTGCTATATACTTTGCTCATGTGAATAATAATCAAAATATTTAAGAAAATGATACAAAATCTAGCCTCAAATCAAAAGGCCAAGAATGCTCTGAGGAAAATAAAACCATTCACTGCAAATAATGCCAGTCTGTCAGTCTCTTAAGAGAAGCAAGAGTAAAGTCCTAAGACTAAACTTGCAGTAGGTACTGCTGAGTAGTGCTTACTCATGTTCAGAGTGTGGATAGTGAGATTTTCCTACCTGTATTTACTCCAGGGTAAGCAATCCTTAAGTATATAACTTTCCTCAGTCCCACAGATGCTCCATACTTCTGCTTCTTGACTAAGGAAGCTTAAATCTACTTTTCCTTCTTCACATTCTTGTCTGGACAGATGCTATCTAGATTGCATTGTATCTGGATGCTGCCCATGTCTCCATAAGCAAGAATGTACTTGTTCTGGCACCTTCCAAATTTCAGCTATTTGTTCATCACTCTGGAACTGTGTGTTACTTGTAAATGAACTATGGTATTCCAACACTTAATGCTCGGGAACTATAAAGATGAATAATACTCCTTCACAGTGACCTTGGGTAAACACAGACTTGGTGAATGGCATTCCACTGCAAGGCCACAGAATGATCAATTGTGATTCCCAGCAGTCATGTTATTAGGACTTTTTTTCCTTTTGCTGTATTTTACTGTGTTTATGCAGTTCAGCACACAAGCTGAAATCCACTGTAAATACCAAGCATTACTTTTTTGTCCATATAACAACAGCAGATGGACTGAGATGAATCATCCTCATGTAAGCGCAGCGCAGTGGTCGAATGAGATAGTTCCTTCTGGATTCACTTCCATGCAGTCGGAAGCAGTACTCTGTTTCCACAGCCAGCCTTCCCACTTTTTCCAATCTGCACAGGAGAAAGAGGCTAAAAAGCAGGATAAAGTGTTCCTTCTTGCAAGATGCAGGAATGTTACACAGATGGCATAGCTTAAGCCTGCATGACAGAGGCCGCAACACAGGGAACCTGTGCCCTTTAGTGGATGATCTGGTGAGAAAATCTCAGCGATTTCCCCTTCCCTGAGCTCCCAGGGAAAGCTCCCCAAGGGATCTCGCTCAGATGATCCAGGTTGTGCGGCACACACAGCCAAGCGGTCTCTTCAACCAGTCCCTGAGCTTGGCTCTTCTCACACTGGCTGTGGTATTTGTTTCCATGGGTAGCTGCCGACTTGATTAATCTCATTTCCCCTGGCCTCAGCCTTCCCCTTCCCCGTGCAGCTGAGCAAACACAGGGCAGGCAGACATTTTAAAACGCTTCCTCCTCCAGCCCCTCCAGGGTAGGCCCTGTTCATAAAACAACTGTTCTAACAGCTCTGAGAAATGTGCCTCTGCAATTACTTGGATCAAGAAACCTCCACTGGGATCAACTTAAAAGGGCTGACATCTGCCGCCTGGGAACTACCATTCAGCTAATGACCTTATTACTGCTAGATGGAGTAGACTTACTAAAGATCATGGCACTTGTATCAGGAGGGAAAGTTTGGCGTAAGCAGGCCAACATTATACTGCAGTCTAAATGTCTGTGTTCAGTCTCTGTCACACATAAACATGTTAAATGCCACGCGAAAAAGTAAACCTCGATTCCTAAGCAGGAATTGATGCTCTGCTGAAAACCACCCAAACACACGGAAGTGGCCTGGCTTTTGCCAGTGCACATGCAAAGTAATTAACGTAAGACACACTGACGCTTTTGCCGTGTTTGAGCACCCTGCGTGGGGCGGGCTCATGCCGGCAGCCAGCCTCTGCGCAGCTTCTCGCTCCCAGGATAACGTGCACTATGCTTCTGGAACACCGCCGGCTCCCTGCAGCACAGACCTTGCAACACAGGGTTAACGCCGAGCAACGCCCACGGCAACCCGGAGCTCTGCGAGCGCGGCGCTGCCGCCTCAGCCCGCCCTCCGCCGGGAGCGGACACACAGCGAGCCCCCGCCTTTCGCGAGCCCCGCAGCGCCGTCGGCCTTCGCGTTCCGGCCAAGTCCGGCCCTGCCGCTTGCCGTCGCTTCCGGTAAGATGGCGGCGTCCGAGTTGCTGCGGAAGCGGCGCCGGGGGCTCCGGGACCGGGCGGGTGCCCCGGTGACAGGCGGCTTAGGGCCCCATGGCGGCGGCGGGCGGCAGCGGCGGCCTGCGCGGCCGGAGCCTGCCCGAGCTGCGGGACATGCTGAGGCGGCAGGAGCGGCTGCTGGCCGACCGGTAAGGAGAGGCGCCGAGGAGCGGGCCAGGCCTCCCGCTCCCTGGTTTAAGCCCTTTCGGCGCTCATGAAGCTCCATGTACCCTCGAGGGCTTCCGGCTTTTGCACTCTTGAGAGCAGCAGTTACGTCTTCGAGCAGAAAAACCCGTAAAGGTCGCTTTATCCCAGCACAGAGCCTGCAGGTGCTTTGCATCTCGCAGCTTTTCAGAACTGTAGCACATAAATAAGAAACTTACGTTTGAGTGAAAAACCTGCCATTTTCTAATATTATTCTGATGAAGCAGTTCCGTATCTCAGATTGCAATAGGAGTGTTTCTATCCTGTGAAATTATTGTTATTTTTTTTGTCTTAGGAAATTCATTGCAAGGCTTCCAGACAAGGGTAAGAAGGTCTCCGACTTTGTGGAAAAGCTGAAGCTTGCCATTTCACAGGAAGAAGAAGTAGCAAGGACAGCTGAGCTGTTATCTGCAGTTAGGCTGGAGTTTCAGGTGAAGCAGGATGAGATTAATGCAAACAAACAGCAAGTTATCCTAAAGGAGGACAGACTAAACCATGAAGATTCCACAGTCTTTAATAAAAACTCTAAAGAAGTTTCTGAGATTTCTTCCCAAAGGCAGGAGGCAGAATGTATTGCACACGATGCCACAAATACAGCACTGGAAAATCAAAGGACTCAGAGGAAAAATAAAGAAGTAAAGACTGTTACAAAAGATCAGTATCTGCTTTGTGAAGTTGTCTCCAAGTCAGACACAAGCAGTCATCTGGAAAATGATGAGCAGGCATCGCAGAGCAAATCTGAGGATGCCACAGAAAGTGCAGGTGCTTTGGACAACAGTAAAGATGAGTTGGTTGATGCCTTTCAAAAAGTTACAATCGTAGGTGGGGATGATGGTGAAAAAGTATTGGAAAAAGAGCAGAATGTGGCTAAACATACGGGGTATATCTTTGGAAGCCTGCACCCCAAGACTCCACATTATATTGAAGTTCTAGAGTCTAGAGCCAAGAACCCAGTCATAAAGAAAAGCAAATTTAAAACAAATGTGTAAGTATTACAGAACAGAAAAACCTTTTGTGACATACTTGACTTGTATGAAATTGGAAATGGCACAGAACGAGTTAATTTTAATGTGTTAATTTTCTTGTGGTGATCAAAGAGATTTAAAGTTATTTGACGTGCAAAGTTAATATGTTGGCTCCGTTAAGTGCCACAGAATATTGAGCAGTGGTCTCACTATAGCCTGTTGAAACAGTTGTCATGAATCTTCACAGAGTTTCATAGCTTAAGCTACAAAACAAATCATTGTCAAAGCTTTCTTGTGGGTCAGTTCTACAACTCATAGAATTTGAATAGCAGGTAGCCTTTGGCTTTTCCTGCACCTCTAGAGAAATCGCAATTCACATTGTACTGGTAGTGCTTTATACTTCATGTGACTCCCAAAACATTGCCATCTCATGCTTGCTAATTAACTGCTGTACCTTTTTTATTCATTATGAGGAGTGATCTGTGATATTGTCTCTCCACAGAGAAACCTTTTCAGTTTTGCTGAGCGCTGCTTATTGTTTGTGGTGTTGTAACACTTTCAGGTTTTTTTTCAACTCTTACAAGTTCAAAATAGCAAGTCTTTGAACTGAAGTTATTCAAACTTGTGACCCAAATTTGCAGCATAACTTTTTTGTTTCACCTCTTCCAGATTATCAGGAGAGCAAAATGGATCATTGCGTGGTTCCGCATCCAGTCAGTCACCTGAGGCATGTGGCTCTCCAATTACCGCTGAAGAAAGACGACTTAGAGATAAGAAGCATTTGAATGAGATCACAGCAGCTCGGCTGCCACCACTTCACCATTCTCCTACTAAGCTACTATCCGTAGAGGAATCCATAGCAATTCAGATACAGCAAAAAGCAGCTTATGAGGTATGAATTCACAATTTGGTCTGAAAAGTAATTATACAATTGGGATCACTTTTGAAAAAGAAAGCATAAAGGGATCTTTTCATTCTGATAAATTTGATGATGAAATTGAGATGGTCAGACTTTGAGAAAAGGTACTTTTTTTTGTATTTGATTCTTTTAATGATACAGTTAATGTAGTAATTCCTTCTGAAACTGTTATTCCTTCATTAAGCAAAATCTAATGTTATTCTTCATGTGTTGATATGCTAAACTCATTGCACTTGCTCCACTTCTGACTAGAAATTAGTTTTTAAAGAGTTCTTGGCCCCTGCATTAATGAAGGCCTAGCAGTATTTGTTATTCTTAAAATATGCAAGTATCTGTATTTGACTGTATTTATGGTGTGCTGGAAGAATCAGAGTTCTGAGATGCTTCAAAATCTGTTTTAATGGATTTTGAAATTGACTTTCCGGGTAGTGCCGAGCTGACGTGTAAATTAGATGCTATTGTAAAAGTTTTTGTTGCTCCTTATTGTTTTAAAAGCACTTGCTAATTTAACCATTCTGACACTTTAAGAGAGGTAATTTATTTGCAAAAAGGAAATGTTTTTGCTGAGGTTGCTGAATGTGGAGCACTGCTGTTGCTACATGGTTACTGTGCACAGCTGCTCTCTTACACGGACTGATTCTGTTTTGTTAAAGCCCACAGTAGTGTATCACAGGTGAGGACTGCCACATGAGGAATTTAAACTCTTGCATCCTCAAATATTAATAGCACAGTCATGTTTAAGTGTGAAGAGAGAGCTAAAATTTCTTTGCTAGTTATGTTGAAGTAAGCCCACTCTGCAATTACTGATATCATTATGTCAAGTTTATACTTCAGTATACTATTTTTTTTTTCATGAGCAGGATAAAAATAACAACACTTTTTCCAACTTGTGTCCTTTTTCCTTTCTTTCCTAGGAAATGCAAGCCAAGCTTGCAGCACAGAAGCTTGCAGAGAGATTGAATATAAAAATGCTCAGGTTTGAACCAGAGGGGGTTCTGCAGTACAGAGATGGAAGAGATGAAGATTATTCTTCAGCAGAGGACTGAATTCAAGCAGGGATGTCTGTGGATGAGCCATGTAATTTATCTTTATGCAGTACTTCTTAAAACCCAAACCTGGATATTGAGAATGCTTTATCTGGTAGTTGTTTTCTTAAAATGTTAACATTACAGCAATGGGCAGGTTTCAGTATAAACCTCATAAATGTAAGTGTTATTAAGTGGTAACCCTGGTGTTATTTGGGGACCGTTTTTTGAGCACTTGGGGCAGTTAATCCTTGTGGAGTGCCCCATAGTTTTCAACTACAGCAAAGTGAACTCCTTAATGTACTTTTGCAGGCTGTGATGAGTCACCTGCAAAAGAAAGTTCCTTCTGTGCAGAAATGCAGTTGCATAGGGCATTGGCACATATGTCCATAAAGTAAACTAGGGTGCCTGTGAACTGCTCGCACAGAGGAAAGCTCTTGTCTTGTATAAATATGAGATACTTCTTCTATCTATTGAAGATTATCTTGTTTTTACCGTATGGTGAAAATATATGCCCATACATCTACAGTAAATGAGTGATAGGCTGTAAGTTAGCTTCTTACCACATGAGAGCTTGTTTTTCTGTCCTTATGTTATAAATAGGTAAGAATTTAAAATTATTTTATAACTCAAATTCTGTTTGGGCTTTAAGGAACTCTGCTGTTTCATTTTTGATTGTTACTGCAAAGCACATCAAGACATCAGGTTACTCTAAAGAGTGGCCTTTTTATTGAAGGTCTTGGTGGGTTTCCGTGTTTTTGCACACTGCTATTATAGTATTTTGAAATATATTATATTTCAAAATACTATAATATATTTGAAATATATTATAGTATTTTGAAATACTATTTTTTTCATAGTCCAAATCTGTAAATTAAGAGATCCGTCCTCTGGTGTTCTTCAAGAAGATGTTCTGTATGTGTTGAAGTTTTAGCTTTCTTTGAAGATAAAAAAAAATATTCTTCCTTACAATAACATTTTCTGCCTTTTAATGTGAATTTTGAAAGCTAAGGAACGCATCTGGGAAGTATTTCACAACAATACTCCACTGTTGACTAGGATTTTGCAAGCCTGGTATGAGTTCAGTTCTAAACCACAAACATCAGAGATGCCGTGTATAGCCTGGCAACACCTGTTTTCCAAGACACAGCAATAGCTGTGTCTGCAGGGTGGCTCTGTGCACAAGGCTCTCCCTGGATATGTACGTATTCCTGCAGGAATGGTGTCTCTGGAAACTAAGGGAGCTCCGCATGTGAGTCCTTCAAAACGCTGCACAACATCGTCTAGAAATGGTGGTTTAAAGTCTCTGCAACTTCTTTAGTGCACATAGCACTTTACTAGCAGGCATTAACTCTCTCACAGATGCTCCACAGCCTCTCCCAGGCAGTTCCTGTGGCATAGTCCATACCCTGGCAAAGCAGTTTGACAGGTGGAACTGCTGCTAAGCCAATATGTGGTGGTTTTTTACTAGCACATCAGTTGCTTATCTGTGATCCCCCCTATAGTCTTGTATAGGAGTACTGCTGTACTCTTCCCTGTCACAGGTTTCTTATTGTTTATTGCCTTCTCATCAGCTGTTTGCTCTTTACTTTTCCTCATAAGACTTGCCTCCTGTCACTAGGGCAAATTCATACTCTGCATCCCTGAGCCACCCATTCCCTTTCATATGACATATCACTGCTTGTGTCTGCATTTAACTTCTGCCAAGTGTCATGCATCCTCCTACTATTGCTATCTTCTCTTGGTTTCTGTAACTCCATCTAAATGCCAGCTGTGCACCTGGGTATGTTCTCAGCCACTTCACTATCTCACAGAGACCTGAATGTCTTCATGTTTTTGCCACAGCTGCCCTCCTGCTGAGGCTTTCTTATTTCATATTTTGTTTTCAGACTGTGCAAGATTTACCACTTCCAGGCCTTATATCTTCCTTTTTTGCTTCTTACTGCTTTTTCCTGCTCCATCCTCCCAGCTTCTCACCATCACTTGTCTTTGTCAGCACTATTTTTGGCACATACTCAGTCGTTATTCATCCCTCAGCACCTGTGCTGATGACCTATCTGATCCTCAGCTGTATGTTTTTCAGCCCTCAGCAGAAAGACATCCTTCAGTGTGTGGGTCTGACTCCATAGGCCAGTGGATGGCTCTTCTCCTGTGGCTGTGGTTCATCTCTGAAATAATCATTGTTCATGCTATCACCTGCTTGTCCAGCTGGGTCTCATCATCAGTCTTCCCATTATTTTGGTCTGTTGTTCTAGTCCAGAAGACCAGAATTGGCTTTCCCTTCGGTGTTGCATGAAGCACAAGTAACCACTTCCAGGCCTGTTTGCATCTCTCCCTCGTACTAACATCATCACTCTTGTCCCTGTCCTGACTGTGCAGTCTCTCCTTTTAAAGTTATTGTGTGTGTTTTCTCTATGCTGGCTTTTCTGTGCTGAAGGAATTTACATGAAGTTATAGAGTTAAGAATTTGTTTTCTAAATCACTGAAATCTAGCTCAACACAGGCTTCTGCTATTTCATGCTAACTAAGATCATGCTCTTTCCTTGTGCTTTTAAGGCTTACTTCTGCTCTCTAAGCCTTGTGAAGCAGGGGCAGTTTTCTTGATCTGTATTTTGGTAGCATTCAACATGTTGGAACTTTGCCAGAGTGGATCCACTAAATGGGCAAACTTCACCCTTAAGGGGAGGTGGGGCAGAATCACTGATACCAAGTGAAGTGCATTATATATTTGTTCTACAAGTAGCAGCTGTTCAGTATGGTGCTGCAAGAGCTTTTGTGGAAGAGAGTGCTGTGTGAATACAAAACCAAGCTTAAGGTATGGATTTTAAGTTATTGCCAAAGGGTTTGTATTACTTCAAAACTTGTAGCTTTCATGGGGATTGTTGGTCCTGGGTTCTGAGCACAGGTATGTACTTTGAATTAAGGTTTTGTGAGTGATAAGAAAGCAGAGTTGGGTACAAGTAAGAGTACAAGTACAAGTCCTCCATGTTAAGGAGGATGTGCAATCCAGAAGTTTGTAAAGGGTTAGAGAACAAGAGGATGAATCATGGAATGGTTTAGTCGTACCAAGGTAAGTTGCTGATCCTCTGTGGTGTTGCTGTTGTGTATTTCACTGTTGTCCCTTTCCAGAACATTTCAAGAAGTATGCTGAGAATTGAGGAGCTCGCTGTCTTTTCTGCGAGTGGGGCTGTTAACCCAATAGAAAACAAAGAATTAATACATTTCTGAATTTCCTTTTGTGAATAATGTTTTGACTGTGTTAAGTTGGAAGTCACATTTGGGGGGAAACTGGAACTTTTTGCTTTAGTGCTTCACAAGGAAAACACTGGAGATGGATTTAGGAAATGATTGCTATATAGGGAAAGAAAATTTGGGAAAGCAAATAGATGAGAACAGGTCTGTAAAACCTAAATCTGGGTGGTCATACAGTTCTGAAAGATGACACAGAGACAGGTCATAACTGGAGAGCTGCAAGTCTGAGCGCTATAGCATGTGATGCAGGTATCTGCAGCAGCAGCTGTAGTCCCTTGATTTTTGTATTGTTAGGAGTACCTAATCCCCAAACTGCGCAGAAGAAAAGCACTGTAATAGAGTATCTGTTTACAGCTGTAACACTTCCTGAGGGACAGAACATGCAATCTGGTTTGCTACCTGTGATGATAATAACATGATCTAGAGGATTTAAGTATTTGGGAAAAAGCATTTGAAAAGAGAAAGACCTAAATGCTGCTGTACTTAATTATTTTGTGTGGACAAAGGGTAGAAAAGATGCATAAAAACTACTTTTTGTAGTTTTCAGTTAAACCTAGCTGATGGGTCAGCAGTTCTGTTTGTAGTTTGGTGGCTTGTGGGCTGCATCTAAGGGCCATGCAATCAAAATAGAAGTCATTGACAGTAAGCTGCAGGCTCCTGGGTGGAGGAAATGGGGTCTGCAAATTGAGAGAATTTGAAAGCCATGGCTCTGTGCTGTGGAATTTCTGAACCTGCCACAGGGACGTAGTATCAGGAGCTAGGGAAAAGAATATCCAGATGCTACAGACTGAGCAATTGAAACTTGAGCTTGAAGCCATGGCAAAAGCTGCTTGTGCTCCATGAGCAGCCCCAGGCAGTAGTTTGGGGGTTTCTGCATGGAACTCGGAGATGATTCTTGTGTCGCAGACACACCACAAGCTGGCAGCCTTTCGCAATCTTAGGAGGAGGTAGGACCTGAATAGCCTAAATTGTAGGTGGGAGCCTGGCCGGCTAGCTGGTTTTGTGCAGCACTGCTGTAGAGCTAGTTCCCTGGATCCAGGAGGCGGGCTGTAATCCGAGTTGTGTGCCCTGCTGGGGTTTGCCAGTGAAAATGATCAGTACCAGGACCCTATTCAGAACATTTTTGGTCATCTGCCTTTAGCAGGTTACTGCCTGTAAGGAGTACCCTTAAGCTGGGGGAACTGCAGCAAATTCTTGGCCTTTATATCAAGAGTGGCATTAAAGTGACAGGGAATTAGACTTCTCTGTTGGAAGAAGCTATGCCCCATCTGCTGTAGGAAAAGATGTCTTTATTCTGCTTTGCCAGCCTTGTTTCTTTTTCAGAGTAAGAAGTGTAATTTCTCTGAAGTGTCTTGTAAGGACAACCCTTTCAGGTCTTGCATGGTGTGGTCTTGTTCCAGGGAGGTGCTAACTGAACTGTTTTTTTCCTGTGTATGTGGTCATCTATTGTTGCCAGTCCACTGCTGTTAGGCTGGGTGGTATGTGTGGAGATCACCACTGAGATTTCCTGGTTTCCTATGTTTGTTTTTAGGTTGTGAA
Source organism: Lathamus discolor (assembly GCF_037157495.1). Lineage (NCBI taxonomy): Eukaryota > Metazoa > Chordata > Aves > Psittaciformes > Psittacidae > Lathamus > Lathamus discolor. The sequence goes on from NC_088891.1 coordinate 15,160,058, forward strand.
CTCCCAGGTTTTGGGAGGAGAAGGGAAGTAGAAAAGACAGCTGTGTGAAAATAAAATTTGGTTTGTTGTGCTGGTTTTCTTCCCCTTCAGTAAGCCAATGGTTGTGTTTTATTCTCATACTTCTGCAGTGCTGTGTCACTGCTGACGTGGCAGGCAAATGTTAGCTGACTGGTCCAAATGGTTTGCACTCACATGGACTTTCTGTGGGATAATAGTGCTTGACTCCATTTGACTCCTTTGTAAATACTGTAATTATTTCTCCATATGTATGCAAAGTTTTGGAGGCCTTTAGTCATCTCTTGTTTAAAGCAACTGTTCTGATAATTTGGTTATTAACATTTTATTAAATTGGCCCTTGATTTGGTGAAGCATGAAAGCATGCACTGAACTCTGAGTTTGATTCCTCTAGGAACACTTCTGAGCAAGCGCTCTGTTGAACTTGGATATTGGCTCTGTGTTTTGTTTAATCTCTGCGTGCAAGGCAATTTGTGAATAACAGTTTTGGACCAATTACTGAATGTGAGGAGAAGACGCAAACGAGCACAGTGAAATGTGTGTGGGAAGCAAATTGATTTTTCAACTTGCTAGAATCATTGAACAAAGTATTTAACTTTTAATCATCCACATAGGAGTGGATCTGTCCTCCAGCAGCAAGTAGGGGAGATTTCTTGACAGGGAAATTTGTAAGAAGTGACACCCTCATTGCTTTTCTTTCAGGCTTGATATTGGGGATCATAATAGCATCATGCATGAATTGGCACATCTCCACTGAAGTCATGAGGGAGATAAGTGGGGCCATAATGTTTAATGAACATATTCATATTTCCTGCCTCTATCCACACAGCTGGAATTAATGTAGTTGCTTGTTAGATCAAGGCAGTGATATAATGTGGCAAGTAGTTGCAGTCCAAGGTTTTGCTGAGTCCCTGAAGCTAAGCACTTGAGAGGAGATACTCTTTGTACACTTCTGAATAGAAATTTCAATTGCAAAATTTCTGTCCATGTCTTCTGTTGTTTGGTTTCATTGTTTGTTTAGGTGATGTGTCATGGTTATTTTTGGTTTTGTTTTTCCCCCTGGAAAAAAGTTTTCTCGGTTGTTATTTGATGCTAGTAACATATACTCAGATTAGTCAAACAATGGTGGCAGTAATGTAGCTGTGATTATAACAGCATGTGATCTGCATCCATCTCTGAAATGAAGGTAGTAGTGGCACTGCCCTCCCAGTGCATGCAGGTTGCATGCAACCTGTGTTGCAATGAGTGCAAATTCTATGGCAAAACTTGTTATTCTGTAAGAAGCTATGGGACTTTTTATGGCACACACAGAACCACAGCTGAATCTGAAAGCGCAAAGACCATATGTTGAAGATCTCGGTGAAGGGGAATGACTCTCAGCAAGGCCGAAGGTTCAGCTATTATGGCTTTGTCTGGTAGGTGGGTACACCTTCTCAAACTGACAGTGTAGGGAGAGAAGTTAAATTACATGATCATTGAGATTTACGTTTCCAAGTCATGTAGACCATTTTCCATTGAAGTCGTCAGGTGTCTGTATCTTACTGGTTGATCAGAACTAAAATGGATGACATTCCTCACCAAGGGAAGAACCTGCCGTTAGTACCCATGTGCTAATGTGAGGTAGCATCAGCCACTATTTGTCCAGCCCTCTTAGAACTACAGAATGATTTGGGTTGGAAAGGACCTTAAGATCATCCAGTTCCACCCCCCTGCCATGGGCAGGGACACCTTGCACTAGACCATGTTGCCCAAGGCTCTGTGCAACCTGCCCCTGAACACTGACAGGGATGGAGCATTTACCACTTCTTTGGGCAACCCATTCCAGTGCCTCATCACCCTCACAATAAATAACTTCTTCCATATAGCTAACCTGAACTTCCCCTGTTAAAGTTTAAACCCATTACCCCTTGTCTTATCACTGCAGTCCCTAATGAAGATTCCCTCTCCAGTATCCTTGTAGGCCCCCTTCAGATAGAAGAACCCTCTTCTATCTCTACGTCCATTTATACTGAATTAGCATTGAATTTCTTCTGTTTTCTTGCAGATCTTTAAATCTTGCCTAGATAATCTTGTAGAATTTTCCTACAAATTAAATGAACCAACTGGTTTTGGGCAACCAAATTTTGTATGTATGTGTGTCTATATACATATATATGTATACATGCATACACATATATGCGTTTATATATAAAATAAGCTGTGTTAGCCAATAATTTTCATTTGAATGTAGGAAATCTTCAGAGACTGTGTGATAAGCTCTTTCTGTTCAAGTCACTGTTACAAGTGGCCTGTGTTGTCTCCTGGTTACTATAAAAGTCTTGATGTAATTGTGGTTTCCAGAGTTACAGATCCATCAATTCCATTTGTAATTACGTGTGAAATTACTTTGTCAGTGGCGTTCCCCCTGCTTTTTCCTGAAGGGGAAAAAAAATCCCACATACAGATTCACAAAAATCTTCATTCAATGCAGAAATACTTTTTTTTACTAACCCAAGTTATTTTACATTGGTTAGAAGTTCTTATTCCCTGGTTTCACATGTATTTCTCTGAGCTGCTCTGTACTGATTATATTACTGCTTAAATGATAGCTGATGATAAATATTATCCTTGCACAGACAATGGGCATCATCATGTGTCATGTCTGCAGACCGGTTTTTTGCCTGCATGGCAGATTTCTGTGGCTGTGGGCCAGGAATTTTAATGAAACAAAACATCAAAGATGGAGAAGAAATGAGAATATTAGTCAAGGAAGATACACAGTGATGCTCTCTGATAACCCCTGGTAATTGACATTAGAACTATGTGGGAGCAACTTAAATAAACATCTGGACACTGAGTTTAGACATTTCCAGTGACAAAACCCAGACAGATCTTCTGGACTTGCAATAATAAATATTTCAGCGCAGTCCACATGAATCAACTTAGAATTCTGTTTTCAATTATTCTAGTTTTATAAATATATCATAGTTAATTATTCAGGGATAGAATTTCTTTTGAAGATTAAGGAATTTGTTGTTTGCTACATTCACATAAAGTTCCATTTTTTATTTGTATCAAATTTACTTCTGTTTGTACAAAAACAATAGTGCAAGCTTGCCAAAAGCCATTAAAGCAGAATGCAACTGAACTTTTCCTGGGGTGGAAGGGCCTTTTCTGAAAATCCTGGCAATGTACTGTAATTCATTCCAGCTCTGGTAACCACTTAAATTGTACTGAAAAGAAAAGATAATAATTTTAAAAGTTATTCTCAATATTTTTAAAGATTCTTTCCTTATTTCCTTTTACTTATGGCAACAAGGTAGTGCTAAGAACATGGTATTCCTTACAGACAGTGGTATTCATATGTACTGAAGTGTTTAAAAGAGGTAGCAATGAAGTTACAAGACTAAATGAAACACTGTTTGCAATCCAGATCTGATCCTGATATTACAACTGTGGTGAGGGAATGGCTAGTAAAAGTATGCTCAGTTTTTGTCCAACTTTTACATTCCTTAGAAAAACCTCTTGCGTGGGATACAAATGCAAAATCACTTATTTCAGACGAAATGAATCATGTCTCTGAGGCTGAGGAATTACTGACACGTATTAAAGCTACTACATCAGTGCTTTTTAAAAATTATATTTTTTATTTTTATTATTTTGAGACAATTTGTGTCTCTGTTGCCAAGGGCCCTGGACAAGCTGAAGGTTTCTTCTGAAGAGTATTCAAGATTTAGAAATCTTCACTGCCACTTTCAGTTTAACTTGCGTTTCCCACAGCCCAGGTTCTCAACATCAGCACATCTTCCTACAGTTTCTTACCTTGGCTGTCACTAGCAGGAGTACTAATGTAAGCTGGCTGCTAATGCTGTTGAGCCACTGGCTGAGTTATGCCATACCAACAGGTTAAGAAAGTTTTAGGGAACTGATGTTTTAGCCTGACCTAGAGGTCATCATCCCTTTCAGAGGGGGAAGAGGCTGAATTGTGTTTGAGTACAATTTGGCAAGTCCCTATTATGCTAGATGTGGAAGCTGTTGTGTCCTGAATCAGGCTTGGGTTCATATGGCAGTTCAGGTTAGAAGGGACCTCACGCAAAATGGAGTCAGCTATAAGGCCAGATGAGGTTGTTCAGGGCTTTAATCCAATCTGTTATTGAAAACCTCCAAGGATGGAGACTGTATAGTCTTTCAGGGTGACATGTTCTTGTGTATTACTGTCTTCTGGCCTGCGGTGGTGGGGAGTTCTTCTTTAAACCCACTCTGAACCTCTCTTGTTTTAGCCTAGCTCTGTCTTCTGATGGCCTCCTTCTAGGTGCTGGAGGGCTACTGTTCGATCCTCTTGAAGTGTCCCCTTCTTCAGCCTGAACAGGTACACCTCTGGCTCCTGCAGCTTGCTCTTTACCAACACCCTCAGGGTCTTTTCAGCAGGGCTGCTCCCCAACTTGTTGTCATTTCTGGGCAAATCATAGGTAAGCATATTAGGAAGCTGCAGGCTGACAAGTGTATTGAACTATTCACGCTGTCATAGCCTTCCCAAATCAATAAAATTTATTTTCTGCTTTCATGTTTCTTAGGGGAGCAGGGGGGTGGTAACAAGCCTGGTTACCCTGATCTGAGCCTATCTAAAACTTCAATGTTAATTAAAAAAAGGCAATTTGTGCTTTGTAACCCTTTTTATGTACTATAAAAATGATGGATAAGGAAGCTATAAATCAGCCTTAAGTCTGATAATCTAATAAGAGCATCTCTTCAGCAGTTTCACCTCTTGCTCATTGATCTATAGCTTGGTAATTAATTTCCCCTAGTTTTAACCTGGTATTTATTATAATACCTAATTCTTCATTGCTAAAACTATGCACCGGAAATTTGTAGTGTTATAGTTCAGACAGTATAATCTATTCATTGTTATAGGAACACAGAGGAGGAAGACAAATTATTTAGAGGTTTGTTACTTACAGATGGATTTGCGGAATCCTGAGTGGATAAAGCTAAGAGGAAAATATAGGTTGGGGCAATTAAGCAAAAGCTCTTGTAACAGGAATTATCTGTTGAATGATCCTCCATGAGAAAGTGTTAGGTTCTCATCTGCAGGTGCTTAAAACTCCACTGGGCGAAGTACTGACTGTGAAGAACAGCTTTGTGCTAACCAGGTAAATGGGTGATCAAGATGTGCTGCTGCTGTTCTGGCCCATGCTGTAACTGCAGCATACCCCTCTCTTGCAGGGCAGCCATGATTTTCAGTTCTATTTGTGATTAAAACCTGGGGATCTGGTTTGGCTACCCTAGGCTGCCTTAAATCCCATTAAATTTAATGGAAATTGAGATCTTGAATCTGAAATACATTGACAATTCTGGTTTCCTCCTTCAGTTTTTTTTTTTTTTTCTAAGCTTGCTGAAAGGATGGAGCAGCTTGGGTAACTGCATTATCAGCTGTGCCCAGTTCCAACATTGATTACTTTTTCCCAAGAATGAAAAATGCTGATAGAAAGTAGTAATAAAATTAACTTCAAATTATTTGTAGCAGATGTAAATTCTCTTTATGCATGCTTTTTATGCTTTGCGTAAAGGCAAAAGAGCTTGAGTTGGATGTCTTGACTCCTCCCTTAACTCAAACTGCTGTGCAGTAGAGAGGAAGTGAACTTTATAGGTTTGTACTGAATGGCTGTTGAGACACTTGATGTATACATTTAAAATCTAAAGTCATTGCTCTCTTTAGGTATTTTTATTCACATGATTATGAAGTTTTATAGAGATCCAAAGATAACAAGCCTTGAAGTACATGCATTATAAGCTGACTCTGTACTCACATGCTGCATACCTACATTACATGCAGAGAAAGTTTAAAAAGAAAGCAAGATGTAGAAAACAATTATAATCAAGTAAATATTTCACCAGATCGTAAAGCCACAATTTGCTACTTTATTAGCCAGTTGTTTAGAGGAGCTCTGTTCTCTGTCTTTGAAGTAGTTGCTCAGGGTTATCAGTTGTGTTTGGTTTTTAGTGTAAAGAGAATCGGAAAAGCACCACTTCAGATTTCACTTATTATGCCTGTTTCACAAGGTATCATACCCTTTTACCACAGAGAAGGGGCTCTGCCTCATGCTTTGTGCTAGAGAAATCAGACTGTGCTTTACTGGTGAATTGAGGATCTATGGGAGACTGTCACCTGAACTGCACATATTTGACCTTTTAAAAACAGGGAGATGAGAGATAAAGTTTCATAGACCTGTGGGGGAGCAGCAGTTTGTGTTTCAGCCTGTGTCACATCTGTCTAACCTGTGTATGTGGTCTATAATTCTCTGCCACAGCTTAGGAGGTAAGTGCTCCAGAGAACTCGGTGTGTTTTGAGTGTTTGTGTGTATGAAAGGATAGCTGCGAAATGGTTAGAGGCCTTAGGAATCAATGATACAGAGTTCAGGATGAAAGCCTAAAATGCCTTTTCCAGCCATGTGCCAGGATGGGGGAGCATGACGCTCATCCTTAAACCTTGCCTATACTGAATACTTCCATGTTCCCTGCTAAGCTGATGTCTAAGTAGCTTTACTGGTGGGAGTAGAGGAGCCAGGAGAGTCAGATTACACTTTATCATGGAATTTGGTATGAAATCCGTACTTTGTTGCCTGGACACTGCAGTTAGGATGGTAGTAATATAAGAGGATGTTTGTAGGAGTGCTATATATTGCAGGCTGCCCTGGATCAGATTGCATTTAATACATTGTACATGGCCTTTGATCAAGGACCACCTGGCCGCATCTAGCTAGTGGAGAACCAGGAGACTTACTGAAGGGCAAACTCTCCACAGCCTACCACTGCAGCAGGAAATGTTTTCCCAGGTTATGGTTTTACTGTTAGTAATACTGGTACTGTATAACACCCAACAGTAGTAATTCAGCCAGGATACTATATGGGTACACAACTTATTCCTGTTGTCTATTTAGGTAGAGCAGCCAGTGTGCTGGTTACGCTGCCTTGATGATTTTATGCCAGCTGCATAAGAACAGGTAATAATCCAGCACACCGCCTGCCAGGGGAAAGGTGTTTTCCAAGGTCAGCTGGAACAAATGGAAACTCCTGGGGTCAGTCTGAACTGGCGCAGCCGTTTGTTTCACCTGCCCAGAAGTGTTTTGTTTGTGGTCCAGACTAGGTGTTTAAAACCAGGCTTGCTGTCTGATTGAGCGATGACCTCCGTAAAGTGCCAATTTGTGCTGCTGGCTGGAGAGTTGATGTCCCCCCATGATCACCCCGTTCCCTGCCACAAAGCTGAGCTGTGTCATACAAGGCATTTTGTGGGGGTGTTTTTGTCATTGTGCCAATAGTTCAAGGCTGCCATAGGAATGTTAAGGTAGAGAGAAACCAGAAATACTTTTTTTTTTTTTTTTTTTTCCCCTCACAAAAAAAGAATGGCCTTGTTTGTAACTTGCTTTAGGGTTTGAAAATTGTAACTAGTGTTTTATATAATTAGCTAGTGCTTTCCTGGTGTAACACCATTAGAGGCATGGACATGACACCAGACAGCACCCCTGAAAGCTGGCTGACTTGTCAAGGCACTGGATGCAGTATAGCCTCATTAGCATCGAGCTCTGCCTGGACTGATGAAGCCCTGTTAATGAATGATGTTGTGCTAGGTAGTGTTTGTTCCCTTATGTCAGGAGAGTGATCAACCAAGATAAATTCTGAGTAGTGTTTAAGCGGGTTTTCAAATGCCTTTTGATACTTCTACTGAAAAATACAGGTTTATCCAGCCCTGCCTGACATTACGCCTATTGCCATATAGCTGGCCTATTTGCAGTTTCTGGGTAACAGCTCAACACAACGTTAAACATTTTTCCATGGATTTATATGTTCAGCCAAGCTAGGCTATCTGACATAATCAGGTAATTAACTATCTAGTTATTTCATGACACTTTAATTAAATATTGGACCTCCTTATGGATCTTAAGAAGAAGGGAAATGCAGAGAGCAGGCAGGGCTCCCTGACAGATATCTCGCAAGCCAGGGGCCAGGGCCTGGCATCAAGGGCTGACCCAGGGATTTTGTTTGTGAGGGGGCAGAAAGATCTGGGGTGAGGAGATCAGAGCGGTGCTGAGGTGCACCTGGGCCTCGGGCTGCTCGGGCAGCAGGAGCTGCGCCAGCTGGCTCAGGGAGGACTCCTGCGCTCTGCAGGCACAGGAGGACAGGCCCTGGGAGCAGCTGGGCCTGGGACCTGGTGGCCGTGGCAAGCCAGGATGGTGTGGCCTCCCCTGAGCTGCAGGAAAAGCTCAGTGAGAGCTGAGGAAAAACTTTAAATGGGCCATAGCCTGAAGATATTATCCTCTCCCTGGCTGACAGCCTCAGCCTGGAGAGCAGCCAGGGAGGACGAGAATGGGGCCCTTGGGGTCCGAAGATATTAACAAAATAAATAACTCCGACCGCAGCGCCCCTTCCACTCCCCTCAGTGCATTCCGCGGAGGAGCCGGCAGCACCCTTCCTCTCCCCCGCCTCCTGAGGTAAATCAGACGCACCGCGTCTGCTTTGCATTATTAAAAGAGGGAAATGAAAAAAACCCACCAATGTAAACACGATTGCTGCAGAAACTGGATATAACCAGGTTATTCAAAGGGAAAAAATTAAGCTGGCTGTGTACACCAAGTTTGCCTTCACATCTGTTAATTGTAAGGGGATGATTTTAAAAAGAGGGAAGTTGTGGTTTAGGGCCTGGTTCAGCAAAGCCGGTAAATGTGTACTTCACAGGAACAGGCTTAAATTTATCCCTTTTCAGTGCAGCCCTCACACATGCAGGTGCTTATGGGAACAATGTTTTCCACGGTGTGCTGCTGGAGGAGACTGGGCCTCCATGGCAGGGTTGTAGCACCATAGACAGTCCTGTGAAGCTGTGAGGGCGCCACAGGCCTCCCTCAGCCAAGAAACTATTACTGTTGTGGTTGTCAGTCTTGTGTTGCTATTATCCTGCCAGCATTACATGGTAAAAGAGATGAGCACTGTTTTAAAAACTTTAGAGAACAGAAAAATGACAGTGTTGTTGCTACAGTTATGATTGTATTGTTTTATGACACTATTACATGGCTTTTACGTCATCCACAACATAACTGTTATGTATGTCGTTTCTGAGCTCAGCACAGTAATTTGAAATCAAATAGACTTTTACCTCAGAAAATAATAATTTTAGTTTAGTGTGCACCCGCGTTTAGACTTAAACACCAGTGTTGTTTGGCTCTGCTTGCTCAAATGAATGCAAGTTGGTGGCATATTTGATAGAACTCCATAGGGTTGTTTTAGGAGTGGTTTGGTTTTTGTTTTAACACTCCATCACCCGAATCTGTCGTATGTAAAAGTTTTGGCTTCATTTGTGTAAGATGATTTCCTATGCCTGAGATCTGGAAACATCAGCTCTAGAGGTAAAATCTTTAATTTTGTAGTTAAAAAGAATGCAGTGCTTCCTATATTCGCAACTAAATAAATAAGTAAATCAGTCCATCCCTGTGATTTCTGTTTGGAAGCTGGCTTAATTTTTACTGTTTGGAATTGTCAGTACTGAAAATAACTGGAGCAGAGGATGAAAGCATGTTCTGTGCCTGCTCAAATAAACTTTCAAGGTATTTAGGTTTTCCAAGTAATCTTTTAATTTTAGGTGCTAAGCTATTTTTATATAAAGATTACTTTCATCAACTTTAGAATTTTTTCTAACAGGAGATTTTTGTAAACTTTTTCACTAGAATAATAATGACACAGTCCTCATTTTTAACATCTTCAAATGGACATATAAGTAAGTTTACATACATATACAGCATTTGGAAGCATTTGGGCAGAATGCATTAATTTCATCTTTCATGAGCTTTTGTACATCTTGCATTGCAGAGTACTTAGGGAGCATGAGTATTTTCGAAGATATCTGTGACATCTGTTCTTAATATTCTAACATCTTTCTTCTGTGTACATTTGATAGACAACATTCTTTTGGCAGTCTCTGTTATTAAATTGCCAAAATGTTGATATTAATTTGAGTGCTTTGGTTTTCAGTGAGTGCAAGCCAGAATGAGCCTTTTCAGAGAGTCATCTTTGGAACCAAGTTATTTCTAGAAAGCCAAATGTTTCAACATTCTTTTTAGGTAATCAGAAATAGATTTATAATAAAATAAGGAAATTATTTCTGTTCAGGAACAGTTGTTCAGCTATATCTGCTCCCTCATGTTTATTTCTGATCTGTGTATTTTTAAATACAATGCTGTGTTAAAACTCCATCCAAGTACCAGGCTGTGGGATTTTAGTTTGCCTGGATACTTAACCCTCCTAAATGCCTATTGAAAGTGCATCAGTATGAGTATACAAATTGCATTTCATGAAGAGATTTTCTGAGACTTAAGATGTTACAGTGTCAAGCACTGTGCTGTGCAGTTTTCAGTTGAGTACAGAGTGGAAGGTACAGCCAACAGTTAAGTGCCAAGGCTGCTTATACAGCACATGAGAAGCCCCCTCTGAAAGATAAAGATCAGACCAGAAAGCAAAAAGAGAGCCAGTAGGGAAGTACCTACAGGCACTTTGGATTTGCAGTCTGACAGGACAACAGGTTCCTAGGAATTTCTTTTCAGAAGTTAGGTGACTGTCGTTTCTCTGAAATCACGACCTTCAGTGATTAGGTGATTGTAGAATTCAGCTGTAATTAAATCTCTTTACTGCAGATCACCTATTTTCTTCAAGTCTTTCTTGTATGTCTCTGAAGAATTAATTAACCACAGGCCTGCAAACTATTCTGTGCTGGTGCAAGCTTATCTCCTCTGGGGAAGCTGTTATCCAGTTTAGGAAGGCATGGAAAGAGGGAGAACATGGCCTGGGTTTCTAACCTATCTGACACATGGAAGGGAAAGATTAGGTTCTAGTTGCTCTTTGAAGGATTGCTGTGGTGGACAAGCTGTATTATCCACCTTTTCCTACTCCAGAATGAAAGGCAAGGCTGCAACTACTTTTTCTGAGGAGGCCAGTATGAGCAAAAAGAATGTACGCTGGATCAGACAGAAGTGATGACTGCATGAATCCTGAAGGACCCTGGCGTGAGAAGTGCTGAGTTGTATAGTCCTCCCAAGGTTATGGCATGTCAGAATGCATGTAGAAGCCAAGCTTTAGGTACCAAGAAAACTATAAGGGTGATAACTACACCATAAATGGAGATGAGTTATTCTCAGTTAGAGAACAGCTAGGAGAGGTTTATCAGCGCTGCACTGCAGTTCTTAACCTATGTGTGATACTCAAAGCTGAAGTTAGTGGGAGCTGCATGTGTATCAGTTTTATCTATTGGACCTACTCACTTAAAAAAGCTGGGGTATTGCCCTGTGTGACCAAGAATTACTACTGGGGATATTTTATACATTAGAAACATGAGCCAAAGATCTCATGTTTATATCCATTTCAGAATCTGCAGAAACAAATGTGAAAACCTCATACAGACCCTGAAATCCTGTCCCTGTCAAGGTAAGAGAGGCATTTCATAACAACTTCATCACAGGTCAACTCTGGTAATGTGATATTTAATTTTGACTTTGGATGCTTCTCTTATTACAAAAACATTCTCTTATTACATAAAGCTGCTTTATTGATAGTGCTGCGCTATGTTACAAGTATTTATTGGCCAAATTAATTTTTATTTATAATTCTATAAATTCAGTGTAACTTCAGTGATGAGAAAGTTGCTCAGAAGTGGTGAAACACAAATCCACTCACAATTATTGTCACCCTGACTTATTCCAACTCTTACAATTTTATATATTGTTTCTTTCCCCTGCCTATTAGTTTTGCTCTTACCCAAGCTGAGAGACACAGACCTTTCCTGTTAACTTTCTAGAATGAAATCTGTAGACATGAGATTTGTAGTAATGGTTATTGTTCTGCAGCTGTAAGGATGGCTGTGAATTCTTCTCTCTTCAGCATGGGGAAAGAACACATTTTATAATGCATGAGATACCAGCAAAAAATTTTCTTGGGATTGCCTGAATGGTCTAACTGCCATATGCCATCATAACAACAAATACTCAGATGAGAAAGTCTCTCTGAATTGTTATTTTGAGTACCATTCTCTTAGTGGTGATGTTTTTGTTCCTGCCATAGTTTAGCTGAATTATCCATTTCCTATAGGAAACAAACGATATATACATTTTCAATATCACTTGTGCAGTATGGTTTCCTAAATCCAGTGTTTTGTACTGTGTAGATTTTGGCTTCAGATGCCAAAATTTAAGGGTTTTATGTGCAGTCAGTATGAGCTAGGTGTGCCTCCTCATACTGTGTGTCAATCTGGGCATTCAGGCTTCTTCAAGTCTAAGAATAAATCTTCGGTGTTTATTTAAGGGATATGGCCATCTCCTGAATGTCCCTTATATTTCCTTCTAAACGTTCCCTTTAACGTCTTTGTTGACTCGCGGACCTTAAATGAAGCAGTGGAATATTGATACAAGGTAAGTAATAAATATGCAAGCGTGCATAAAATGAGCTCAGAAACTGAAATGGAATAAAACCAAATAAGGCAGAAGTCTCTCCTCATCCCTTTTCTAAGATGTGCAGTTTCACTTTTCTCTCAGTAGATGTCAGCAACATTACAATCTTGCCCAATTTACCGCTTCGAGAGTCCTGTTTACAATTACAGCTAGTTTTCCAGTTACAGTTTTGCAAAGGAATAGTCCATTTAAACCAGTGGAATCTATTGCCCTCTGAAACAGGATTAGAGGCTGCTATTCAGCATCTTAGAATAATATTGTATTCTCAGTAATGCAGAACGTATACAGAACTTAGTAGAAGGGGCTTATTGCTACATATTTAGAATTTTCTGAACCTTTACCTCACATTTGCCCTCCAGGCAACCATGAAGTAATATAAGATGTCTAATATTTTGCTTCTTTCTGTGAAGTAAATCAAAACCGTGGGAATGTTTTCGTATAATTTGATTTACTCCTGTCTCCTACAATACATCTTCAACTCTGTTCAATTAACTCTCTGCTTGCTACAGGAAAGGGGCACAATCATATTCTGACTGAAAGCAATGGCAAGTGTTCTGTTGGCTCTGTTGGGCATTGTGTCAGCTCCAGAAGAATTCACAACCACAAAGGAAGGATGTGGAAGGAAGTTTCTTACTAGAATTTGTGTGTGTGTGTGTGTGTATGGAAGGGAGGAAAAGGGATGTTTATTTCTGCATGTAAGGAGCATTCATTTTGCTGCATATTATAAAATAAACAGAAATATTTCAAAATCGCAATGTATGTGAAATGGGGAGCAGAGAATAACCAATCCAGGCTTTATCTGGTTAGAAATGAACAAATTTTATAATCCTCTGATTCTCACAGGAGGGTCTTTTCCTTCATTTGATCTCCAGCAGGAGTCTAATTTTTTGTGATATATTGGGAACTTGTGAAGCGTGGCAGATTTGCAATTTTGGAACTTAAGATCATACCCTTGGAAACAGGATCAGCCCAGAAAGTAGCATTGACCATCTCTCCATGTGCCTGTCACCATCTCATTGGCAAGATTACCAAAATGAGCAGCACTAAGGATTAGAGACCTGCTCAGCCACAGGCAGTGCTGGGGACATTTTGTGTGATATTCACCTGTCTGCAGGGAAATGGGCTGTGACAATTTTATCCTGGCTGCAGTGTATTCCACACGTGTAGCCAGCTAGAGCTGACCAGCTCCAAAGCCAAATTCTTTTAACCAGAGATGGAGCCACGAAAAAAGGTATTAATAATAATTTGGAGGGGAATCAGGTGGAGTAACTTTAACCTCTAGCTAAGGGAGACAGAGCTGAGCTCCTCAACTTGTGCTGGCTTATCAGTCACATGGAGCAAGTGTCAAGCTGCAGGCAACACCATATTTTGTTTTCCATGTTGTCCTCGGAATATTTTCATTTCCTGTGTCAAAGCAACATTACAGTCTCTTGCCTTCAAGCCATACGTTGGGAGCCACCATGTCATAGTGTTCCCCTTATGTTCTTATTGCCCAAATTCTCTGTCCTTTCCCGTGATCTGTCCATTTTAGTGTCCTCCAGTGTCCTTTCCTGCCTTGCTGTCCTCTGTTCCTGTGCTTATCAGGTGGTCTTTGATTTTTTTCACTGCTTGTCAGTTGACCCATTCTATGTCAGTCTTTTTCTCAGCTGCACTTTTCTCATAAACCCACAGGGGTGGGCTGGGAGATGCTCTCTGGCAGGCGAGCACTGCCAAAGGAATAATTACCAGTTCTATGAATGGGTCCAAAACACTGGGGGTCTTTGGGCCCCCCACATAGGCCCATTGCTGTCTGGGTCTCAGCCTGAGTGGATGAAGCAGACAAGGAGAAGCAGTTTGCCGAACTGAGTATGGGGTACATAGCTCCAGGGTGATGACGCAGTAGTGATGTGGAGATTTTACTTAGAGGCATCTGTTTGCAGCCATTTGGGAACTAAACCAAATTATCTCAGTGTATAATGCTGTTCTGCTGCCTCCATTGTTTTGAGCTCCTTTCTTACTTGCATAGCCAGCAGGAGGAAACTGGTGGCTTTGGCTTTCTCTGACTCCTTTGGCTCTCCTTGCTGAATGGATCTGTTTCTGCCTCTTGTTCAGCTGTTGAACAAGTCTCAGTTTCTAAGGCTTCGGCTTGGTTTGCAAGGTGCGAAGTAGAGAATGCTGAAACTGCCACTGCTTTGCAGAACATTAGATTTGGAGGGGCAGTCTTTGTCACTTCAATTCAGACTGAAACTGGAAGGAAATGGAAAGATTGTATCTTCCTAGCCCTTGCTGGGGTTATGTGTATTACTAATAATGTTCTGAATTTACATCTGAGAATATCAGAGGGTCATGAGCTAAACACACATCTGTGTGAAGTTAGCCAAGAGTTGCTTCCATGTTATGAGACTTGAAAGCAAGGTGCAAAAATAATGTGAGTTAGCCCAGTGTTTACAAGAAGGCTTAAGCAATTTGGCTGCAGAGTGACAGGAAATCTTCCCATCTTCAGGTTGTGCATAATGACAAAGCCAGACTTTCTAAAAATATGCAGTGCTGAACACAGCGTTAGGTTTCATTGTCTTCATGTAGGTCACCCAGGAAGCTTCTGAAGGATGCACTTTTACAATGAGATGGGGCATGCAGCTATATTGCTGGGAATATAGGATGTTAAGTAGTTGGTGCTTAACTCACAGTAAGAGTAAAAATTGAATATTCCCAACTTCATATATACTACTGTATGAAAGAAGAGATGTCTGACTTAATTTAACTTTGTGCGTGTGGCAGCTTCTTCAACTCATGGTTACTGAGCTGGTGGACTGGTTTATTTGAAAAGGAAGGTGGTGGCAGGTCTGAGCTTTCCTTTAAATATGACTTCACTGAAAGACCTGGTGCAAATTTTTATTAACACTGGCAATATTAAGCACAGCATTAAAGCAAGATTTTTAAGTATTATACAGTTGCTTAGCTAAATATGAAAAATAAAACCATGAGTCTTTCTGCATGTGCACTCTTTCCTGATACTGATTTTCAGGCCTTATGTTCATCAACAATAATGGACCAATCCAGCCAAAATTTGCTTCCACAGCTGCTGGCCTTAGGAAGTTCCTTGGGCCTCCTGTGTTCTGCAGCTGTGGAGGCTATTCCCTCCTCTGAACAAAAGAATCTTCCCTCTCCTGTGACTGCAAATGTTGAATGAGACATCCTGTAACACCCTGTTCAGATGGGCAGAGCTGACAGCTGAAGGCCATCCTTGGCATTTTAGTCTTTGTAGGTAATGACAGATGGTGCATAACCATGAGCAGGGAAACCCTTAGGTCCTAAAGAGAGGAGATTTCTGTGGAATTATTATAAAAGTTCATTGCCCAAAGGTTTCGGTGCTGGTTCTGCTCCAGAAAGAGTAAGGAGGAGAGAGATTAAGGAAAGGCTTAAAGAAAAAATAATCTGGCATATTAGAGTATTGCAACATCGTAGGAGAGTGCAGAGAGAACATTTCTCCACATGCACCAAGTGTAAGCCCAGGAGAACTGTTGCATGAAGTGTTTCTTACAGAACCACGCAACACTTTCCTGCTTTCATGTTTTGCTCTGCATCTAAATATAAACCTGTCGGTTCGAAGTTTCACTTAAATTCCTTAATTTGCACCTTCCAAATGACTTGAAGCCCACTTATGGTTTCGCAAATGAAACCTGATGATTTCAAGTGAATTTCAATTTTAACTTTCAACATTCTTGTTCAAACCTGAAACTCAAAGTGAAATTCGGGGGGTAGAAATACACGTACATGGAAAAATCTGAAGAAAAGTTCCCAAGAACCTGTGCGAGCCAAACATACAAAAATTCCTACAGCTCAAGCTCTATCCATTTATGCAGATTATCTTAGTCTCCTCTGCTTTGCTTACTCTCCCTGGAGGCCAGAGGGTCTGATGGTGGTAGCTGTCAGGAGCCGTACTGCCAAAGAACTGCAGTGTCTTTCTTTGGTAAACTACTGTCTCTATGGGGACAGCAATTCATCCAAATCTAAATTTGTCTTCAGATTCCTTACATGCATCAGTAAGGCAAAGACAGTTTAAGCTCTGTTGATAATGTGTAACTGAAGCTGAAAGAAATAAGGTTTGAAGCTTGTTTGGAGCAGGGAAAAGTTTTAGTAACTGAGCTGCAACAAATGGCTAATTACAAAGAAAGCTAGGTGGTGGGGGTGGGAGACCAGATGAATTATGAGGTTTTATCTAATTTCCATCCCTGCAGCACTTTTGGTTGGAAAATGGAATCTAAGCATGTCTCGTTATTTCATGAAATAAATAAACCAAAACTGGAATGCTGTGGTGGCTTCTTGATCTGTAAAGCATGCAAAGCTAAAATCCCCACATGTAAAAACTATCACAAGAAGAGTGAGTGCAAGCTGAAGAGTTGGTGATACTCGCTCTTTGCAATGCACACGGCTCACAGTTCTCAGCACAGCTGACCTCTTGGGAACTGATAGGAAGTCCTGGCTCTGCTTGAGTCAATGGGAATTTTGCTGTGGACTTCAGGGAAGCTGAAACTTCACAGCATAACCCATGTTGTGCAATACATTGTTCCTGCCTCTTAAAACCTTGCAAAATCTCATAGGTGGCAGATATACATCTGTAGTGCTCAGGGTTTTCTGCTTAGCAAGAATGGGAAATTAAAGACAGCTCATTTTCACTACAGCTAGCTAGGCTCCTGGTAAGATAGTATGTCCTGGTAGTGACATACTGTCTTACTCATTAAAATTAAATACATAAATATAGAACTAGTATGACTGTGAGAGGTCTGATGTTGCTCATTCTGCTTGTTTGTATGTGCCAGCCCCTCCCTGTGTCTGTGCTGTTGTCTTAAACTGCTTCAGTGTACACAGGCTTTGGCAATACTTAGAAGAAGGGGTCCTGGCCTTGTTTGGTCTTTAGGCACTCAGGTCCATGTCCTGACTCCTCTTCATGATGTGGACTTCAAGCAGTAGTTGTGATAGTTAATATTGAGTCATGTTACTAAGATAACTTAAAGTACTTTCTGTTAAGTAAACTGGCATCTCTGATTGTAACATTAGCAACAAAGTGCCATGTTCAACAAGTGAATAGAGATTGATTTGGGGGCTTTTTCATGGATATCCTTAGAGATGTGCCACCATCCCTAGGGAAGATTTAAGAATTTATTTTTTTCTTAAGAATATCTTTTTGTCAACTTTGAATGTGGAGTCCTCTAATTCTGTCAATACTGTTACAAAGGTTTTTATCCCATTCACTTCATTTGTTGAGTTTTTCCTGTTAAGACAGCCAAAACTTTATTTGCAGTGTACGTGAAAGATCTGGCTGGTTTCAGTGGTTTGTGTTGAAGCAGGTCAAATTCAATTCATTGACTGTTTAAAAGCTGTGCATTCATAACTGAAGTGGCTGGGGTTCTTTATGTCTCCTTTCTTTGTCTGTTTTCCCTGTAAGGCTTAGCTACAAGGCTGAGATCTACAGAACCTTTGAGAACTTAAAAATGGAAAAGCAGCATACTGTATCTTTTTAATTTAAGTAAGTCTACTTAAATAAATGTACAGATGGAAGGGCAAAAAACTGTCAATAAAATGGTGTGAAGCCATTTGTATGTATTGCTTGTATAGCATGTATGCATAAGGTGCTGTGCCAGGGTGAATTGACTTTACAAGGTCCACTTCAGGAAGTATCATGGTATTATTTCTAGTATTTTGAACCTTGGCATTTTCCTATACAAGCTCCAAAATGTTTAACATTTATAGAGGGAGCTGGGATATTAGAGGTAGAGACAGCTTGCTACACTAGTCAATGGATATCCAAATTTAGATGCCACATCAAAAAATTCTTCTTTCAGGAAAGACAAAGCAAAATAAAACGTGGGGTTTATTTTTGTGGTGGCTCATCTGGAGAAACCCTGTAATGATTGTATTGTGTTCATAACTATGACACAAATTAGCAGGTTGTAGCTAGCGGTATAGGATTTGGAACACTAATTTAAGACAGAAAAATAAGCAGAAAGAGAACTGATTGCCAGGGGTGTGTAAGAATCAGTTGGGGTAGGATTTGCTTTGTCAGTTTTGTGACCAGCCTGTGAATGATCTGCCAAGTGGATACATTATACAGCTGCCCACGCACTATGGGTTTAATGCCAGCTGTGGTTAGTTCGTTTTTTTTTGGTTTTTTTTTTAAGTTTAGATGAATAAGGGAAATCGTAATTAAGCTTGTTTTAGTTGGGCATGTGACACATCAAAAAAATTGCCAGCTTATTTTCCCAGCCTTGCTTTCTGCAAAAGCCCAAATAACTTCAGTTGCCTCATAAATCCACAGTGATTACAATGTATTTATTTATTATTATCTGTGCAGACACAAAATGACCTCAGCAAAGAAGAAGGCAAAACAATTCCTTGATTTTGGGAGAAGAATGATTCAGCCCCCATCTCTCTTCCACCCACAGCCTCCTTCTGGGGCTGTGACTTTGTCTTATGCTTCATCAGGAAACAGATTTTTGGCTGAGTTTGAACTCCCTAGAGTGTGTTGGATCTTACAGGTATACTGTCAGATAGAGTTTGTATTGGACATGAAGTACTTCATTTGAGTATGTCTAAGTGCTAAGGTTTCCTGTGAAATTTATCTCATAGTTTTCAATACATGACTAGTTATTTCTATTTTGTTATTACAGAATTTCAAATAACGTAAAAGTTAAAGGGAAGAAATACTTTCTGTGCTGTGAAAGAAAGATACGGGACCAAGTTCACTTCAGCAGAGAACTGAGTAAATTGTTGAAAGCATGATAAAATAGGATAGTAGAGTCTTCTGGAATTCTGTGTGGGAGGATGAATAGAGTATGGGAGTATGTTCCGTTAATTTCTAAGGGATATTCTCTGTGTATTGATGAAGGGGCCTGAATTCTAGTCAGTGACATGAATGGTACAGTTGAAGATCATTAAATGAACTAGCTGTATTAGATGTTCTGCCCAATCATGTTTTAGAACAAAAATCACAGTGTCAGACCAAACATGCATTTAATGAAGTACCAACAGTGGCTGTTTCTTAAAAAGTCAGGTATAGACCCTCTGAATTCTGGAAACTGTCAGCTTAAGAATATCTTGTGCTGGGTTATGATGTTTAATAGACATAGACGTATTTATCTTCCATGAACCGATCAAATCCCTTTCATAAGACATTCTCATTTTTGACTTCCACATATCCTATGATAACAAATTCTTCTGGTTTATGTCATTTTACATGGTACTTCTCCTTTATTCTTTTACTGTGAAAAATAATGACTGGTCGTTCCCTAGATTAGATCATAGATACCTGGTCTAACAGGTATTTAAAACAATAGGTTGCCTACAAAAAGCGTACGGGTACTAGATGTTTTGCAGCAAAACATTTGCTAAAGAGCAGCAGGTGAGTCCTGGTGTTAGACTGTAGGAGGCTGGGATTTGTATGGGCACTGTGGGTAAGAACTGCCTGAAGGAGAGAGTGGGTTCTGTCGAGAGGGGGAGTCGTGGGTGGGAAGGAAGGTGGCAAATGAAGTTACTTGGTGATTAGTCATTGGATATGTTTTATACTTTTATTAATGTCTTTAGCATAACAAGACAGGGAATTTGATGATGATATACAGTTGGGACCCATTGCTAATGCAGAAAGTGAAGGAATATCTTACAGGAAGAAATGGATGACCTCTGGGTTTGGAATAATAGGAACAGTTACAGAATGAAAGTTAATGGAATAAAGTGCAAAGTTACGCACTTTGGGATTAATGACAATTTCTGATATAAACTGGAAGCTCATTGTTTGGAAACAGTATGGGAAAGACCTGAGTATATTTGGTGATCACAGTAGCCAGCAATATGTTCTAGATACAAAAGGGCAAATGGAATTTGAGATTGACCAAATCTTCCCAGTTGAAATAAAGAAGTATTTGGGCCTGACAAGGCGTGATAAAGCTGTATATGAATACCATGTACTACTCCAATTTCCTTGTTGAAAAAAGAAAGAGAACTCAAGCTGCAGAAGTTACCAGGATCATGGGAATGATAAGCTTATCTGTGAGAAGAAACTAAATTGGCAATGGTTTATTTAGCCTAGCAAATGAAATCTGAGATGTGACTTATAAATATATCCATGTGAGAAAATACCAGAAAAGCAGTGCTATTTAAAAGATAACAATTAAACACAAAAAAATTGATATAAACTGGCCTTGAGGAAATTTGAGCTGCAGTTTAGGTGTCTAACACTAGAGCCAGGTTCTGGAACAAGCGCAGTGGGATGGAATAAGAAGAACTAACTAGTTTTATTATGAAGATGTATCAGTTTATTAGAAGTATGCTTTTCTGTGAGTTAAGCTGATGGCATGACCCTAAAGTCTTATGGAGGAACTTCATGATTTTTTTTTGCTTGATCCTGTTACCCCCCTTTGGTTAGAGCTTGGATGACAATGTTTTAAGGAGTGTACCGAAATTCCATGAGATTTTACTTTTGATTCCTTCATGATGTGGGGGTATCTACCCTTTCTTGAAGGCCACAAAATTTAACAAATCCTTACTTTTTTGGGAATGAAGGCATTAAAGCTGCACTAAAAGTCATCTGTCATTATCCCTCTGAAAGACTAGCAAATCATTGTCCAGAGCTAGAAGTTTCTCCACAGTGCCAACATTTATTCTAAATTTCATAGATTTCCAGATTTTCACATGCTGTTTTATAGTGTATTTTTTATAACATTAAATTTTCACCAATTAATAGTACAAAGGTGTGCTTATTCCACTGAACATGTTTGGATGGACCATGCACTTTAACTTCCCAATGAGCAAAATATTTCACATCCCCAGTTTAACTAGTGCTTATAACTTGCTCAAAATTACCTGTGCTAAAGTCCCTTCTTATCTGCTTCCACCTGTGAGCACCCAAGGAATGAAGGTATTGTGAAACCAGAATAGCTTTCTTCTTATTAAAAGGACTCCCTTAGGTTATACATAGCCAAAATCTTGTTGATAAAATTGTCAACATATTTGGGGTCTAATCAGAATGGCATGGTGTTCAAAGAAAAATCTTTCATTAGTATTTCCCATTCATAGCAATAGAATGAAGCAGTGTATGAAAATAAATACACTGTGTGGAAATTTAGATAGACATCAATCGGTGTTTTATGTTCTCTGGTTAAATGAGATAAGTTTTACTTTTGAAAATCCTCTAAAAGTTGCTGTAAAACTTCTATTTCAGAAGAAAAACAATTGTCCTTCTGGCAGGATTAAGCTCATGACAGTTTTTCCCCTTAATTTTTTTCCCTTTTGATATGTGTGTCACCATAGGTTCATACATGTAAGATTTTTGAAGCCCAGCAATGCTAAAACTCCTCCTCTTCTTTTAGCCAGATGTTCCATTTTAGAAACATCTTTTTCAATGAAAGTGAAGTAGATTCAAACTTTTCACAAGTGGATTACCATAAAATACCCCAGAACAGTTGCAATTGAAATTTGAGTTTTTCTGATTGAAACAAAAAATTGACGCCAAAGGGGCTTTTGCGTGGTGTTTTGCATGCTAATTGGCCAAAATTCTTTTTTTCATATGCTAACATTTATGCAGCTGTGCTTGTAATACAGCCTGAAAAATTTAAGATGCATTGCTTCAGATGTATTTCTATGCTCCTTCTGGTTCTAGGAGAACTTTTCTTGAAAGAAGCACTTTTCCTCAGGAAACTTGCTATGCTTGCTGCTCGCAGAAAGGATGGTGATGGTTTTCCCAATGTTATGTCTGAAAAAAGAAATCTCAAAGTTTGCATTCTGGTTTGACACAGTAATGGTTTTCCATGCGAGACTTCTATATGACTTCTGCAGCTAGGACAATTACTGAATAGTGGAAAAGTCTTTGTATATATACCACTGCATTGTATTCTGGATAAGCATGAGTAACACTGTTGATCAGATCTTCCAAATTAAATATAGAAATACCATTCTTCTATTTACGCATTCCTAAACTGTATACAAGGCAGGTTAATGCATTCTGGCATTTCCACACAGCTCTTCTCTAGCATCACAAAAAAATCTGACCTGTGTGCAGCTCTCTTGAAGGTTTTGGTATACAAGTCAGGTAACATTTCCTTAGTGAATGGTTAAATAAAGTAACTGATTTCTTAAGGTCATCTAGAGAAGATAAGAAATACCTTAGAGGATCAGAGGAGCTGTGTGGCTCCAACTGTTGCAACAAGAGGCACTTAGGGTGTGCACATGGACCTGGCCACTTACTGTGGTCCATTCTCTTCAGACTGCCCAGCATCTGCAGTTGTTATATTGGGATATCAGTGTGTATATCCCACCAATAATCATTGTGTATTATCCGCTTTTGGACCTATTGTCCATGAATTTGCATAATCCCTTTCTGAACGTGCTGGTACATTATGTTCTTACCATCTACTGTGGCAGCTAGGCCAGGAATTATACTTCCTGTTCTGTGTATAGAAGTACTTCAGCTGGTTTGCATGTTCATTCAGTGCCTCACAAGAGCCTGAAAATTTCAGAATTTTTGCAAATAAAATTTCTACATTAATTTTTCACACTCCATCATTTTGGGAATCCTGATTGCATTTCCCCTTGATCTTCTCTCCAGATTGATAGATCATAGTTCTTTCTGGTCTCTCCTTGTAAGTTGAACACTGCAAACCATTGATCACTTTAGCTGCATGCGCTCCCTCTTGCTCTCTCTCCTGTAATTCTACCATTTCTTTTTCAAGACATCTGACATTGTTGATTTCTCTAAGGCCATATTTCATCCTCTGTTGGGCATAATAGTATCTTATCTTTGGTAATGGAAAACTTACTGAATTTCAATTCTCTAGAAAATGGACATTGCAATAGGAGGATTAAAAGTAAGTAGCAGAGCTGTTGACTATATAAACCCATAGAGCCAAATATACAGTTGTTTAGGCTTCCCAGAAGGAATCAGGTTAGACTGGATATTGAACTAAACTATCTGAACCTGACAGAATAGGTGAGTGGAATCTATACACATGAAAATAGAGTGAGAGTTTGATAAAGCTGGCTAAAAGTTATTTTTAAATGAATGTAAGTGGATTGTATCTTAATGAGAAAGCTGTGCCATCTGTATGAAACATGATTATTTCTAGATTATTCTTGGTTATTTCTAGTTGTTTCTAGATTATTTAGAACAGCTTGCAGTTGCAGAGTAATTCATAAAAATCCTTTTCTAGTGATGTACTCTTATGATATGGAAAAGCCGTACAGAATTTAGCAGTTTTGAATGTGACCTCATCATTAACTATGGCTTCCTTATTGGTTGCTTAGAATAAAGTGTGGCCATAGTGCTGCTAGGGCTGATGCACCCCACAATTTATACCTGTGTGGAGTAGTCAGCCCTTCCTCCTACTGGCTTCCTGTGCAGTTAAAAAAAGAGAACGAAAACAATTCCATCTTCTTGTCTTGATTGGTACTGAAAGCTGTGATTATGAATTTCCTGAATGGAAATTTTCTTCTGAGCTAAGAAGCTGATTCTGCATTTAACTCCAAGAAAACTGTTTTAATCCAAAAGCTCTAAATCTAACCTATAGCATTCTGGAAGAGTTACCTTACTAAGCCCAAAAGATGTCCTTACTTGAGCCTTTTGATTTTTAACCATCTTGGTTTTGGTCCTGTCAGATATTGTTACTAAACTATTCCTCCTTTTCTAGGCTTCAGCTTCTCTTTCTCTTCTTCTCTCTCTTCCGCTCTTATCAGACCCAAACTCCTGATGCCTATAGATTGTAACAGTTCATATTTTTTCCACTTTCCCTCATTTTCTCGTGTTTACTTGCTTCTTTCTTTCCCCAGCTTTTTCTCCTAACATGGTAATGTTCTGCCATATTTTGCAGTGGTCTTACAGACCTATGTAAGGACACACAGCTTTATCTTTAGCTTGTCAGCTACAGGTGTACTTCATATGCTTAAGGACAGGAGGGTATAAAAGTGAGGTACAAATGAAAGGGAAACCACAGTCGAAAATACACGCTGTGTTAACTGCCTTTGTCAACACTCTGGTTCTGCCTAAGAGAAACTTCATGATGCAGTTCCAGGTAGAGGAGAGAGGGGAAGTTAACTCATGGCAGTTAGTGGTGTGTAAGAGCACACATTCCACAACCATGAAATGACAGATGCTTGAGGTACATATATCACTACAGCTACAACCTGGCTTTCACATAACCTCCTGGTAGTCTGTGAGGAATGCAGATAACTTTCTGTTTGACTGACACTATAATCCACCTCTGGTTGCCAAACTGCAGCAATGTAGAGTGCCCTCCCTAGGAGAGTGCTGAAGCATCTGCACAGGGTTAGCACAGGGGTCAGCACACGGGTCATCCTCCTGAAAGGAACCTTGAGGCTGAAGGAGCAGAGGTACTGTGGCTGTGTAACAGGGGCCATGGACAAAGCAGGTTCCACTGTTTCCCTGATGGGGAGAAGGAAACCTGGCTGGCATTTTTGGGTTTGCTTGGAAAAAAATGGGGTGGGTGGGGTGGGGGGAAATAGCTTTGGGCATACATGAGAAGTGAGAGAGGCCGAATGGAAAAGGCTGTTTGTAGTTTTCACTTGTTTCCTTTCATCATTTTAAAGAGAGTGTGATGTTTGGTCTGCAGCTGTGCCCTGCACCAATGAAACCATGCGGGCAGCTTCACTGCCCTGTCTCATGTAAGTTTCAGGTATCACCTCCTCTGCTGATGTATGCTTCATTCCTTCCTTCTCCCATGACTTGTTTGTCTTCTAAGCCCCATGAAAACTGACTTTCTTTAACCAACCCTAGAAATCAAAAAGAAATTAGCCTATTCTGCCTCTACAAAGAAACAAAGAGAGGAAATAAACAAGGAAAATTAAACCAGGAACAAATACGTAGTTTCTCTCTTCTCCCCCTTTTCCCTATACATTCTTTGGAGTGCAGGAATAATTATTTTTCTCATTTCCACCTCTAATACATGCTGCTAGCACTTTAAAGGTGAGAACACATATCCCATGGTTCCCCGGGGCATTTCCCAGGAGTATAAAGAAAGAGCTCAGAGGTTTTGAGAAGGCCATGTCTCTAGGGAAATGTTTAGCAGTGGTAAGACTGTTTTCAGTCTTGTGTCTCTGTTCTACAATAAGTATAAGATAATGCCCTTCACGGAAATTAATAAAATGGAGGTGAGCTTGGTTAATCCTTCAAAAATTTCTTCTAACTTTACTCCATAGCAGTGTATGTGTTTCACACCAAGTTATTGTTACTTTACTGTGCGCCTATCTTACAATGTGAGTCTGGACAGACAAGTCCTGATAGAGATTAATTTCTGATTCTGTGTTCTAGTTACTGACACACAGGACTGTTCATACATCTACTGGTTGAAAACCTTGATACTTTGGTGATAGGTGAGTGAATAAAACTACCTTTTCTGTGGTGCTTTGTCTAGGGGTGAGAATAGTGACATGCATCAGATGGAAGTAACTTTTCTGTGATTTACTCATGTAGGTTGTATGATCCAATACGGAGTTATAATCTGCATAATTATTTAGATTAATAATGGTAGTACACTTACCTAGTTCTGTTTCTGTTACTGCCAAAACATTATTTATTTCAGTAACTCTATGTGGCAGTGGGTTTCACAGGTTGAATGAAGAAGTGTTTCCTTTTCTTAGTTGTAAACTTAGCTAAATTAAACTGGGCTCTAAATGTGTGTATATAACTCTTGACCTTGCATTCTGAGAAGTGGAGCAGGTCCTCTTTTTTCTTCAAAAGATCTTCACTTGATTAAAAAGTTTTCATTGCCTAAGTTCTGCTAGTCACATCACATACAGCAAAAATAAACACACCAGCTGATGAATGGAAGACAAGTTACAAGGCTAGAGAGGGAGGGGAATTGCCTACATCTGCACAGGAAAATTGAGATTTATCCTCGCTTTGTTTCTGTATGCAGTATGTTTCTTGCAGCCAAGCTGAACTTCTACATTAAACATGTAAGTTGTGTACATGCTTAATTTTAAATACAAGGATAATCCCATCACTTACCTTGAGTCCTTTTGTAAGACTTTGCTGAATCAAAGCTTTAATCACACAGACTTTTCTAAATCCTGGAGTACTTCAGACAGTGATCCAGGCATAGGCTCTTTGCATTGACCTCTTAAGGTTACAGCAGCAATATTTGAGAATATTATTTTACTTAACAGATTTGAAAATTAATTAAAAATAACTATGAAATATTTTCACAGACAGATATCTAGGTACCTTTCAAAATAGGGTAAAATATCATTATTGACCCTTTACACCTGAGGAAACTGAAACATGCAGAAGTTAAGTGCTTGCAAGCGTATTTGAACCAGGGAAATATGAAAGTCTTGTTAGTTCATCCTCTGAATCCAGGCAGGGTCTTAGCCACAGGTCTGCTTCAAAATTCTGGCTAAATATACTTTCATGTCTTTTCATAATTCTCACTCTTCAACCATATTAGAGCCCCAGTCATATATATGTATATATGTCTTGAAGATTATGAAAATCTTGTTCTTGAGTTCACTGGGGGTAAGATGGAGCCTTCAATTGCCAGAAGTTATCCATCATTCATTGTGTTTTCCTTGTTTCAGGTGTGTTCTGTCTCCCAAGCCTTTTTCTATGGACCTGTTAAAAAGAAATAATTATACTATTGAGCAGTTTGACTAAAGGAAGTTTAACCTGAGGGGGGTGTAATTTATTCAGTACTGCCTCATTTTAGTTGAAGTAGTTTACTCTTTGTGTGATTATCTGGAAGCATCACTATTTCTTCATTTATGGTTAGTTGACATATTGGGGGGGGGGGGGAGGAACCGATTAGCACTGTTTTAATAGCATTGCTAATATAACAAAACTAGGCTATTAGTGGAGACAAAAATATTCAAAAGTTTGGTGGACCTACATGTATTCGAGTCATTTAGTTGAAAGGATTGAAGGCCCGGCTTATATTCCACTTGAGACACTGTAGTGACAGAAAATGATTGTACTTCATTTAGGTATTTCTTCAAGTTACCCAAAGGTGTAGTATTTGCAACCCCTACTTCAATACCTGGTGAAATTAATTTAATTGTAAGGAAGCTATTTCATATTGTTACGACACTGTATGTCTTCATATTTGACAAGTACCAGCATTTAACCTTCTAATTGAAAATTACTTTGGGGATCCTGCCAGAAACTGCAAACTGCAGACACTAACCCCTATTACTGAGTCGTGTAATCCAATAGGTACAAAGTCAGATGTCCTTGACAGGCACGCTCTGGGGCCGTGTGGGTGGGAAGTTCTGTGTCCTTGCAGAATGAACTTCCTTCTGCTACTAAGGCAGATTATACAGTCTAAGGATTGTTACAGCTATATACAGATACTTGCAAGAAGATAAATTGCTTATTCCTCCTTACCTAAGTGCTTTTACTTGATGTTGTTTAAGACAGGAGCTTCAAGGGGAAGAAAAGTTCTATCATTTCCTCATTATCTGTTTTTTTTGAATATGTAGATTTTTATAAGGGTGGGAGGAGGGAGAGAGTCAGGAGAATATTTATTTACATCTTCCAAAAGAATTGGAATCGGAAGCTTCAGTAAGGTATGGGATTAGTGAAGACCTCCAATAGTAAAGGCTGCATACATCTTAGGTTATGCACACAGTTCCTAAGAAAGGATGAGTGCAGCTCCAGACAAGGACTATGTAAGGATTTCATTTACCCCTGTGAAAGATTCTTAGTTAAAAGCTGCTCCTTGTTACTGTTGTGTCTGTAACTGTGTTTTCAGGAGTACTTTCTAAACATGGAATTAAATTGGTGATGAACCTTGATTGCGTAAAAGTAGGGGTTAAGCTGTGATTATAGAATAGGAAGGGGTACACAAAACTTGTGTGTGCAGCAGAAATACTTGTGCCAAACTAAAGGAACATAGAGCCTCTGGAATTAGATCTGGAATAAGCTGTAGCTAGTTACTGTTATTTGTATAGGCCTGGTTTGTACATGTCATATGCAGATAAATTTTCTGAAAGGATCTACTCATATAAACATTTTGTTGTGCAAGTAACTTTCACTAACGCTGCATCCACAGTCCTATCATTCATGTGAGGCAGCAGAATTAGGCCACAGGCTAGTGCTGGTCAGCTTCTCTTTTCAAATCTGGGTGTTTTAGTCTTTCTTTCCAAAATGAAAATGGAGTGCTTTCCACCACCCTAGCTTTACTAACAATTTCAGTTTTGTGAAAGGTCAGCACATGAATGTGTCTTGTAACATTACACATCGCTTTTACTCAAAAATTTGCGTGCACAGGGAAACTGACAAAACAGTTTATTTTGGAAAATTAGTAAATCCAAATGATGGATACCATGTGTCAAAATAATCCTTGGTGCACGTGCTTGCATTTTTACATGGACATTTTTGAAAATTATACTGTGGAAACTAAGTAGAGAATCAGTTTGCCAGGGAGCAGGCTTAAGCCACTTTTCTGTACAGAATGCATGATTTGACCTCTTTTACTAATGTGGAAGCAAAAGCAGTTCTATCTTTACTTCAGCCCATTGCTATTGTTCTCCAGAGGTGCCAAAGGAGACCTAAAGGACTAGTTAGTGGGGTTAGGCAGAGGAGGATTAAGCTGAAATTTCAGAACTAAAGGTGTAAAGAATGGCTAAATTGTCTTTAGGATTCATTTCACATCACTTGAGCACTCCAAAAAACATGGTGCTTAGTTGAAGATGGTTCAGTTCTAAAGCCAGTGGAGAGAGACAGGCATCTCCAGGAATTTCTTTGATGTTCATCCTATATATTCTTAAAGGGAAGAAGTGATGGATGTTGTTATAGAAAAGATTCTTGGCCTCTGTATGCCAACAAATATAGCACTGTTTAAACAAATGAGTAGTCTTACCTGCTTGCTTTAAAACCTTAGGTAAATCTCATGTGAAGTATTTAATAACATTCACCTTGGTCAAATGTGAGTGGATAATGAGTTTTTACAGCTCATAGATGCTTTAAGGACAGTGCATGTAAACTCTTAGCTGAACCTGTGCAGGGTGGTACATAGCAAATCTAGACATGGAAGAATAATGCAGAGTTCCTGAGTTCCAGGATATTGAAGTATCCAATGAGGTCATTATGTGGGAATAGAAGGATATGGACTTGTTTTGATTACTTCCTTAGATGTTTTGACTGTAGTTTGTAGGACATTTCTGCACATACATTAACAAGTATTTTGAAGTAGTAGCAATCTGCTTCACCTGCAGAGTGTTCTACATGTGGGATTAAGTATGGCAGAGAGTCGAGATCTCTTTGGTAATAAGGCCCTAGCTTGCTTTTTTTTTGATTTTGGTTAATGTTTGCTAAGTGAGCTGGGAATGAGAAATCCACTTTTGAAAGCATCATGTTAGCATCATGCTGACAACCAAAAATGTCTTTTGTGGGGACTTAAATTTGCTCAAACATTTAAAACGCTTGTTAGAGCTGGGTTTTCAGTCCACTTTCTAAAGTGGAAACAGTCTTACTACTGTCAGTCTGCACTGTTGCCATAAGAGCAGGGCATTTCGTGCCATTTTCCTTCATATATATGCCTTTAAAAAGATGCTGGGACTGTAAAATAAATTAGTGTTTTGTAATTTAGCTTTAAGCAAAAGGAATATTTCAATGGTGAAAGTTCTGGAAATGCTTTAACTTTTAAATGCTGACACCAAATAATAAGTAAAACCTTGTGATTAATGTTTCCAGAAGGGACTATTAACATTATCCTACATCTGTTCGTGATATAATCTCTAAATGAAAAACACTCACTTTAAAAAGGCAAAAAAAAAAAAAAAAGAAACAAGGAAAGGAATGCCAAAGGAGTATATATTTATGAGCGCTTCAGTGCAGACTTAACTCTAATGTGTGGACATCCTTTGTAAGACTTAACCAACGAGTTTTTCATCTAATCACTATTTAGTCAAACCTCTATGGTACTCCTGAGGTTGCTTAAATTTCATTGACAGGATGTCGTTTCATTTGCTGAAAAATGTGGTCATTTTAAGTTACACTATATGAAAGAGCTTTTTATTACTTAGAGTAAAATTAGCCATCATATTTGATGAAAATACTTAATGGTAGATCAGGCATAAATTTCTGTGAAACATCATTTCGTAATTAGTTCTTGCTGATTTAAATATCTGAGGTTGTATAGGATTGTTGTTTTTTATGACTAGGAAGAATTTGCAGGAATTCCGTCATCTTTTAGGAAACACTTAGGAGTACTGTAGCAGAATTTGTAGAACATACAGCAGCAACTCATTTGGAAAATAATTATTCTGAACATAATTACCTGTATTGGTTAGGAATAATTTGCTCGTTTAAGATAAAACCCTAAACTGACGTATGTCACCAAGATAGCTGTACTAATTTCAGTCTCCGTGTCTTGATCTCAAATTTATTTTGCTTAATGAATCAAAGTTTAAAGAATTCATGTGCTCTATGGAAATATATGCTGAAAATCTTCCTCTTTATGCAAGGTGGTTGTTTTGTTAGGATTAAAGTAGAGTTAGTACCATGCCAAATACTTTCTAACATGTACAAATTGGTATTTCTGGTAGCTTTTTTAGAGTCCTGTTGAATAGTCTTTTTGATCTCTTTTGAGTAATATATATCATGAGCAGCTGATTCCCAATTTCCAGTTTTCTTGCTTTAGCTATATTAAGAAATCAGCGATACCCTAACAATTACTGGCAGTATGACTTTAAGGCCATCACTTGATTTCATCTATTGATTTATTATGATGCATCTTTTAAATGATGCTATTCCTGCTAGTGTGCTTTAGTTTCAACAAACAACGTTGTTGTGGGTTGGGTACAAAAGCGAGATGCAAATTGTGAGGCATAGAATGCAAGGTGCATATTGCTAGGTGTCTTATGCAGATTTAACATGTGCATGTGGTAAAACTAACACACTATCATGGGTGGTGATGTGTATCATCCATGAAAAAAAGGAATGTATTTTTAAATAGGAGCAACAGATTGATTAGGAGTCTCAAAAGCCACATTCAAGTGTTTAAAGTTAAATTAGTGCCTTTATGCTTTGCTTGTGGTGGCCGTGCTTCAGGCTAATATCTCTCTTAGAAATAATAATATCTTGCTAGAAACCAAGCAAGTCCCATTTAAAATTAAGTAGCGTTGAAGGTTGTTCCATAATTTGTCTTGCAACACCGTTGTTCTAGCCTCTATGAATAGATCATGATTTATTCCAACTAATTCTTGATAAACAAAATTCCAGCAACTCTGGACACAAGACTGTCCGTTGTACTTAAGCTGCCTGAAATTACTTTCATGGCATTGACAGTATTTTAATGATGAAATCTAAACTTCAAATCTTCAAATTATTTGTCTAATCAACTTCTTATGTAAGACATGCATGCTTTTTATTTCTGTGTTTACACGTTCACACACAAAACTTAAATATGATAGCTGTCTGCAGTTCAGTAGGAGCTGTTCAGGGTATGCTAAATTTACGTCAATAAGAAAAAAAAAATTAAAGCTCTAATTAACCTAAAATTTACTCATATTTTTCAAATAGTTTCTACCCTCAGTTATTGAATTAGAACAGAATGAAGACTGCTGTTTGAGGGAATATTATTCTTCAAATACTGGCATAGAACTGTATTGAAGAAAAACTTTAGGTTCTTTTACTGTGGCTACAAAGTAATGTCTCTCATCGCTCAGGGTGAATGAATGAGTGTAGGTTGTATCTGATCATAAGAGATGACATTCAAGTTATTTGGTTGTTTATACCTATAAGAAACATATAAAGAGAAAGCTTCTATTATCTGCATGTTCTGAACAGACTGTTTGCTGTGCAGTGTGGTTCAAGTTGTCATCTTGTAAGGTGTAGCTTGGGAAGCTTGCACTGTTTTCTTCGCTTCGCTCACCTGTTCTATTTAGGAAAAACTTCAGGATTTACACCTAGTAAACCAGCTTGATACTGAGGGAGAAGCACTTCCAAAAGAGAACAGATTTGAAAGCTTTGGTGCATATAATTAAAAAAGAAGACTGCTGTGGAGTTACATAGCTTGGACCTGTTGGAGTGAGTCCAGAGGAGGGCCATGAAGATGACCACAGAGCTGGAGCACCCGCTCCTATGAAGACAGGCTGAGAGAGTTGGGGTTGTTTAGCCTGGAGAAGAGAAAGCTCCAGGGAGACCTTAGGGCAGCTTTCAATACCTAAACAGGGCCTACAAGGAACCTGGAGAGTGGGACTTCTTACAAAGGCATGAAGTGATAGGACAAAGGGGATGGCTTTAAAGTGACAAAGGGTGGTTTTAGGTTAGGTACTATGAAGGCATTCTTCACCATTAGGGTGGCCCTGGCACAGCCTGCCCAGAGAAGCTGTGGCTGCCCCATCCCTGGCAGTGCTCAAGACCAGGTTGGATGGGGCTTGGAGCAAACTGGTCTATTGGAAGGTGTCCCTGCCCATGGCAGGGGGTTTGGAACTGGATGACCTTTAAGGTCCCTTCTAACCTAATTCTAGGATTTCAAGTGAGCTAATACAGATATTTTTTTCTTTTTTATAAAAAAAAAAAAAAAAAGAGAGAGAAAAATACCACCACCAAAACCCCCAAAAATATTTCTCTAAAATAAAATGAGTTTTAGCAAAATATAATATTTATGACTGTCTCTTCCAGTGCAAAGTCGTAGTTTGTAATTTTGTGTGCAGTCCTTCAGTCTAGTGTATTTGTTTCTACATGTTTCTGTGTGTTAGAAGCTTGTCTACTATGTCAGATTGCAATATTTTGCACAGTTAATTTTTTTCCTTTGCATGGGATTGTATAATGCACCTTTCCTGCTTAGTATAAATGATATGGCACAACTGATTAATTTCTGTTGTCTAACTGTTCTGTTTTCTTATATTTTTCTGTGAGCTCTGAAAATGTGTGAGTGACATTTACCTTACAGATGCGCCCCTTTTCATAGCCATTTATGTTGCCATGTTAAACCTGTTTCAGAAACCAGTTTGTCACTTGAAGTACAGACAAAACGTTGTTCAACACGTGCAACAGAAACAACTACCAAACTTCCAACTTGTATGTTCATGTTAGACTTCCTAGCCAGCAATATTGTAACAGCTGTGTATGTTAGGCTACTTAATACCCCTGATTACTGAATGAACTTGGAAAGGGTGGGTAGAAGGAAGGGAGATTCTGGTGAATGTATACGGCAAGTTCTTTTGGGTTGGTGGTTATAAAAATGACTCTAGTAACAGTCTCTCAACTTGATGAGGGCTTTGTAAGTTTATTATCAACAGAATTTTCTCAAAGGTCCCTCATGGAAAAGAGGAACATTCCTGATGAGTAAACAGAAATGCTGATTATCATGTTTTCCTACAAAAGTTCTGCAACTGAGGTGGAAAGAATGTTGTTGAGGTATTTTTAGGCTTAATGCTACATGCATTGTTTAAACTTTAGAGGGACTTTAAAAGTAATGGTTGCAGAGGAAATTAAGATTCCTCCCCCAGTCAGCTTAAGCAAAGCTATTTAGATATTTTTTAAAATAATCATGCATAACTTTTTCTGGAGCTATTGTCTGGAGACAATGAAGATTTTAAAGCTGTAAAGTGCAAAGAGGTATTTTTTTAATAGACAGAATTTGGTGGTTTGTTTTTGTTTTTGTTTTGGAAGGAAATTGCAACCAGATGCAGTGAGAGAAAAATGCATTTTCATATATAAATGCACCAGTGAATATGAGTTACTGTGGTGGTTATGCTAATTGTAAAAATAAAGGGAACAAGGCAAATGGAAAGATAAACTTCTGCCTAAGATGACCTTTTGTTTTAAAATTAACAAAAAAAAAGCTGTATGTCTTTTCAGGAATGTCATATCCTACAAGAAGTTATGTCTGTCCTTAGGAAGATCACTAGCAGAAAAATTGTTAGCTTACAACAGATGCTGTCTATACTAGCAGGAAATAATGGGCATACTGTCGTTGCTGAGGGTGATGAAGGTTCAGGATAAGTTTGGTAAGGACTGGATTTATATATAGGACCAGGGGTTTTTGTACATAGCTTCACCTGCATCAGGTGAAACTAAACTCAGTACTGTACCTTTCTCTAGTAAGTATCTGAGTGCAATAAAGGTCTATTTGGCCTTGATAGAGGATAGAGATTGGTCAGCCTGAAGGCTAGGTGTGGCTGCTTTAATTGACCTATCTGACAGCACAGAGGATGAGAGAAGACCCTGTATATGAGACCTATGAATGCAGACTAACTTTCTCTTGCATATAAGGCTAGAGATCATTATCCTCAGAGCATGCTGCAAGAGAAATGGCTCTTCTAGAAAAACGTATTGTGTAATATACCCTATACAGTGCAAATCTTTGAAACATAGATATTAGACGTAGTAAGAATTGGCCTAACAGTACACAGAGCTGTTTATAACCTTATATTTGTAGTTAGTAGGTCTAGAAAGGAAAGGTTTCTTGTAGATTATTTTATTCACATGAGTAGAAAGAGTCAGAGAGAATGAGAAAGAGAATGAATGCATGGGAAATAAAATTCTTGGATGTGAGAGGAGCTGGGCTGCAGAAGTGGTGAGTACTTTGATGCTTGGAAATTCTGAAGTGAGATTAAGAAAAGCACTTGGAAATATGACTATATGGGAACAATTCTATAGAAGCCCTGAAAATTACAGATCTTGATAATTCAAATAGGTCTTCTGAGCTCTCTTTCCCTATTTTAAGAATGAATTTCTTCAGTTGATGGATGCTAAATTACCACCCTGCCAGAATAGTCTCCATGCAAATAGCTGCTTTTTAGTGATTGTTTGGTTTGGTTGATTTTTTTTTTTTTTTGAGAGACACTTTTTTCTTTCTAATACTCTACACTTTCAGGAAAAAGAATTATCTGAGTGTGTTTGAATTTGTCTGGCACATCTTGAACTCTAATTCTATCTAGAACAGTATTAGTAAAAGCCAAATGTATGCACAAATTTTTTAAATATATACTCACACAGCATTTGTTCATGACAAGAAAAATGTAGAATATGGTGTCTTCCAAGCAGGCTCTGAGCAAATATTCTGGACCTGAAAAAAAATCTGCTTTTCAGTCTGGCTGGGTGTCTTCTCTCATGTCTTACACTTAATTTCTCTACGTTGTTTCACAGGTCTAGGTTTCCATTGATATAAACTAGAACAGAATTCGTTTTTTCATTCAGAAAGCCAAATTTCAATCAGTGAAAACCCAGAACTGTTATTAGTGTTTAGATCAGTTACTTCAGATTGACTTCAGAATAGTAAAAGTAGAGTTTGAGCCAAAGTTTGATAACATGTTTGTACTTCTGTGATGTGGACTAAAGCCCAATAAGGGTTAAGAAGATAGAAGTCCCAAATTCTCCTTCATCTTACCTTAGATAAATCTGAGCCCAGGCCTCCAGAGGTGAAAGGCTAGCACATTAAATAGGACCTTAAATGTGTGCTTCAGCACACAAACCTGCAGTATCTTTTGAAATCTATGCAGGTTTCTCCTGCCTGCTGTGCGTAATTTCAGAATATGCTGTCACCATTAAAGAAAAAAAACAAGCTTGCTCTTTCATCTGTGCACCCCACGGCACCGATTGGGGGAATCAGTCCCCAGGCTCCCCTAAAATTTGTGATCTTTGGCTCCTGCTGTAAATTGATTCCGTGCTGTGCCTCCTGACATGTGAACTGGGTAAAATCCATTTTGAAGTCTTTTAAAACCTGGCATTAACCCTGTGGCATCCTCCTAAGTACTGATGTTTTCTCATTATATTATTTACTGTGAAGAACTTGCCTTTAAAACTCTAGCAACATTGCAAGCTGACTTGTTAAAATCTCAGTATTAGATGCCATAGTGTTCTTTGAATTTCTCTTGAGACCTGATGTTGGGAAAAGTGAGTTCAATTAGTCATGAGCGAGGTGAGTGCCTCACTACTGTGCAAATTGCTTTGGGACCATTTGGCCCATGTCTACTCATGTTCCTCCCCCCTCATAAATACAGATGTGTAAAGTAGTCAATATTTTGTTTAAGCTTATCTTGGACTGATTATCTGAAACCCTCCTTTTATTTTTTCTTTTTTGCTTTGCTTCAGTGCCATGTAATAAAGGCTATTAAATTTTTGAGATTTTCCCCTCTGCTCTTTTATAGGGAAAGTAGTCGTGTCTTTTGTACACATGTGTCTCTACATCTATTCTGTATGACTTGGTTCACTGTCCACTCAAATGAAGCAGCCTTTGGGATTACAATATAGTACTGTTTTACTCAAGAATTTGGGACAGGAAGTCAAAATTAGTAACTATTTGCAGACTTTAGGGATTTTTAAGTAGCCAGAACTGAATTCTAAATTGAAGATGGCTTTGGCCAAAATAGCAAAACCAACAGAAATTCTTTAAGGATAGAAATGAGTTGCAGCCTTGGCGTTACATCTTAAGACGACAGTACTAGTAGTGGAGTACCCTTGCACTATAAAATCATAATAAAAGAGATTTGAGTTTGAATTGATGGTCTTGCTTGCTGGCACATGCTGCTTGCTTTTGTGCAAAGGACTAAAAGTGAAAACCATCTCTCTGTTCTTTAAGCATTTTGGTTGTGTTTCTAAAAGAGCTGAATTTCCCTTCAGGGAAGCCATGCTCAAACTAACTGGACACTCACTAGAGCAAGATTTTGAGAACTTGCTGAAGTTAGGTCTTTTCCATTTCCACACAGATGTTCAGGTAGATGTCTGGCATACAGTTTAGTTGGTAGCAACTGATAAGGCATAATGCTGCTTGTTATTGTATACTAAAAGTGAGGTGAAACTGTATTTCACTTCTCCTTTGAGAAAAAGGCTGGTAATACAGGACTTGTCAAGACCCTTTCCTGTGTTTGATAGCTTTATCACAGCCCCAGCTCGAAAGGTTAAATGTTTTGGATTACACAGAATGTACATTATATGGAGGGCTTACTATAAATCAACAAGGCAGGTATGTTAAACACAGAAAAATATCTACAGCTGTTCTCTTACTCATCCTGCATGTTATTTAACTCTGTCTCTACCCAAAGGAATATTTTTAGTTGTACTGTCAAGAGTTTCAAAACAAAGAAGCAACTACAACTGGCAAATGAGGAACCCAGCTGGTGCTATGTTTAGGCTCCCAATGAATATACTCTAATCCTGACACCTGCAAGCTATTTAATCAGGATTTACAATTGAACATGAAGGATGAGAGGTCCAGAGGGCTGTGTTCTTGGTGTTTTGATTGCAAATGATGGAGAAAAACTTTGTTATCGGATGTTGTAGTTATTTGAAGTTTGGTGCCCTCTAACCCATGGGGGACCAAGAATCATTTATCACTTTGCGGCAAAAGCCAAAAAAAACCACTATGGCTTACACACTAGCATTCTCCTTTAGCTTTTCCTGTATTCCAGTGTAAACATCCCTTGGATTTACGAACAATGAAAAACAATTTCCAGCAGGCACATGGAAAGGAGAGGTTATAAGGAAATCACGCATTATCAGTTCTGTGTCAAACTGAAAAGATCACTCTAAATTCCTCAGCACCAGTAATGTGTATAATGATGAAACGTACCTTAAAGATGAGCAGCAAGAATGAGATGGAAATTGAGTTAAAAAAAGATTATTATTTTTTTTTAAGAACCTTTTCCCTCATGTGATTCTTACATCACAAAGTGGCAGTGTTGAGGGTGAATGACTCCCTTCATAAAAATCTTCACTGCTCCTTCTAAAACCCTCTGTTTCCTCAAAACAAGTGACATAATGTGAAGAAATTTAAAATTCCACTATACCATCTCGTAGCAAGCCCAGATGTGCCATTATGTTGCTGTGCTTGTTTATTTTATTTATTTACTGGAGGTTTTTAAGTACTTCTAGGTGAGTTACTGACAAATTAAATACATAGTTTTGGCAGCAGCACTAGTGTGTGTACATGGGGTGTGTATGTGGGGGGTAGTATGCTTTTCTCTAGCTGTGTTGTGCTGTCAACAACAGTGTTATGAACAAGCAGGGTGTGGTGTAATAGGCACCCTGCAAAAAGTGATTAATCAGCTGCCTGAAGTTGTTAGGTAACAATGCTGTTGCCCCTGGGTCTGATTGGATGATGTAATGCCTGTAAGTTATTTTTTGTGGGTTGAGGCTATTGTGTAACTCAATAGCCTGCAGAGGATTTGTATGGCTGGAGTCACAGAATAAGTCAGAATTTATTTCTAACTTGATTATGCTGCTTTATTTTGTTCGTTATTTAAAAGGGGATGGGGAAAGGGTATTTGTTACTTTTCAAGGCAAACAACTAGTGGGGACAGCAAAAAAGGGCTCAAAGCAGTCATCTTCATGCATTCTGTCCTCAGCTGGAGGCAGAGTAGGGGCAGAGAGCTTTCCTCCAGAGCATCTTTTATTCTGGGCTCCTGCAGGTTGTGCTGGCCAGGATGATCCCATAAATGCTCTTGCGCTATATGAGCCCTCTCCCCTGTTCCTCCAGCAGGCCTGTTCTACACTGCCCAGCAGGTCTTTTGGCCTTTAAAGTTTTGCTTCACAGCATTGACTACACAGAGGAACTTAATCTAGGGTCTCTCTAAACTTC
This sequence comes from Lathamus discolor, assembly GCF_037157495.1. Classification (NCBI taxonomy): domain Eukaryota; kingdom Metazoa; phylum Chordata; class Aves; order Psittaciformes; family Psittacidae; genus Lathamus; species Lathamus discolor. Next base: position 15,199,041 of record NC_088891.1, read on the forward strand.
TAGTTATAAAAGCAGAAACCAATATTTTAGCAGAAAGACAGTGTTGCCCCTTTCAAGATCAGATGCTGTCATCTTTTGGCATGAGGAAGCATGACATCACTTATGCAATACTAATGATACCGGATCTTCAGTGCTTGTTGAACTGTTGCACTGAAAAGAAATTAAAACTGCTCCCTGAGTTCTTCCTAAGCTTTATTTACCTGTTCAGGCTTTACAATTTCTTTATTCCCATATCTTTAAATAAGAGACTGTGCTTTCTACAAGTATTCCTTCTCTCTCAACATCTTCACTCTAGCTCAGGCATTCAGATGTTGGTGGCATTGACCAAATATTTCTTGTGATGAATGCTCTGATTATAAGAATTCTATCTCTCCTGAGGACCTACCAGCTTTGGAGGCTTGTACAAGGTTCTGCTAGGGAATTATCAGCTGTTGTCAGTCTCATGCTAGCTCAGTTCTCCCTGGAGAATCTCCATTATAATCCCTCCGGTGTCCTTTGGTATCTATCACATCTTGACCTTCCCTTAGCTTGTTTGTCATATCCACTTCCTTTGTTGTGTACATTGCATGCACTCATTATGCTTTTCTGTTGATTCCACAATTTAATTGCTACCCCAACTCTGTCTGATTAATACAATACTGTCATGTAACTTCTGCAAATAGCTTTTTCATGTGGAGTTATATGTGCCATTGTTTCTATGGACAAAGCAAACAGTGCTCAGTACTGTCTAGGGAACCACAATGTGAAGATACAATAAAGTCACACATTCTGTTCAGATTGCAGCTTTGCAGGGTGGACAGGTTAGTGCACAAGGGGCTCTCTTCTGTTTCTCTTCTCACTCCCTAGAGGTCTGCCACAATATCTTTGTGTGTAAATGCTCTCTAGAATATCTGAGAGAAAAAGTTATGCATATATTTTTAAAATGTTTATGCTAACCTAGTCATTTTAATCAAACTAGATTACAAAGCAAGTAGTGGGGCAGTGATCTTGGATGTGCTAGGAAGCAGCTGTGACCAGTAACCTTTTCACTTGAATCAGCTGCAGCCAGAACAGGACTGCTGACTTCTGTATCTCTTGGCACTGAAGTAACAGCACTCAGGGTGACTTTTTGTACCCTTGAACTCTCATCCTGTTCATCATGTCTGTGAGATCAGATATAAAATATCTTTCAAGACCTTTTGACTAAAGAAGTAGCATTCTCAATCCTAAAACTGCATTTCTACAGTTGCATTGCCTCTCTGAAAGCAGCAAGAAATATTATTGTCTAGAGTTCTGCTTCTTAAAGGACATCATTAGGAATGCTATTTATGCTAAGATGGTGCAAAAGTGGCCTCTTTAGAGCACAAAAGTTGCTTAAGATATGTGGGGGGAAAATGAGATGAAGAAGGGTTCATCAAATAGAAAGCATGGTGAAACACCAGTATTGCAGTGCATCTGACAGATAAGGAGCCTAAATTACAAACTTGTTATTGAGAAGTGAAAACTTTGTACCTTCAAAAATTTGCCTCAGAGACACCTATTTGGTAAAATAGCATCTTTTTGATTCATCCTTCTTGTAGCTAAAAGGGATGTTTAGTTCTACTAGCACTCTGCAGAAAAATACCACTGAAACAGTCAGATAGCACATCAGTAGATTGAAATCTTGTCTGTCCTTCCTAGCTGTATCATTCCATGTGATAAAGGGTTATCGCTTCATTCCAGGACTGCTGGCTTGCTCACCACAGTTTACAGCAATATTACTGCTGCAGCTTGAAATACATCTACTGTGACAGGGTTGTAAGATCTTCTCCAATGCTAGCTGGAGTGTTCCAATAGTTACTACACCTCGAAAAAAGTACTTTGGGAATAATTTATGCTAATTCTTGAGCAAGCACATCAAAGAAATGATGATTGCTTACAAAGAAAAGCACTTATAAATTATCCTACTTTCCAGCGGTCTGCCATTAGGATGCTGGAAGGCATTGTTACCTTTGGGCTCAAATTTGAAGATGCAGGAAATTTATGCTGTTGCTTTCACAGCACCTAGTAAAGAAGGGAAGTCTTTTGCTGTTTGACTTAGTAAATGTGCTACAACACTGCGTAAAATGATAAAATTCATTAAAGGTTCAGCAGAACACTGAATTTGTCAGTTGTGTTCTCTATGATAATAACTTAGCTGTTTTGCTATGTAGGATAGACCTTTCTGGTTTTGAATAGCATTTTGGGAAATACTAATGGGGATGGTGAAATACTTTGACACCTCATCCCATTTAAAAACATAACTGGTGTTTTAATGTGGTATTTCAGACTTAGCATTATGGACAGACACATCAATTTATGTAGTTGCTCAAATATATTGATGAACTGATGGGTCAGGAATAAACCCTTTCTGTTTAACTAAGGGTTGTTAATTGCTGACTGTTTCGGCATATGAAAATGAACTTGGCTTTTTCTTTTGAGCTCTTTCTTTAGAAGTTCAGGGTGGGGAAGTACAGTGGTTATTCAAGAAGGCTGTGAATCTATGTACCTCAGCTAGATTATCACTTTGCAACATTGACAGGTAGTTAACAAAACAAATGGCTTTGACAGTTATGCATGAGCTGGGTTCTGCAGTTTCTTCTCAACAACCAGACCTGTCTGATGCTAGACTCTGTTAGCATTGTGAAAGAGAAGCCTCTGTCCTTCAGATTTATTTTTTCTAATATATACTCAATATGTAATTTCTCTTGGCAGTGACATACTCATGATTATGACTTGTATAGAGCCATTTACTTTCTAATCCTATGAGGAAGTGAGATACCAGTATGAGATACTTTGGAAATAAACATTTTTCAAGCAACTTAAAAGTTGTCTGTGGGTACCATGTGGTTTCAGGTTTCAGAAGGTAAATTGCATGAAGTAGCAGAAAGGGTTTGGTTGTTTGGGTCTAGGATTAGTCTGTTCTGAAAGCTGACCCTTGCAAACCAGATGGAAATGAGTACCTCCTCACATGGTACGGGCAAGTCAAGGCAGCTGGGTATGACACTAGCCAAACTGTAAACTGTTTTCTTAACAATACCATACTGTAATTGCATTGCTAATGAAATCAAATAAGCCCAGGCAGAAACTTCGATTTTTAGCTAGTTAGGGGCAAGGTTATGGTTCAGTCTACAGACAAATAGATACATTAATCACATGGGTAAATTATCTGCACAGCCAACATATCTCAAAAGTTTAAAGTACAAGTGTTTTGACTAGACATTTTCCATCCTCAGAAAACTGTACATATAAAGCATAACTGTTGGGACAGGTGTGTGCATATGCCTCTCTCTGTGTTTGTCACTGAATTGCATGTAGGTACTTTCTCTTCTGTAGAACAATACCAACAGACAAAAACATGTTCCACATTTTGTCTTCTTGTCTTCTCCTTTTTTTTCTAAACTGAAAAAAGAGAGAAATAGGAGTATAAAAACAGATTTCAGAATATTTTTAATACAGATTTTAGATGAATGATTAAAAGTAAATGAAAATTATTTGCTTTGACATTAAAATAGTTTTTCAAATTTCAAAATACATTTGAGGTATTTTTTGTATGTTTTTCAGTCCATTCTTAAACTGATCTTTATATCTGTCCCTTAGAACATTTCCAAGCTTCAAGTGGCTAGAATGGATATCAAGTTATTCTATGTGCTTTTACCATTTCACATGAGGTGGGACAAGTCACAATCAGGCTTTAAAGAAGAGATTGCAGCTTTCTGTGCTTCAGTTCTTAAATGACTATTTCAAAATATCTTGCAAGGTCCTGACTTTCCAGAACATATATAATGCACATTTCCGAAGAATCTCATTTGTTTCAGTAGTCGTGGTTGAAAACTTGACCTGAAAATACAAAACGTTTGTTCAGAACATCAACTCCTCCTACTGGAGGAGTTTCACTGATGTTAAGTCTTAGTATATTCAAAATACATGAAGATAATCCATACATTCCACTTACAAGCCATGTAATTTGCAAAGGAAAACAATAATTTGATTTGCAGGCATTTTTCCCTCTCCTGATATTTTTGATTAAAGGTTATTGTGATTTAGCAGAACACTGGCAGATCCAAAGGCAACAAACATGCTTTCCACAGGTACTGATGCCTATAAAAGCTGCTCATAGTACAAAGATCATGGTACAGCCTTTGATGAATGTAATGAAATATTTCTGTGGACAGATCTGGGTTGAATTAGGGAAAATATATGTTTCATAAAAAGCACTTAGTATATATATGGATAGAATTCATGCAGGTGCAGATATACAAGCAAAATTCAAATTCAGGGTAGGTAAACACTGTTGTTTTGCCTGTAGCAGGTTGGATTGCATACACCAGCTGCAGTTTACCTGTGTTTCTTTTTTTGTTAAAAACTACAGTAGTAATAGATACTTCTGCTACATCATGTAGCTAGTACTTTGATGCAAATGAGGAAGAATCTCTAGTAGCTTACATCTCTGAAGTCCAAAAAATTCTTAATTTTGTATGAATATGAAATAGCAAAGGCAAACAATTGTACATCAGTAAGTTTCAGTGGTTGACTTGGATTAAATGAATATTAGGCTACTAGAAAGAGAAGCAGTACATTTGGTTTTAACTTTTTTTTTATTTGTGATGTCATGATACTGGATGACATTTTGTGTGTTCATATGTTGCTTGACCACATTCTGGACTGTTGGTATGGAGTCGTGTCAGAATGGAGTCAGATGTAAAAAGCTGATGAAAAATGTGGGCTAGTTTCCAAAACAGCTATTCATGGGCATATAATTTTTAAGCAACTATAATGCAACGTGTCCCATTTTAATAATATGATGCCTCTCAAATGAGTTGTCTCTGATTATTGTGATTCAACAGATTTCTGTAACAGTATGGGGATTATTTTTTTTTTCTTTGTAAAGAATTATTTATTACCAGAGCTGTTGGGACATGGGGAAAAAACCCAGGGCAAATAAGCTATTTGTGAATCATCTCAATAGAATGGGAATTTAAACAAATGTTACATATGCTTGCAAGCAAATGGTCAGCTTCTGAACCATGTGTTTAGCTAGTGAACTTCTGGTTCTCTAGTGATATTCTTTCATGTGCTTGCTGAGGGCATGACTATGCCTGCATTTCTTCTAAAGATTTCAACTTAAAAGCAACATGACACTGAAGAGAAGTTGTCAACCCTGAGATTGCAACTATTCTTCATTATTCCAATGATGTTAAAAAAAAAAAAACAAATAAATCACTTCATAAGAAGTGAAAGTGTTAGAACATACTGATCTGCATCACATACTTCATGGCTTGTTCCCATGGCACCTGAATTTGACAGAAAGGGCTGCTCAGCTGCATCCTAGCTTTGAAGGATAACAGTTTGTGCTTCTGGTTTTGCATCCCCTTATGAAACAAACTCCAGTCTTTGAACTGAGAGAGGCAACTTGGGTTTGCTTTGTTGCTTTATTTATAATCCAATTAGAACTTGCATTTTTGTCTCTCTGTGTCACGGAAGAATTGGAGAGTCGGGTTCTGAAACACTGCTTCATTTGCTAACTGTGAGAAATCCTCCTTTCACAATGTAGTGATCTGCAGCAGCTTCTATAATGCATTTTCTGGTGTATCCTCCCCTGTCATTGCAGTCTTCCCCCAACAAAATACAATTTGTTATAGACAATAGCATGAACTGAAGCTCCAGCCTGAGAAAGCCTGCGTAAGGCTCTGGGCTCCCACCTGGCACCAAGCTGATGCTCTGTCTTCTCATGGTTTCACTGCCGATGTGCCAGACTAGTTTGATGAGAGCCAGTCTTGGCAAGTTGCCACAGAATGCAGTCATGCGTTGCTGCTGCAGGACAGACATATCACTGTTGGATCAGTATGGAAAGTGCTTCAGAGTGATCTTGAAATCCAGCAGTGTCTGTGTGAATACCTATGTGCCCTTTGACCTCAAAAGTACATGGCTAATAAATGACGCTACAAAACTGTTTCAGAGATTCATATGAATAGCAGGGTAGAGGTCTTTTCCACAGAGGAAAAATTATTTTCAGCTTTTATGTTAAAAATGCTTGAAAATGTTGAAAGCATTTGATGCTGAAGAAAATCAAATGCTGCAAATCCCTATTCATGAGGCTATTGGGTTACCTAATCTTTCAAAAACTCATGGGGAGCTGGTTACCAGAACTGTAACCATGGTAAAGATCGTAAAGCAGGGCCATGTCTATCACCAAAATGATAAATGAAGCTAGAAATTTTTATTCCTGAATGATACTTTGAATCATTCTGAATTCTCGATTTTCCGTTTCTTTCTGAAGAGCCTTTAGAATAGGGTAGGAGTAAAATGAATACATTTCTCTAAAAAGAGCCCTCGAAAACCTACGTGTACTAGAGAATGGCAAATGGAACCTCATTTCTCCTTGTCCATTTTATATATTTTTTGGTAGTGTAGATAAAGTATTAGTATCAACTCTATAGGGTAGCTGAAGACCAGTGATCTAATAGAATAGTATTTCCTACTGTGTTGCGTAAAACCTCTCCTCTAAGCTTTTCTTTTCTGATGTTTATCCCACTAAACATAAATAACACACCTGGAGAGCAGTGCTGAGATGACATGTGCTTGGGTTGCTGGCTACACCAAGCACAGCTGTTGATGTTTGAAGGCAGCTTGGCCCCACACCTCTATTCAGCATGTAGTCTGGAGGTGATGAGAAACTGCTGAGATCCCTGCTGAGGAACAGAAGAAAGAAACATCTTCTTCTTCACAGCTTTTATCTAAAAACAAGTTAATCAATATGCTAAACACTGATAGCAAAATACACTCACTTAAACTGATGTTCTGAGGAGGCTGGGAAAGCACCATTTGTCCACAGCAAAGCTTTGGCAAAGGAAAAATGATCTGTGGAAGGGATGGAAGGAGTTAGAAGCTGAAAATATATTTATATCTTTGCTTTAGGTGTAGGGGATACAAAAAAGCAATGACTGCAGAAAAACACATCCTACTGACACTTTCAGATGTCTCTACCACAGTTTAGTAAAGCAAGAAGACCAGAAAGGCTAGAGAAATTGTTTTTCATTTTTACACTGAAATGGTGATTAGAATCATCCTGGTTTGGAACACAATAGAATGAATCTATTACTCCTAACAAATTATTCTCCTTGCAGTTACTTCTTCCTCTGAATGGTTTAATAAACCTACACATTCACGCAACAGGTCTCATTTGGGGTAAAAGTGCTATAGAAAACTTTTCTGGGACTCTTTCCCACAAATTACAGTGTTGTGCTTAAAAGGAAAAACAGTCAAAAGTTATTTTGCCAACATGGTAATTTCCATCATTTCAGACATTTTTTTTTTCTCTGTCATATTCTGTTACCTTCATAAGAATAAATGAATGCACATTTCTCCCATAATCTGTGTAACTGATTAACAGATAGCTGGCCTTTTCCTCAAATTGTCCAATTGGGCTGCACATGCAATGCTTTGTAAGGTACGGTGATCTTTTCTGTTCCTGCTTTTGTTCCTGATGACTACTACCAATCCATTTTCTTTAGTTATTATTGAGCATTGAATTGGTATGACCAGGTTTTGAAAAACAGTGACTAAGAGATGTCTTAACTGAGCAGTAATAGCTAATATAGATCCTCTTGATTAACATCTATAATTACTTTTTTGTTTGTTTTCCCGCATTTCATTGCACTTATCAACACTGAATTTCTGTTATTTATTTGTTCATTCAGTGTCATGTCACCAGCACTTTTTTAGCTCTTCATGGTTATTTTTAATTTTATTTATCCTGAATTCTGCTCCTTCTCACCATTCTTTCCATTTTCTGCAGTATTTGAAAAGCTACTGGTCTCAGCTGTTTGGATCCAACTTCTGCTGCAACTTGTGGTGCAAAATGACCATTTAATATCTACTTTTGCTTTCTCTCTTTTAAAGAAAAAGATGTTTTCTCTTTTTGCATGACAGCTGAAAGTCCTGAGGGGTCTTTTTCTAATGTCTTGTGAAAAGTTCTTCCTGTGATTTCTATTTATAAGAAGCTTGTTCTTCCTATCATTTTTTATCTGTGCATACCTTTCTGTTCTTACAGATTCAAACCACTTGCTCAGTATGGAAGAAAGGTTTGCTAATCTGTAGCTGTTCAGGTATATAGATGTTCAGTATGTAGATTTATCCTCTACCCTTTTTAAAAGCCAAACAGCAATACCACTTTAATTCTCGATGAGGTGTTTCTCCATCATGCCTCCTTTCCTGAAGAGAATCCATGCGAAGGTGACTTCCAAGAAAAGTAAACAGGGATGGGATGGAGATAGTCAAATGTGAGGCAGTGTGTCTGATCCTGTGGAAAGCTCATCTCTGGGGATCCCTTTGAGAGTGGGATCCAGTGCACTCAGTTGAGTTCCATATACTTGAACCCAGGCTAAGCGCACTAATGATGGTAGTGCCTTTTGAGGAGACAGAACCTAATTAGCTACAATATTTGTTAGTTTGAGGCAGCTTATTAATTCTTAGAGTTATATCTATATTTGTATCATCAAATGGGGGTGTCTGAATGGGTGTAATTAGAGACAGAGAAGTAAGTGACTGTCAGAAGTTCATACTTCAGGTTCCCTTAAGTGGGGTAAGAAGCTGCCATTGCTTTTTGCTTCCTCTCCTGAGGTAACCCTTAAGATTAAGAATTGGGTAGAAAACTTAATTTGCAGGACAAAGCTCTCCAACCATCCTTTTTCATGTGCCAGCATTACAGGGCTACTTTTCACATAGCAACTTAAATTGTGTCCTGATGGTTTTTTTTCAGGTGGGAAGCTGATTTATTCATCTTGCTAGCTCTGCATTTCCCTCCCTGCCTCCCCTGCCGTAAGCTGCCTTTTTTTAAGTTCTGCATTTGTTATGGGCATGTTAAGCAAAAGCTGTCTCATGTGCGTGCCCATCATTTACTCATTCTTCGTAAGGAGAAAGAGGCTCCTTGTGTAAGTTCCTGAGACTCATTCCTTAGTAAAGAGTTCCATTTTCTACACAACAGAGCCACTGAAGAGATGATGAGATCTGAGAAAAAGCACTCTGTGTGGATTCCTGTTCTACAAAGCAGTTTCAGGCTTGATCAGGAGATTTTCAGCACGGGCTCAGCACTGCACTGACATGACTTCAGGAAACATGGGTATAAACCCTTAAAGTTTCATTTATATAGGAAGTTATTTAAATATTAAAGCCTTTAGTGTACTGCTGCTGGTGGTGCTCCTTCTGTGCATTCATTTCATACCCTCTAAGCAATTAAAAATTACAAAATTAAGTCTCTACACTGAGACAAGCAGCATGGTTGTTAGAAATTTCAGCCATTAGGGTATAAAATGGAAATCACATTCCCTCTACCTAAAGATGCATCAGTGGTTTTGTGGGTTCATGTTCTACCTTTGTTTATTTTATTGCCTAAGAAAAAACTTGCTTTGCACTCGACTGCAGCAGTCTGACAGCAGACTATATTTTCACTTGCATGTTTGTGTTTCAAGTAAAGATAGAATATGGAAGCAGTCAGATTTTACGGTGTATTTGTGTCACAATGTCAACATAGGAAAGGAGTGTCCCTTTCCAGCTGTTGTATCACCCAGACTGTGCATCTGGCTAGCCTGTTACATATTTTGAAAGGTCTTGCGTTCCCATCTACAGGGTGCATGGCTCACCCTTCCTTCAAAGCAACCTGGAACACCCACTGTGTTAATACATTTTCTTGACTAGGGCATTCACGCACTCAGATCCGGACAGGCCCAGATGCTGACTGGGTGAGTCACCACATCAGCTCATCCTAATCTGGCACCAGAAGCTGCTAAGGAGTGAGGGATGGAATAAAAGAACATGCAGCATAAGAGCACACAATTGGTGTTTCACAGAAATGGAAGACTTTAAGAAAGGGAAGTATTTAACAAGTTAAACCAGGGGAGTATCATGGAGACTTATTAAATGGTTGAGTAGTCTCCCTAGAGAGTTGGTGGAGGATCTATTTGATCTATGTCTTAGGTGGTTAAAGCTAGATTGCCTAAACAACTAGGAAGTTTGCTACTGGAGGCAAATGTGCATTGTCAGGCAGATAGATGCTGTGGCTAAATAGATTTTGTTTCTCTTTGTTCTTTGACCACCAGCTTTTAAAAGGAACAGTGTTTGTAAATGTTTGAATAGAAGTTAGGCTCTTCCTCATTATCAATAATTTTCAGGTCTCTGTTTAATACCTCCCTTTATTGAGCATGATACTTGCATGCAGACAGCTGAAAAATAGTTCAGAACTCACTAAAAATCTTACAGCATATTATTTGGCTGGACACTTTAAAGAAGTTCTGAGATAAAATTATTATAGAATGCTTATCAGAGCATAGAGGAATGCAGCTGAGCAGGTTTAGTTTGCCCTATTACTATGGATACACCATCTGTATGACACAGAACCACTTTAGTGGTGAATACTTGCTCTCAGCAAGGAAAGAACACTGAGAAACCCTGATTATAAGACCACCACAATCTAATCTGCCTCCTTTCCCTAAGTTTGTGGTTAAAATCTGTTGGCATATGGCCCACAACATATTGCCTCTCTTACAGCAGAGCAAAAGTATGCAGAAGTATTTCCTCTAACAATCAAAGCTTCAGTGCAAAAGTAGTGACCCTAATTAACTGTTTGGAAGGAAAAGGTTAAAGGTGTTTTAAAAAAGCATTCCTGACCAAACTGAAATAAATCAGCAAACTTCACCCACACATCCTCCAAACCTGCAATCAGCAATAATTTCATAGAAATAAAACAAATGGATTGCCACATTCCTTCATGTCTATTACACTTCTGTCTTCATTGCAAAAATTACTCAGAAATGAAAAGTTGGAAGGAAACTTGGCTGTTGGTAATAGCTTTATCACTTGTGGTACAGCAAATGTAATCTCTACAGAAATTTCTAGGATTCACTGTTTCTGGTTTTAGTGAATATTCCTAAACTCTTCATATGAAAGCTGTAGTGCTGGTTTTGTGCATAATAGTAATTAATGAGGCCTCTTGATAAAAAAAGTGTATTAGAGCTACAGTTCAGTTATGCCTAACAAATTTTAGCCCCCATCCAAGAAAGGATCTTGTTTAACAGAAGCACCCTAACATGTGTGTGTAAGCATGTGTCTACAAGGTTAATGTGCACTCTGGAACTGGGGTTTACCTTTGACATAGATTTTTAGATGCCCTATTTAGATGGAAAGATCAGTAAAATGGATCTTTTATGAAATCCTGTGTTTAGCTACATAACAAACAACAAACGAGGAGAAAAACCACCACCACATTTAGTGCTTGGTGTTGTAAGACATGAGATGGATGATAGGTGGAGAGTATTTTGAATTACAGCAGCATTAGAAAGCTGTGACAGCTCTTGCTTTTATTTACTTCAAAAAAAAAAAAAAAAACAACAAACGGGGGCAGGGGGGGAGATCAGCAACTTCTGATTAAAGCTACAGAGAAATTGTTACTTTTCTGTCAAAAGTATTGGTAAGGAAGGGGAAAGGACAACTTGAGACTTGTCCAGAACGAGGGCTGTGGTGTAGAAATCAGTTTGACTATGTTAGATTTTGTGGTTTAATAAAAGACGGGTGTGAATGAGAGATTATTTGTGAAGTGTTTGCAAGAGATTTTGTTGTACCTTTTTTTTTTTTCTTTTTCTCTGGAGGAAAGTGGTATTGTAGATCTCTGCCCCGAAGCAGTGGCTTGTCAGCTTTGCCAGTGAACAGTAGGGGAGTTAGTTGGTATTGCATGTGGTAAAATACAGGGAGATAAGAGGAGCTGAGATTGTCTATCAGGATAGGTGGCATTTATTAGGAAGAAACCAACTAATGTACAATCAGTTCTGTCACAGTAAAAGGGGAGCTCCTGAAGAAGGCCCAGTTAAAAGAAATACTGGTACAGGAAATACTGAGAGGAAGAAATAGAAAGTGCTTAGAAGGTATTGCTGAAGAGTTTATTGTGCTCTGAGAATTGCATAGCATAGGAGAGAGCCTCTTTCAAGCAGGGCTCTTCAAGAAAACTCTTCCTTTCCTTAACATTGTGATATAAAATGCTTTAAACTACTGAATAAAGTACACCACTGTTTTTATTTTCAAAGTAAATAAAAACATTTACTAATTTGGGAGAGATACTGTGATGAATTCTTACTCTCATAAAATGCACAAACTTCATTATACTGCTTGAAAACACAGACAATGGCAATGTAAATACACTAGAAATACAACATTTCAACTTGGCATCTCTTCTACTTAGCTTTGTGTTCCATGAGAGTGCTACCTTCCTGTAAATTGTTTCCTTGAGCAGCACATTTTTAGCACTGTCTTTTGGCTGTTAGCACAGAAATAATGGCTGAAATGGACCAGTAGGAACCAAAGAAAAAATAGTTCCTAAGTGCTGATTCTGTGATACTTGTACCCAGCCAGGTGCCATGCATTGTCCAGCACCTGTTTGGTCCTGCTCAGCAAAGTGAAACCTCATTGTGTCTCTGCTATCTCTGCCCAACCTCTCATGGCTGCCATGCTCAGACAATTGGAAGTGGGAAGGGGATTCTGTCCTCTCTTTCCCCAGTTCTCCTGACACTGTGTATCACTATTCCTACCAAAAGCTCAGGGTGGGATAATGTGCTGCTCACAAAAGGGCAGCTGATGGTAGGAGGGGAGACCGATAATCTGCAGTTCATGCCCCACAAAAGGACATGAGGGAGGGGAAGATGAGCAGCTAACATCTTTGGGGGCACTACCAGGAAAAGATCCCTGGGGAAGGCCCAGTCTTTTGGTAAGGCGAGAAGAGGCATTTCTGACTGACTAGAAAGCCAGTTTGATGTCCACTGACATCTCTCTAAGGCACAATAGCATTGAGAGTCTTAGTATCATCATGATCTTTTCTTTTATGAAAATCATAGTTGCATCAAATGGTACAAGCACCAAATGGCATAATAGGGTTAATTTGAAAACATTCACTTCTTTAAATTGAAACCCCATGTATGTTGTAGTAAGGATAGAATTTGATTATTAATCATCTGACTACTTTAGTATCTGGGTTCTCCTGACAGAAGCTTAAATCTTTATTACATTTCAGTTTGAAATAAAGTAATTACCTGTGAGAAAAGGTTATTATTTCAAAAGTTACTCTAAGGACTCCTCAGAACTGATGCTAATTCACTTTTGACCAAACGTATCGCTGGTGTAAATTGCTTAAAGATATACTGACAAATATTGCCCTCTATGTCAGCCATAATTACAATATTGACGAATGTGGTAATGTGGTGTTACTTGACACTGTGACCTTTACTCAGTAGTAAATGCATATGGCACAATGGGTATCAGCTCTTACACACCACGACAAAGACTATTTAATTGTTTCCCTAGATTCTTCTATATATAAAAACTAAACATTAATTTTAGGGTGGTTTCCCCCTCACTCCCTCAACCATGTATAATCCAGAACACAGAGCTTAAAACTCCAGCTATTTATATTCTGCGAGATGCACATCAGTCAGAAGAAAGTGGGGATTTGGCATTTCCATCTATTAATGTACCTTTTATGGGTGGGACAGCAGCTGTAACCAAAAAAAGCCCATGTGAAAGATCAATAGTAAGATGAGGTGACAACACTAAGAGCCAGAGGTGGAACAACTGGAGGAAGTGCATCCATCCAAACAGCATCCCTTTAGGTATTCTCCACTTTCACCACAGTCTTTCTTAGTGTCTTCCCTACATTTCCCGAAGATTTCATTGGATATTGTTGGCATGGAGCCAACTGAGTGTTAAAACCAATCCCTTAACCCAATCAATAAAAGCAGAATTCACAACAGGTGCAATGATGCAAAGGTATCATTGTCCATAGAAGGCAGTACCTGAAGCCTTGGTGTAAACCTGACCAAAATCATTCTGGAATACAGATGTGAAATGAGGCAGTACTCAAGCTCATAAAATTTCTGCAAGACTCATATCCTTTAGATAACTTTTTTTCTATCTGTATAGAAAGAACAGACTCAGCATGTATGTATGTGTTCTACTTTTAGTGCTTATTTTAGGCAGGCAGTCAATGTCAATGCAGTAATAAGGGTAAGAAATGCTGTAATTTTCTTTTGGCACCAGCATGCGAATCAAGTCACGTTATCATTGTTCTATCAGTTTCTCTCGTATTGTGTATGTTCACATTCACACTGAGCTGAAGCTCAGTCTCGAAAAATCAGTGGAATAGGTGAATTATTTTTAGTGCTTAGATCCTATTGAGAGTAGGAAAACAGATCTACACCACTTGGTTTTTGCTTCAGTTAGGGAAAAAAAAAAAAGGATTTGGAGGGTACTTGTGATAAAGTTTAAAAATAAATATCTTGCAAACTGTCTCATGTTTTGTACTGTAACAATTAATTGTTCCAAGTGAAATCTACCTGTATTGGAACTCTTTATATCTTTATTAAGCCACTTTAATCCTAAGATTTTTGTGTACTTCTGCCTTCTGTGGCTGCCTTTTAGGTGAAAATACCAAAACAAGACTAGTTACTAGCTGTAGTTTTTCACATGGTTAGGACCTAGGTACATATGCTACTCGAAACTGATTTTCTGGGCTAAAATTTCAGTAACTTTGCAAATTTTGTAGTCAGCTCAAGTTAACAGAATAATTTGAGATTTGGCCACCCTTGATTTTTATGGTGCAGCAGTGGTGCCTGCATTCTTGCAACTCTGCTGTGCTGTTGCTTACTCACTCCTATGACAAGTTTGCCGGCTATTACATGAGTAAACCACATCTTGAGTATCTGTTTTCTTTAGTGTTGTGTGACCTATCATATCCAGACTATAATACATGCAGAAAATGTGCTTACCTTCTTCAGGAACTGATTTTTTTCGGAGGATGAATTTGTTGATGCTTGGAACAGGTGGGAGTCTTTCATGAAATGGTCATTTGCTCTTGTCCCTTTGTTCATAATACTTATCTCTCCATAGTTCTGCCCATCCACAGCTTTCAAAGCAGAGCAATTATTGCCTTTTCCTTGTTTGGATTTTTTTACTCCAAATTGTTTTCTTATTTGTCCTTCCTTTAAAAGTATGAAAGAGAAGAAACAGCTAAGTTACTACTGCTGTCAGTTTTGCCCTATAGCGGCTTTTGTAAATTATAAACCAAACTGTTCACATTGGCATAGACCTTTCTTGTGAGGCTGACTTCTGCTGGTAGGAGAAGTTTTACGACCAGTGCTTTTGGACTATGATGTTTATTCCTCTCTCTCAACATGATAAGTTGACTTATTATGGAAACGTGTAAGAACTTTGATTCCATGAAATCTGCTTTTGCTCATCATAAGGGTGATCCAGACCTGTCATAGCCATAGCATTTTCCTTATATAGTAGTATTCTTAGACTACGTATGTCTGCTGCTATCAGGATAACCACCTTGTATGGTTAAAGAGAAGATAAAGAATGACTATTCCTAAATAAAGAAGAAGGGTAGGAGAAATGGGACAAACAATAGAGCTGGTATAGAACTTGTTACCACAGCAATCTCTTTAGGTGAATTAGAGAATGTTTAATTGCCAAGCTCATCATGGTATGCTTTATAACTTGATTACTCAACTCACAGAGGGGAAGTAGTCATGGGGCATGCCTCAGAGATCTTATTCTCATCTGGGTTCCAAATGTGAGCAGCCAGATTCAGCTTGGTATGATTAGGAATAGCAGAAATGTTTTTGTCTAGACTGCAAGCTCCCTGGAATAGAAGCCAGGCTCTTTATTATCTGTCTATAAAGCACCTATTTTGGGTTGTTTCCCTGAACATCTAGTATAAATAATGACTTGAACATAATGAAAACTAACCCAACATAAATCTGTGCATTGGTGACCAAATTATTGCAGTTTATTTAAGGTATTTTGCAAGCCAAGGTATACCATGCTAGTTTACCACATGATGTTTTCTTCCCCCTGTTTCTGACACCCATAGTCTTGCATCATTCCAATACACTCAGTGTGTCTGTGGGGCTTCTTTCTCATCTTTCAGGTAAGTCAGGGCATCCCTCAAATAGTTCCTACTTTTGATCTCAGATTTCATTTTTGCAGTCACTCACAGCCTAAGCTTTCTTTATCCAGAGGACAAATTCTGTCTCTAATATCTAGATCTCTTACAACATAATCTGTTGAATATATTATGATGCTGCCTTGTATACTTGGCAGGTACTCCACAAACATACACCACACTGTCTCGTTCCTTCCCGTTGTCACCCTCTTTAATACTTTCCCTTGCTTGTATGCCTATAGAAAACATACCAATGAGTAGTCCATAGGAATGCTGTCGAGGTGATTATGCCCAGTTTCCCAGTGCATCTCCTTTCTCAGTATTCAATTGTCTCTCTTTCAGTGTCCATACTTTTGGGGCATGGATTACCCTTTTTTAGAGTGATATAAATTGGTCTGACACCTGGCATAGATAGAGGCTAACTGATGCACATATTCTGTGAGCATGTGTTACATAATGACACAGAAGTACAGGTGGTGTTCAGCATTTGTGTAAAATTTCAGGAACAGTGTGTTCTACGTGACAGTGAAGACGTGTTAGATTTATTTAGATGCAGTCTGAAAAGTTAATAGGAATCAGGCTGGTTGGCTCAGCTTGCTGACAAAGTCAAATCTATCTTCCCTTGTCTACCGCACTACAACAGTATAGAAGAGCATAATTCTCAAGCGTCAGTTAGGTAATTAATATACAGTCAAAACATGGTAGTAGTGATTATTTATGTGGTGGCATGAAACAGTCTCTGCAGCTGATGCACATTACACACATCCCACAAAGTATGAAGTTCTACACCCTCCAGGATTTCTGTACCAGAGCATGCTCTGTTGCTCATAGCTTTTTGTCAGTTACCTGCTCTCTTTGGATTGTTGCAGTTTCTAGTCTGGGTGGCAAGGTGTGTCACCAAAATTGAAACAGTTTTCTTACATTTCTATATCACTTTTTTTATAACACTTTTATATCTTCTGGACTCTTCTTTTGTTACATCAGTGAGTGCAAAATTCACTGTAGCACTGGGAGCATGTCCCACCTGTGCTTAGAGCACATCTGCTCCATACCAGTTTACTGCTTTCACCACCTGCATCTATGTTACAGAGGAACATCTGGATACAATTACAATTATAAAAGGTGCAGGTTTTATTCTCAGTGCAGGACTGGACTCTGATTTCACAACCTTCCTCGAAGAATGAAGCTCAAGTAAATACATCCTGTCCCATTTATAATCAACATACACTTAACATCAATAAAAAGTAATGGATCTCTATGTTAATTATATTTTCATCATCATCAAGCATAATTGAGGTAGTATTAACAATGGCTGTTGCTAAAGAGTAAAGGCTATGAATTCATCCCTCATCATCTGGGAGAGAATTGTGCTCTTTATGTCCTTTTTTCAGGTAGCAAATTGATTGTGGGTTTATCTCACAGTGAAAAGAAAGATGGAAGGCATAAGGCTAACTGGTTCTTGCTGACTTGAGTTCTGTTACACAGAACAGAAGCAGGCACTATTTATAATCCTTCAGAATTGCTTATAGAATCTATTCCTGCTCTCCCCACCCAACAAACAGAAGGAAAATATCCGTTGTCCTTGATTTGCATAAGGGACTGAGTATTTGCACGTATAGCAAGGTACAAATCCATTCCACAGTCAAGGCCAGGTAAAGGAGCAGACCACAAGATGAATATGTGAAATGGGACATGGAATGAGAAATGGAACAGACAAAAGTGATTTAACAAATTCTGACTGTGAAGGAGTATGAAGCTATACCTGCTGTATATGGGCTTCCTGCCTCTTTATGGCAGTATTTTAGAAATCTGTGAGACTGTTAGTTTGTCATAATGGACAAGGAAGCATAAATGTAACCACAATGTGAAATCCTTCAGGCATTTTAGCCCATTTACAAATGTGTTCACACCATTTTATCCGTCAGGCATTGCTAAATAGGTGTGACCATTTCCTCCTGACATGCCTTTCCTGTTTCCTCTTTTTCTTGAGGAAACTCAGACTTTTTACTTCTGGCTATAGTTATTTAAATACATGGAAGAGACACAAGCAGTTTTTGCAATACAACTGCACACTTGCTGAGTAGTGAATTAGTAAACCCAGCGTATCGTGTGTAAGCAGGAACTGGGTTTTATATTACTTCCTGATGTATCTCCAAAGTAGTTTATCACAGCAGCAGATGATCAGATTAGCAATAACCTATCTCTGATAGTGTGACAGTGATAGTGTAGAGAATGTTGGAAAAAACATTTTCTGGATATAAGGATCAAATCCTGAGCTTCCAGAGATATCTGTACTCAGGCTGGAAAGATACATTATAGTTTGGCACCAGTCTTCCTTTTATCTTCTAGAATTTCCATTTAAGGGTTTTCTTGTATGGAAGATAATGATAGTTCATATATTCTGCTTTCAAATTCATCCTTCTGAAATGTTTCATCTGTCCTCCTTCTTTCAAGGTTTTATGTACATCATCCAGACAGTAGTCTCCACTTTCTCTTCAGTAGGCGATGATAATGCTCTCTGCTAACATATATACCTTTATACTGCGTAGGCCTCTGTCTTTTCCACTATCTTCTGTCTCTCAGACATCTTATCTTTATTCTTATTCCAAAACATGGACTGTGTTGTATTTGTGTGGAGTGTATCAGTTACATATAATAAAAGATGTGACCCTTGTCTATGAACTGTGCCTTAGATTGTCATTGCTTTAGTGACACTGGTTTTGTCCTAATCAGGTTCACCAGTAAATCTGTTCAGAGCCTTCAATAAATATCTTTTCACTAATGTCTTCAGTTAAATATCTCTCAAAAGTAGAGCAATTTCCTCAATATTATTCCATAAAAGATGCATTCCTCTTCTGCTCAGATATTCTGATTACTTTCAATAGCTAGGAATTTGGCCTTCTGTTTGAACTCTGAATGAATTCCTCCTCTCACCATCTATCATACCTCTACCACACCAAGCATATATGCTAGTGCTCAGATTTGCTTTAGCCATAATCTCATCTGCAGTTGGTTTTGTCTTCCCACCTTTACTAATGCAGTTTCTTTCTATATGTCTTTTCATGCTTCCTCTCTTTCAAATTCTAGCTTGTGCAGAACAGCACTGTCTAGCTTCTCTCGTTTATATGCAAGAGAGCATAACCATATTGCCCACATCCTGGAACAACTCAAATAGCTCCCCACTCAACTCACAAGCTGCTTCAAAAAAACCCCAACATTGGAAATCTTTTTCTCCCTTTTTCCCTCTGTTCCACTAATAGAGGCCTGTTATCTATTCTTACACATTTCCATATTTGTCTTTTCCTCATTTTGTTTCTCTGGATCATGGATTTTCACCTATTTTCAAAAAGCTCTTCAGCACTGATGCAAATAAAGTGATAGTAATTTACACCAGTTTCTTTCCATCTTTGTCTCAGATTTTCTGTCATGGTTTTACATTTCTGAAGCCTCAGTATTTTCACAGTAACACCTATTGTTGTGAAGCACCATCTGGGATATGACTCTAATGAAAAAGGAGATACAAAATAACTTGGGTTTGAAGATATGCTGGTGAGAAACATTTGCTTAACCATATGGAAACTGCATTTCTCTGGAGTGCAGACCTAAAGCTGAAACAGTAGGGATGTCAAGGCAACTCCCCTGAAAATTCTTAAGCACTGGCACAATATCTCTTAAAAAGTCTGTCACTTTTCCTTTTTAATGGAGAAGTTCATTAGCAAGTTAATGAGAAATGGCGCTTTGGACATGCTCTGCTGTAGCTTCACTGTGTTTCCATTTAAGTCCTTAGTAAACTATATAACTTTGAGAAATGTTATGCCAATGTTGCTATTTTTAATAAGTCCATCCTAGAAATCCAAGGCAGTCATATTCTAAATCATTGATCTTTTTTGTGAATTAGATGGAGGATGTAAATGGTGTGCCTAAATGTTGCTGTTTCAGGTAAAGAAATGTGAAGTCTTGATCCAAGAATGTTTGAATTAATAATAATAAAAGCTCCACAATTCTTTATTGGGTAGGGTGTAGGAACTGAGTTATAGTTTGCTTTAGTAGATGTTTGGGGTAGGAAGAGATGTTGGTTCTGTTTGTAAATAGAATTTAATTTTACCCACTGGAGGCAGAATTATGCAATTAAACTTCTAAAAAAGCTTCTGGCACAAGGATATTGCAGCACTGTAAAAAAGAGAAAGGACATTTCACACCCAGAAGTTATCCATATGGCCACTGACCACATGTTTGGTAGAGATGTGAACAATATGTCATTGGTATTTACAATTCCAGGTAGTTTTCTTGTATGCCATAAAAAGTAAATACTTAAGCAACAGTCTTTGCTGTGTAGATCTTTAATGGGTGTGGGAAATTCTCTTTATTTAGCCAGGAATGCCCATCATTTGCTGTCTTGGGAGATGTGTTGGCAACAGATGGGATCTCAAGAGCATTGTTTCACTGTTATTCTGATTGTTAAAATGCAGTTCATTTCATTCCTTTTTTTTTTTTTTTTTCCTTTCCTGCAGTGGTGAGAGGGACTGTGAAAAATAGGGGGAAAGTAAAGAAATCTGAAGAGAAAAAGGGAGAAGAAAATGAAATCTGAAAGAAACAATGGGATGAGAATCCCAAAGAGAGTATTGAAATATATGGGAGAATTGAGAGCCTGAAGTTTGGGTGGAGAATCCTGGCAAATCTTCAGCACATACAGGGTACTGTAATGGCAAAAAAAAAAAAAAAAAGGAAGAAATGAGAAAAACGTAATGCTTTGAGTTCTGTGGTGTTTCACCCCCTTTTTCTTCTCCTTTATCTAATGTGTATGATCACTAGACATGGCATAGTGGAGTGTGGAACTATGCCAATACAACTAAAAGCAATAGTGCAAGACATGGCACTGCCAGGAGGTGGCACCTGACTCGGTCTTCCATGCAGCTGGACAGGTATGGTACCGTGTGCAGCCTCGCAAAACAAAATTTTGGTTTAAAACCCTTTGATTTCATTCTTCTTTGGGAATTTTATTTAAGGATGTCTTGAGAGGATGTTTGCAGAGTCTATTGTTGTTCAGAATATGGCATGCTGCCCACATCTGTGTGAGGTTTTTCAGCAGAACCTTAACACTTCCAAACAGATGTCTTTTTAAAAAATAACTTTTCTGAAATACAATATGCACAGGTCTGACTCTATCTTTGTTACAGAAGTCAAACAGATTGACTTGTTGAACAAGGAAGATAATGTTTTGACCCTAACAGGAGGGATAATCAGGTTTAAAACTCTTGTCAACCTCTTTTTCATTCTTTTGCCCAAAAGCCTTGTAGGGAGAGCCCTTCCTCTCTTTTCTCCAAAGGAAAATTGAGGAGTAATTTTACACCAGACAACATGAAAAGACATAATACCTGAGCTAAAATGAAGATGGCTTTGCTATCGCAAAACTATGTCAGTTACACAGAAAATTATGACTGTGATTTCTCAATGTGGGAAGTGATTTGAGGACACCCCCAAATGCAATCTGTCCTTTGCTGGTTTTTAGATTACCATTCAAGGCAGGTCGATAATTTCCCTTTTTTATTTTCCAAACCCATTCTCTAATTTGAATGTCTGGCAACTGGGGGATTTGAATATGAGCATTACCAGAAACCAAGTGTTGTTTCCCTGCTCAGAGAAGGGAGTTCTATATAACACATACCAGGTAAATGACCAATTGGAATGAAAAACATAAATCATTGTGCTGAACAAACATCCAATCTATCTCCTTGCCCAAAGGGGTGATGTAGTCTACCTCAGTCATTCCCAACAGGAACATTAGAAGGATTTTTCCTAATGCTCAACATGGATTTCACTTCAGGAGGACAGACTCTTCCAGTCCTTTTTGTATACCCTTTTGGATGTTCAGAGGTTGCTACCATTCCTGACCTTCCCACCTCCCATCATTGGGAGTGTTTTCACTGGGCTGTATACCTCTACTTCGTTGCATCTTTCTGCGATCATGCTTTCAGAATCACTGATCAGCCTCGTTATTTTCTCTTCATTATCTTCAGCCTGTAACTGGACCTTGTAGAAGTGTCTTCTTGCTTCTGCTGCTGGTTATGCACTGTTGTGTTTAGGTTTTTTCTTTTGGCAACAGCGTGACAGGCTGACTTGTATTCAGTTTGTGATCCACAATAAACCACAGATACTAATCTGTAAATTTCCATTTGTCTGGTGTGTCCACATCTGCTTTTAGCTTTGCTGTATTTTGAACACCATCTGAAATAGGAGTTCCATTCTGGTATTTTCAACAAAGTTGGTTAATTTTTTCAAAAGCTTAGAAACTAATGATAAAGTATTTCTGCAGTCAGGCATATTTTGATTCATATCTGACTACTTTCCTGACTTTCCCCCTCCTTTTCTTGTGTCCTGAGGCTACCAGTGCTTAATGATTATAAATGAAGTTAAAATATTTGGAACAGAACCTGAGAAGAGTTTTATTAGGTACCTTGAATTTGATCATTCTCTTTAAGGGATTTTATGGTGACGTGCCTGAAGACTGCTGAGAATAAAGGACCACCTCTGTTTTATCAGTGCTTTAAATAGGCTGCAATGATTAACCTACTCTGTCTTGTCCTAATTGTTTTCTCAGCTGATTGCTGCTAGGTGTTACTGGGTTTGGATCTTTATAGATTGGGCCCAAATAATTTTGGAATAGGTGCTCAGGAATGCATCATTCTGAAAGGCACACTCAGTGGAAATTCCTCCCCTTGCTTGTTTCTGCCACAGTTTCAGAAAACTCTTCTCATTCCCCCTAACAGGGCTTTGTGGCTTCTTGTTTCATTTCCAATTGGCCATCTTTAACTGTTCAACAGCTTTGGGTAAACATGCTACTTTTGTTTGTGCTTTGAAGGCAGGAGTCAATCAGTGCTCCAGTAACTCTCAGTCACTTCTAACTAGTTAATAGAATTTTGGGGGAAATCATGAGGACGAAGACTAATGGGTTCTCTGCCATAGTCACAGGTCTTCTGCCTGAAGCTCTAATCGGTCTAGTGATTGCTTCAATGGTTGAGGCATCTTTTCCCCTATATTTTTCAGGTGTTACTAACCAAGTTTGTCTCTCTCGAACATGGGCACCACTGTGTCCTGTGGACCCAGTGTGAACAAACCTTATGGTTAATTATCTTGTGAGTGTCTTGAAATGTTACCAGCCACAATGCATCCATCCTGAAGTCCTGTTGAGTAGCTGTAGTTACTGGACTAGCACTGGAATGATTCTGCAATTTTTTTAAGGTCTGGAGTTCTTAAAGTTCTGAAAAATGTAGATGGTGGTGATAAGCACTTCTGTAAAATCAGAGAATAGTTTAGGTTGGAAAAGTGCTTTAAGATCATCGAGTCCAAATGTTAACCCAGCACTGACAAGCCCACCACTAAACCATGCCCGTAAGTGCCATGTCTGCACATCTTTTAAATGCCTCCAGTGATAGTGACTCAACCACTTCCCTGGGCAGCTTGTTCCAGTGCTTGACAGCCCTCTTGGTGAAGAAATTTCTCCTAATATCCAGTCTCAACCTTCCCTGGCACAACTTGAGGCCATTTCCTCTTGTCCCATTGCTTGTTACTTGGGAGAAGTGACTGACCCCCACCTCACTACAATCTCCTTTCAGGTAGTTGTGGAGAGCAATAAAGTCCCACCTGAGCCTTCTGTTTTCCAGACTAAACCCCTCCAGTTCCCTTAGTTGTTCCTCATCACACTTGTTCTCCAGATACTTCACCATCTTCATTTGCTCTGCTCTGGACCCGCTCCAGCGCCTCAATATTCCTCTTGTAGTGAGGGACCCAGAACTGAACGCAGGATTTTAGCTGCAGTCTCACCAGTGCCCAGTGCAGGGGATGATCACTGCCCTGGCCTCTGCTGGCGACACTATTGCTGATACAGGCCAAGATGCTATTGGCCTTCTTGGCTGCCCAGGCACAAGCTGGCTCATGTTCAGCTCCATCAATCGTCATCCCCAGGTCCTTTTCCACTGAGCAGCTTTCCAGCCACTCTTCCCCAAACCTGGAGCATTTTGTGGGGTTGTTGTGACCCAAGTGCAGGACCCAGCCTTGCTGAACCTCACGCAAATGGCCTTGGCCCATCGATTCGGCCTGTCCTGACCCCTCTGCAGAGCTTCCTGCCCTCCAGCAAATCAACACTGAATCAACTTGGTGTTATCTGCAAACTTACTGAGAGTGCACTTGGCCCCCTGTCCAGATCACTGATAGATATTAAACATAACTGGCCCCAGTACTGAGCCCTCAGGATCACCAATTGTGGCTGACCTCCAACTAAATTTAACTCCAGTCACCACCACTCCTTGGGCTTGGCCATCCAACCACCCTGGTATGTCTCTAGTCTGCAATTAGCAGTTAGGGACATCTCTGTACTATCTTACATTAGCAGGTTGTGGCACTTGAGTAAAATGTTTCTGAAGATTTTAAAACACATGACCATACCCTGATCTCATCACCTTCTACACATGATCTGTAATGATGAATATCATGTACATTTAGCATGGCAAGACAGTATGTGAGCATGTGAAGGACCAACCTAGCAAACAGCAAACATGAACTTTTGTCTGCATATACAGAGGAGGCTTCCATCACTGTGGATGTAAGAGCCTCTGAAATTCTTACATTTCTAAACATAAACATATTCTAACAAACAATAACTGTACACAATATTTTCAGTTTCTTCCCATAAAATTTCCTATTGCAAGTATAAAACATAGGGTAAGAGCTCTGACTGACCTGCTGTGACTCAGTTTGAGTCATTTCACTTCTCTTTATCTCTGTTTTTCCTCAACTTCTTGCTCATCCATTAAGCTTTAAGTTTTTATAACAGGAACTTTCTCTTCCTGTGCATATTTATCTTGTGCCTAACATGATATCCTCAGTCTTGATTGAAGCCTCTTGGTGATACCAGAATACAAATAACAATAGCAGGAGCAGCAGAAGCAGTAACGAAGTAGGTGGTTTAACCTTTGATGGTCTTTTCCTGAGACATTTCTAGATACTGGAATACAGTCACTTTACCCATTTATTTATTTTCTCTTTCTGTGGTGACTTTGGGTTGGCATATTGTCATACTACAGTGACAAGCTACCAGCAGTCCATGTGTTGGCTGGCTCTTTTGGTCACTGATCATTTTTTATTCCCTGTAATTGCCTTTCATTTGCAGTTGTTATTTTAAAGGTGACCCCTAACCCTGCTCAGGGAAAGAAATAATGGATAGATTGAGCTCTGAGGCTTTCTGCTTTTTACTGCTCA
Source organism: Lathamus discolor (assembly GCF_037157495.1). Classification (NCBI taxonomy): domain Eukaryota; kingdom Metazoa; phylum Chordata; class Aves; order Psittaciformes; family Psittacidae; genus Lathamus; species Lathamus discolor. Next base: position 15,224,278 of record NC_088891.1, read on the forward strand.
GAGCAAGTGATTATTACCAAGGGCTGGTACTGCTGCTCATCTGCACCTGCATGGAAGAAACACTTGAAGGCTAGGGTGTGGTGGTGGTGGGAGTATTTTTTTTCCTGTTTCCCTCCTCCCTCCAGCTGCTCCCTCATCCTGCTTCTCTCTTACATCTCAGTTTCTCCTGTAGTCATTTCTGTTGTGTGGAATTTGAGTTTTCTCAATACACATTCCCTGCCCCCAGCCCGCACTCTCCCCATGGACCCAGCTTCCTCTCACACATTCCACACTGGAGCATACCACTCCGGAGGCAAGTGGGCTCAAGGAAGAGTCCATCTGAAGCCTCTCTGTCCCAGGCTTGCTCCATCATCGTCCTCACCATTCGAGAGCACTTTCACTAGTGAAAATGCAAAGATAACAGTTCTCATGACACTGTGAATTAGAAATTCCTGAAATATTTCCAACATCAGCCAGCAGAAATGCAGGGTGATAGAAAACAAATGGTGACAGGAAGGCAACAGGGAAATAGGGAAGGAAAATTTAGGGCTGTACAGGCTGAGGCAAAAAAGAGGGAGAAAGAGACAATAAAGCAGGAGATGGAAAAAAAACCAAAAAAGATGAGAAGCTGAGTAAATGTAAGGGCAAATCAAAGAATGAACAACTGAACCATGCAGGCTGTAAAATGAAATAGAATGAAATTAAGTGCATGAAGCGCAAATATTCGGATGGTGATCAAGGATAGAGAGCAGATGCTGAATACAAGTGAGAGCCAGAAACACAACAGGGATTAAGAAAATCTGTCAGAAGATTTGGGTAGACCCTCATTCAATTCATATTTGGTTTGATTTGAGTAACCATCCCTCATTTTCATTTCAGCTTGTTCACTGGGAATATGGTATATCCCACAGCAGATTATTTTATCAAGAGCTGTTGCTGGTGTTTGCTTCTTGCTGCTTTTTTAATCAGTACGAATTGGGCCTGTCATCCAGGCAGGTCCAGGATATAAGTGTTGTGACCTTTGTGGGAGAGGGTTTGTTCTGCCACTTTAATGTGTTTATGTTTGAAATCTATGCTCAGACTTATGGTCATCCAAGCTGCCCACATCTCAGAGTACACCGTATCTCTGGGAAGTCTTGTGTTGCTGTACATTGTACTGTCATTCCCTGTATCCATGCTGCAAGGGGGAAAAACCCTCAGGAAAAAGAATCAGTGTGCTGATGTGTAACTTCTGCTTTAGGAAAGGTCATTATATAGCAGTTCAGAGTGGTACAATGAGCAGCAAAAAGAAACAGGCAGAAAGGAACCAAGCCAAATAAAAAGGTTTCTCTCTCATAAAGTATTAAGTACAGATACCATATAAAACTTCATTTATGAGCTGCTCCCAGTCACAAACCATCTCCAGATTGGCAGCAGCACCTTTACCATACTGCTTTTACTAGAAGCTCTCTTCCTTCGGTACTGTACTTTCCCATATGAGCTTGAGGGGAAAGTAATTTAGTTTAATAGCAGCCACCCTCATTTTGAAGCAGGCTTTGATTTAAAGCCGGAAGTAATTAAATGTAATGAAGCCCTTAGCTTCTGCACTAGGATCAGACCCATGTTATTCACAGCCATACTTACATGTCCTTGTTGCTAATGTGTCACTAGTCCTTTTTTTCCAGTCACTGTGACCTGTGTTTTTAATTCCTGCTGTCCAGACTGGGCTACAGTATCTGTGAAGGTTAACAGCTTTACAGAATGATCTGAAAACAGAGGAAAGGCTCATCTCAGGACTGGGACGTTTATGAGATTTCTGCTTATGATCTAAACACAGCTTTTTGTGCTCTATTTCTTTTGTTGGTTTATTCAGCAGTGGACCATCAGTTCCCAATTCTAAATGAAAGACTTCAAGACAATAATTCCCAAATTCTTTTTCAACAGCAAAATTAAAAATAAAGCTTGCCTTTTAAAGTTACTTTCATACTCATGACTATTCCTTCTCCTCCCTCCCCCCCATCAATAATTCAATTACATTTTTCTCTAGGTGTTCCTTGTGTGTTCTCTGTGTGTTCCTTGCTCATCTTGGTATCTACATGGCTCCTTCTTCTTTCTGGCTTGTTAGCACCTTGGGGCAGGGAATTTGGAAGCTTCCTGAAGTCACTGGGAATTGTACCATAGGCTCGAACAGGGACAGGCTTTTTTAACCTTGTGGTAACAGTAACTAAACCAACCTCTCAGTGTCCCTTTCAACTTACCAAGATCCAAATATCAGACGTAATGTGTGACAGAATCCCAAAAAGAGGGTCATCAAAACAATCGAATCATACAGGAATGCTGTGGGATCCACCCGCCAGTGTAAATAACTCCGTGACCTTAGTTTCATTATTCTTCCTTTCTGATGTCAATAACTTCCCACCATAAAAGTGTACCATGAAATGGAAGACATTTGAGAAGTCTGCCTACTGGCATGGCTCTCATATTCAGAGGTTAAGTAAAAATGTATCTTCCAGCAATATCAGTGTATACATTTATATGCAGTGAGGCCGCAAAATTACTTTTATTTTTAGTTTTTTAGAATGTTCTATCAAAAGCAAGATCCTTCAAAGGGCTTTTACTGCAGAAATTCAGGAGAGCAACCTCAGCTTGCTCTCCCCCCCCCCTTCACCCAATAGATCTTGACTTGTCAATCCTAGGAAGGGATATTTTGTCTGTATTGTAGTGATTAATAAGGCAGAAATGTAAAAGTGCCACAAACTCTGATCTCGTTGCTCCTCTAAATTGACTGTGTTGATAAGTTTCCCCTTACTAGGGGAAACAGTCTAAACAACAGTAAGAGTTTCTTCATGCAATTACTAGAGAAATATGGTCCCAATATTTTTAACAAGCAACTTTACAAAAATTACTCCATTAGGCTGAGGAACTGGCTTAATAATGTGTTATACTGCTGGGGTCAGCAGGATTTTATGAGTGGCCAATACCCTATTTTGGTGTCCAGTGCCAAACTGGATATTTCCTTCTGAAGTTAGAGGTGAAGTATGCAAGTAGATAGTATGTGCGTATTCTGGTGTCCTGTTTGAAAACTGAATTTTCGTGACAGTCTTAGTGAGGGTTGACATTCATGTTGACTGCCTGTTACGCTGCAGGTTATTCTAACAGTCTCCTTGCTACTATCTTGCATTCCTTTACATTATTCCTTTACTGAAACAGGTAAGTCTCTTAACTTGCCACTTTAAAGCAAAGCTGTGATCAAATGGTATTTGTTTAGATGCTTATAGAGGGCCAAGATCATGTCCTTCACAGTGGCACAGTATTAAGGTTAGTTTCAGGTCAAGAAATCTATAATGATTGTACTGTAGTCCACATTTAAATTAGTTTGGCTCACTTATTTTGTGCCTGCTTGAGATTACAGCTCCCATAACATAGAACTGGAAAGATGGCATAGCTCTGCAAGGCATAAATGTAGCTCCTAGATGCATATTCTATAGTATTTATTTAGTATATAGCCATTTAGCCATGCACCCCCCTCTCCTTTTTTCTTTTCCTGGCACAGGCCATACACTTTAAATAGACTGTAAACTTTCTTTAGAAAATACATGAAAATACTCTAAGTTAATAAGGCATCTGTAAAGCAAGAGCATTCCACCTTTCCAGGTTTGGAATGATCCTTGCAAAACCTCATTTATTTCCTGGCAGACTTCTATATCTTTTGCATACATGCAGAACAATTACATTTCAAGGAAGGAGCTCTACTATGGCCTTGTTACTTGACAGATCTTATTGTTTCTTCCATCATAGGTAGAGATACATTTCCAGTTCAGTAGATCTTGGAAGATCATTCAGAGGAATAACATCAAAGCATACCTTTCATAGCAGTGGAAACCTTTGTCTTTGAGGCATACTTTGCATCTCTTAAGAAGTGATAGCTATGCTCTCCACAAGAACACACAGTAATTGCTTATCTGATCTCCTGTAAACATGTCCCCCAGCAGGCTCACTTTCCTGTCCTCTAAATATAGGAAGGCTCTGCTTGCCAGGCCAACGGGATGGGCCCTGGGCAGCCCCTGACTGCCAGAGCCCCATTTGCAGCAAGGTACAGCAAACATCTCTGTGTTCACTACAAGCATGGCAGTGTATGTGGCCTGGAAGCACCCCTTTCTGATTTCACAGTAGACCTGTACCATGACTTTGTGCACAGTGTGAATGGCAATTACAGAACAATAGATAACATGCTGTTTCAATCCTTTCATCCTCCTTACAGAGAGCTGGATGTGCCTTGGGTATTGCAGGGGCAGTGCACTCCATGGGCCACCCGCACCTTCTCTGCCCCCTCTAACACAGCAGAAGCTATTGGAAGCTGCAGGGTTTAGGAACCTGCCTGAGCTATCAGGGGAATACTCTGCTCTCTGGTGCAATGTGGCTGCCCTCAGATGGGCAGGAACCCAGCCCAAACCTGAAGACCATACAGCCAGAGGCGTAGGCATTCACAGTTTTAAGTTTGTGGGTAGTGTTGAGCTTTCAGCATAGTGTGCCAACTTTCACTGGTTTTACTAATGACTTGTTCTCAAATTTACAAATTTTATTATGTTATGCTAGAATTTGTGTAAGAAGAAAGTATTTTTTTAAACCCCTGTGGATTTTTACATGTTAAGCCCCTATGGATTACATACAATATAATGACACAGCATGTATAGGTATAGCACCTGCAACATATTCCTGAAATCTGTCATGAAATTCCATGAAGTCATAATGTTTTAATGAAGTGAACACATAGAATGGGTAAATACATAGGGGAAAATAACAGCACATCCAGTCATATCTCATCCCACCTGAATAATTTTATGTGAAAAATTGTGTTTATTCAAAAGCAATTTACATTTTTATGAAACTACTTTATGCCTTTCATGAAATGCTGCAATATGCACTACATTTCACAGCAATATTTGTGGTATACTTCTTGTTACAGTCATGACATTGGCTACAATCTGTTAAATGTACTAAAAGTTGCAGTCACATGTTAAATTTAATCTGATGAAATTAAGTTTGCCATATACAAAAGCAGTTCTTAAAAATGAATGTATTGTCATATTTCACAGTTACCATGAACATCTATCTTTACTCCTCCAACCTGGAAGGCAGAAATGTAATCCAAACCAAGTAAGGAAAAATAAAGCCCAACCAGCTCCTGTTCTCAAAGTAGCAACACAAAGCACCTAAAAATACTCCTCTGTATGAGCATATTTTCTCAGTTTGGAAAAAAAAATCATCCCCCGGTCTCCTCATAGCACATGTTGAGTTGTCGAAACTTCTTGCTTACTGCTCAGCTTTCCACCAGCTGCTATAACCTCAGGGAGGTAGCTTTGGCTGCTTTGTCATGAGAAAGCAATGTATTTCTTTGAGGTCTTTCCTGCATGGCACTGTCCAACTACCTGGGCAAGAGCTGCTGTGCTGGGAGGGGCGACAGGAGGAGGGCCATGCTGTGTCAGGGGTTTCTGCTGCCATGCCAGTCTGCAGGGATGGCAAGTGGTTCTTGGTGTAGCTGATGGACTCGCAGTGCCAGATCATGGCCGCAGCTTCCCACTGTGGCCCTGGCCTGGTGAAGCTCTTCACCTATCCCATGTGCGTCCTGTGCTGGAAGTGTCACCCTGCCCTGCACCATTGCCTCGGTGTGTGGGGCTCGCACTTGGGATTCAGTGTGGTGCTCTGGAAGGAGAAGGTGTGCATGGATGAGGGACACAGGGAGGGGTAAGTCTATTCTTGCAGTCTGGCTGAACTGAAATGCCACTGGGCTGCTCTTGGAAAGCTCATTAGTGGCCTGGAGCACATGTGGCCTCAGAGGTGACTCTGCCATGGCAGAGATGCAGAGAACGGCCAAGGAGAGGTGCAGGAGGCTGAGCTCTCTGCCATTGTTTCACAGGCAGCATATGGGCCTGGGCCCAAAAGATGGGAGGGATGTGTGGCCTGGGCACAGGAGAGGCTTAAACTGGAGTCTTTGTTCAGGTCATGTTGTTGTTTTCCAAAATGAGCATTTGGCCTACAGCCAAAGGGGCTTTATAGCAGAGAACAGCACATCTTTAATAGCGCGTCAGCAGCGGTAAGAGTAATAGGAGAGGGGTATGTCTGTGTAAAGTAACTGGAAAGCAGGGGACAGGAGTGTTGTGTTTTCTTTGACTAGGGAACTCTTCAAGTTTTTGGAAGTGCAAACTCCGAAGAAGGTTTCGGCAGTAGGCCCTCAGGGGACTTGTCACAGCGGGTCCTGGAGCAGTGAACTAGGGTGCAGACGGCTGAGCAGGTGCTTTTCACCTGATCAGGGGCTATGTGGTGCAGATGATGAAAACAGTGGTGATCCGTTACAGCATATTTTAAATGTACATGTGGATCATGTGTTTTCTGACTGCCTAAGTTTTCTGAAAACATTATAAGTCATCTTATACCTGTGTCTGCTTTAGGTATTTTAAAGAATGTACTGAGTAGTTACATTTCTTAATGGCAACTACATGCAATCCCACAACTGATATTTTCACAATGATACAAGGCTGTCAGACCTGTTAAAAAATATCCAATCATCCAATCCCATTAATAGGTGATATTAAAATCATATAAGTATATGATGCAAACACTGTAGTTGTTTTCCCTGTTTATAGCAGTCCTACAGCTGTTGCTTTGCTGGGATTAATTTTTCTCCAAGGAGTTTCAACACTGTCCTCCCCAGTGCATTATGAGAGCCTGTAATGTCATGTAATCGGGGCCATATTATTTTTGTCAAAATCTCTGGGAGTGATGTAAGAGGAAAAAGGAAACTAGCTAACTCCCAATCATTTGACCAAAGGTTAAATTAGTCTTGGCCTTCTCCCAGCTGGACCTGAGACTTTTCAGTCAAACATTTGTTCTGCCCTGCTCAAAAAAATTTGATGTCTTTTCTTCCTCTGTGTTTTTTGTTTGTTTCTCTTTACCAATGTCACATGTTTTCTTTAGTGTTATGCCCTTATTTGTTGTGGAACACATCACTGGGACAACAGATGTCACCTACTGGAAAGTCTGACCTTTGGTTCAGAATTCCTATAGATGCCATAGGCATTAAGATTAAATTTTAAGCAGGTCGTATTACACTGTTCAAGAAAACTTGTAATTGTTATTGTGTACAGGAGCTGCACAATTTCCCTCCAATCCAGTCCAAGTTGCCCCAAGCATGGTCCTTTATAACACTGCAGAAGCTGTTTATCTGCTTGAAAAATGCTAGAAAATCTTCCAACAGTGTTGTTTTGTAGGTGGTATAAAAGTCTCCCTGCAGAATATTCCAGACCATGTACAGTCTGAGAACCTTCCAGCAGTACAGAATAACTCTGTGTGTATTCTCATGTCTATTTCTATGTGCATTGATGTATACTGGTTTGGATTTTTTTTTTTTTTGGATGTGTACAAATTTAAGGCAAAAGATAAGGTTTTTGAGCTTCTTTAGTCTGCTAGATGAGAATCTTGGTTTAATTGCAAAAGACTGGTATGAAAGTGTTTTGTTCTATGTTACAAGCAAGTAATGTCTGAAAAGGTCAGAAAGAACACTAGTCTGGCATTTAAGAAGTCTGGTTGCTTATCACCATTCTTTGGTGTGGAGAATAGGTTGGGCTGCCACAAGAAGAGATTTCTAACCAGAGTCAGCTGGAAAAAGGCAGTCATGACAAGAAAAAATTATCTGATGCATCGAGAGATGAAACAGATTCAGAACAGGAATGAAGCAAGGAAATGAGCAAGAAGAGGTGTACTTGGATTAGCCTTGAGAGTTCAAGGGATGATCAACATTTAACAAAAGTTCAAACTATTTCTTCATGCATTTGACTTGTATGCTGCCTTTTAAATGCTTTCCAGTTTGTGTCTAGTTACACATTTGAAATATGGATTGACTTTTATTTGTGTAATCTATATTAAAATCCTCACTATTTTGAAAAACTGCTAAAAGTCCAAATCCCATTAAGGGCTAACTCAGTGATACATGTTTTGGCTGCTTAAAGAAGAGAATCGTAATTTAAAAATGCTATTTTTATACATTAGAGTAACAAATGTAGATATTAGGTGTTCAAACAATGAATGAAGATTATATAAAGAAATGTGATTAATAACTAAAGAATTGAATCCTGTCAAGTCCTTTGTTACCCTAATTATTGTATTTAAGTGTTCCCTATTTCCACAATGCTTTAAAAGGCAAAAAGTATAGAGGTTGTAATATATTTAGATGGTGGCAGTTTTCTTCTGATTAAACCATTTTCTGAATGATCAATTTAGATGGGAATCACTAGCAGCTCTTACAGAAACATTAAGAAGATAACTGAGGCTCTTGCATTTCAAAACTATACACAACTTACACATTGAGTTGCTACCATCTAATTCAAGCTTCCAAATAAGGTCACAAGAATTCAGCAGCAGTTTTGTATCTTTTCAGATTATTTAGAAAAATCTTTCAATTGAAGCTGCAATTAGTTAGTGTTATGTGTTGTTCTTTGCTAGTTCATGTACTCTGTACATGAGCAAAGATAGTTCAGAAGTTAATTTTCTTTTCCCTTAGTTCTGCTGGGTGGACCATGGCCACCCCATGGGAAGTAAGGGTTCAAAAGTGACCTTACAAGTTGTTCTTCTGGGGAAGAAACAAGTTGGGAGTCTGGCTGGGAGATGCTCTCCACCCTTGGGAAGATCACAGCTTGCATTGCATCACTTGTTTGCACTGGCTTGAGCATATTATTGTAGTCATGAAGGCAGCTGAATTATCTGTAGTACCTGGTACCTTCTAAGAGGCTATTACACTGTAAACAGAAAATATCAGGAGCTAAGAGCAAGCTGACTATATGTAGTTTGTTCAGTGTTAGCAGCAAAAAAGAATACTGAGACTAGGAATAAAAGAGCAGAGAAAAATAACATACAGGCTGGCATAAATCTATATAAGCACTATGTACCTGCTTAGGTGAATAAGGAATCAAAAAGTGACAAGAGTTTAGGAAAAAATGTATCATTACTTATCTGATCAGTTTACAGAATTATTGGTATTTAGGATGGTGATTATCAAGAACTCAAAATTGATTTCTGCTGTTTCTGCTTAAGTGTTTTCTCTATATTTTTCTAAAATAATAGCTTTTTAATCAAAGGCATGCATTTCTTATATTGGATTTTTCATTTGGTTTGGAGATTTATTTTAGTTTTGACAGTCTCAAGGCATTGTTGTGTCTGTGTTACAGTGCAGTTGTGTATTGGCACCTTGATGTTTAACAACAGAATTAGTTGTTAAAGAGCTTGTAATCAGGGTTTCCTGAGGGTAACCTAGCACATTGCATACACGATTATGTAACTTTGCCATCAAATCATCAGTAGTTTTGAGTTTAAAAAATGAAGCATTGAACATAATTTGAATTCATCTTGGTAAAAATTTAGTTTTCAAATAAGATTCCTAAATTAGGAACCTGGGCAAGATGGATCTCACTGTAAGCTGATATGTCTGTACTGGAGGTGTTGACACCTGCTCTGTGCGTCTGATCTCCCATTGCTGCCTTAACAGATCTAGCTGGGCCAACAGAGTCTAGAGAACAGCTCATCTCAACCTAGAGCTCTAATTATGTATGCCACTGCTTTAGCTGGGTGGACCTCTGTGAGAAATCTGATGTAGTGGTCCTTTTCTATACTCAGCTTTTCAAAGGCTTTTAGTCAGGCAACTACAAATGGATGTCCAGCACAGCCAGCCACACACTGATGCCTAGCTGCTTCCTTGAGTTAAAGCCTTGCAGATACCTAAATACCTATATAACCTAAGTTTTCAGAGGTGCTGAACACTGTCAGTTCCCAGAGAACTCAGCAGGGATGAACAGCACTTAGCTCCTCTGCAAGCTTACCTTCTGCTGTGGAGAGCAAATGCAGGAATGGGGAGAGAAAAGGAATACAACGGATTGAACTGAATGCATCCAAATAAAAAAACCTGCAGCTTGAAAGCACACACATGAAAATAACTAAATAAATATCTTACAGTCATATCTAAGTACAGTGCTTTCCACTTGGATGTGGAGAAACAGGAAACAACACACCAAAACTGCAGTAAACTGATACAAGTGCTGAAAAGCTAATTTGTATATGGTCAAGCCCTGGTGAAAGTTGATGGTATTATTTCTTAGGAGAGATCCTACACTGAGTCTAGCTATGTAAAGATGAATGGCTAGTGTGTCTCTGTGTAACAAGAAAAGTCAGACATCCCCCCCTACCTTGAAAGGTCTTAAAAGATCATTAGTTCCAAAGAATTTCAAGGGCTCTCCCAGCTCAGTTTGTCAGAAGTGAAAAGTATTTGAATTCTACAGATCTTCAGACAAAGAGAATACTTCTGTAAGAGTCTCATCAGTTCTTTGTTTATGTGTTTGCATGTATTAATCTTTCATTTACAATAGCATAAGTACAGTGTTTATATACAAGAAACACAGCTCAGGAAAAAATCAGTACCAAGCAGGCCACTGTGCTGGGAGCCAGGAGATCTATTGGTCCCAGCCTTTGCAGCAGCTTTCTCTCTGTAATCTCAGAATGAGTAGCTGCGTTTGTCAAGCATCAGCTCCTTGTCTGTAAAATGGTAGTAATAAAGATTTTCCTTTTTTCTTGGCTTTTCATCTTAGTTTTAAAACCTTCAAGGCCTAGACCAAATCTGTGGTGTTCGTAGAGAACAGTGGGGTCATGGTTTTGGTCAACTGCATATAAATAATCAGGTGATCAGTTATCACTTGTTTCCCTTTTTTTGTGCCATGAAGGAGGATTGACAAAGATGATGCAAAAGAAATCAAATATTGTTGTCCCTGCAGGCCATTGCACCTGAAATAACTTGATTTTATTTATTTATTAAATTTATTATTGATTTTATTTGTTTATTAAATAACAGTTGCAAAATGGATGCTTACCTTGTAACTGTAACTCCCTCAGTTTTTGTAACTTTGGTTTGTAGACCATCAAAACCTAGTTATGTTGTAAATATACTCCATAGGAAGTGCCCATATCTGTGTTTTCATGATGAGAGGACAAGTTTCTTTCCAGGTCTGAACTTCTGAACACCCCTGACATAAATAAGCCGCTGAAGCAAATTCATGGGTTTGGGTTTTCTATAGATTCTGGAAATTCTGAGTGCTGTGTGGGGTTTATATAACTTGATTTCTTATACACAGAGGAACTTTTCCATTTACATTTCTAAAAATAATGCCACTTAAAGGACAATTGCTGAAGGTTGTAGAAGAGGAGCTATGCAGGAGATGTGATCAAGTGCCTGACTGGGAGTGAGGCATGAGGCTGTATGAGGTGTCCTTAGTACTGGGGGGGAGGCGGGCATAGAGGAAGTGAAAGCCCGTTTAAGCCTCCCACTACCCCTTCCCTTCTGTAAATTTCATCCTGGTTTATCAGTTTTATTCTGCTCAGCAGCATCTGCAGTTGCTCAGATACCAATTTACTTGTGATTGCGACAGGAGATAGTTTATGACTCAAGCTAAAGTAAGCCAGCATGTCTTCCATTCAAAGCAGGGAAAGAGCTATGGATAGAAACCTAGCAAGCCTTTGTGATTGTTTATTTTTTATTTGAACAGTGAGTTCTAAACACACAATACCTTCACTGCTGCCTAATTTCCCAGTAAAAAAGGATTGCAGAATTATTTGCTGTGAAGGTTGATATCTATAACTGGAAAAAAGTCACGTTGGATGGTTTGAGATACGCTTGTGCAGGTGAGACCGATAATGACTTACAGAATACTGGCTACTGTGACTGAGTACAAAATGTCAGTTATGTTTGCTGCCTTGGATCTGCAGTCTAAATCACCCAGGAACACAGTTTACTGAGGAGTTACTGCCCAGAATGCCGTGTTCAATGGCAAAGCTGGAAAATACCAGCAGAGACTATATGGACATTACAGTTAAATGTTCAGCGCTTTACCTCAGCCAGAACTTCAAAGAGGTACCATTTATTCCAAGAGGAGTAGGAATTAGAGAGACAAAAGTCCGTGAGGGAGAATAATGAGGAGGAAAAGTTGGTTGTCCTGAAACTTTGTATAAAAAAGACAAATTGGAAGAAGTCTATCAGTTTGTTTTTCTTTGTCAGGCACAATCTGCTAGAGGCTCAACACACTGTACTGCACTGTGCAATGTGGTTCTTGCTGCTGAGCACAGCTTTCACAACTAACGCATGAGATCTACCTTTATTCTTCTGAGCTTTGTGTACAAAACAGCTGAGAACAGCACTTGCAGTGGCTTTGGTTTGGTGTCTGTGTTACTACCTCAAAGAGAGAAATAGTAATACAAAGGAAAGCATGATTTTTTTTCCTACTTAATTTCTAGAAGCGGCATGAAGTCTCTTGGTCAGACCATTATCCTAAATCTTTTAGAAACTTTCAGCAAAATGCCCCCACTCAGACAGATTCTGCAATCTGCAGTATGAATTTTGCTTGAAAAAGAATGGGGCCCCAAATGTTTGAAACTGCATGCTAGAAGGCTGGCTGGTAATTAGTCTTCCCAGAAAGGACATTGTAAAAACAAATCATTGATCCATTTGTTGCTGTTCTACTGAAGAACACAGTTAGTTAAAGGAGCCTCTTTGCCAAAACCCTGAGAAATTGCTTAGGATGTTCTGTGTGTTTTTAAAATAGAAACCAACTAGCAACCCAGTTTTTTAGCAGGGCTTTGCACCAGCCCTTCTACAGTGCATGCTACAGGGGATATGTGTCAAGTCCACTATAGGGAAGAAAGCAGCTTTGGCTTTTGCATAGGAAAGAGCTGCAAGGTGATTTGAAACGCTAAGAACAGTATCTGTGGTGATTTTGTCATTGTATTTTTTATGGCTGCTGAATATGAAATTAACTTAAAACATTTGTCCCAGAGCCTTGGCTATGAAGTCACTACAGATGCAGGAGGTGAGAGCATCTTTCTGGGTCTTCTTAAAAGGGATTGGGCAGCTGGAGTCTACTGCCATTTTCCCATTAGAGCAATCTGAAATGGTGGTGTTAGAGGGGTTCACAAAAGGAAATCTAATGGGAATCGTGGAGAAAGTCAAATGTTATGTATTCCCTAAGGGAACTCCTGTAAAAGTGTGTTGTACCAGTGGCATTTCCTGGGCATTTTTGCCATAAATGTCTGGCAAATCATGCTTGTCCTTGGGACGCAAATGCTGCAAGGGGAAGACTGCTGGAAAGGCAGGGCTGTAACAAAGGCAGAGCAGGAATCACTCTGGGTTTTGCTGCAGTTTCAGTTGTGGGAGTAGGTGGTTCTGCATATACTAATGTGAACAGAGGCCTGGCCAACTTAGCAGTCCACAAGAACTCTCTAGCAATGGCTTCCTGTGACTTAAGGTGTGCAGTATGCACTGTGGAGAAAGATAGGACAGATTCTAAGAAAAAAGGCCATGGCTCCAGTTAAGTTTCGTGCCAGGACAGAAGGAGCAAAGTGCTCTCAACAGACTTACTAGACTTGTCTCCTCATCTACATCAGATGTAGCAGCCACTGCAATAAGGCAATCCTGGTGCAATGCAACAGTGTAGTATAAGAGCTTTCCTTGTACTGCTCAGGAGTTCCAGGCTACTGAGGAACCTCAGATGGCAGTTGTACACATTTCTTTGGAGACATTTCTTTGGAGACAACATGTTTTTCTCCTTAATTTCACAGCCAGGATGTATTTAAGAGAGAATATGCACATGATGCTGGAAGAATAAGGCTGAAGAGTATTTGGTGATTTTTCTGGGTGAATGCTTGTTTTGAATAAAGGCTGCCTGCTTCATCCCCACAGCTGTGCAGCCTTGGCTATAGGTCATCCCATTAGCCAGCTCTGAGTGAGAGCCACTCTGTCATGATGAATAAATGAGCTGGGAGTTCTGGCAAGTGGCAGGACCATCAGATACAGGGATAATGCTTTAGCTTTAGTCCTTAATCTGCAGTTTCTTGGTGGGAGTGAGGAGTCCCTTACCATTCAGCATCCTCCCCAGAAACCTGAGTGTTTGTGAAGTTCAGAATTAGAAGCTAAAAGGAGGCCTCTCTTGCCAGGCACTGACTGTGCTTTGAGATTGGATGTCAAGTGCCAAAGACTGTGGGAGAGGTTTTTGGACCAGTAGAAAGCAGAAAACAGCAGATGCTTCACAAAAGACCGTGCTCTGTGTCCCATCTCTTGGTTCCAGGAGAGTCTGAGAAACCCAGTGGACCTTGAGATGGAGCCCTTTTGCCAGAGGAAGCAGTGCAAACACATTTTCTTTCTGTTGGGCAGCAAGAGTGAGCTGCACATAAATGTCTTGCTAATTAAGCTGCTGTAGAGAATGGGAACTGAGCCAGGCATACAAAACGTTTGGGGAAAAAAACCCAAAACGAGCTGAGTTAATATTAGCACAAGTTGTGCCAACCTCATCATGAACTATAAGGGAGAAGGAGAAGGGCTATGAAAATGAGCAAATCGTGTGTGAGCGCATATACACAAGTGTGTGAATACTTTGTAAAAAGCTAGTGGTGGATTGTTGCAAGGCCAGTTCCTGCTTTGTTACACAGATAAATTGCCAAAGGAAACATTATCCAAACAGTTCTACTTCAAAGGCAAACCGGCAAGCTTTGGGGAACTTGCGGTACTTTCAGTCTGGCCAATAACCAAGTGTAAAGTGTAAAGTATACATGTTTAGGAAGTAGGACACATGCCGTTCAAGACAGGCCTTTCCCATGCTCTCAAACCAGTGCAGCTCCATTTGATGTGCAAATACATGATGTGTGATCTGTCGTGGCAATGTGCTGCCTGCCAGCAGCACAAACATTTCACAAGCACCCTTTTGGGTTAATTCAGCCTGCTGTGTGCACAGCCTTCTTGGCAACCTCTGCAGCTGGAGCTTTTTGTACAGTCTGTGGCTGTTGGGGATACACAACCCAGGTTTATTTTGCAGGTCTTATCAGGAGACTAAAGGCAGATAAAACCATCTCACAACCAGCCTGGAATAACGGGATTTTATGTTAGGTACTTTGATTAAATGACAATACAAGGAATGGTTACAGTAATGCACTGGGGGAACATAGCAGTAATGCAGACTTCATCAATCCTTAAGGTGAATTGTCATAGCAGATGTCTCAGCCTTCCTGGCATTGGAGTCTTTGGGGCATTGCAGCTGATGGCAAGGGCCCTCCATAATGTGTTTATAAATGTCACCTGAAATCGGGTGAAATAATGTTCCCTGGAGTGCTTCCTGACAAAGCAGGCACAGCCAAAAATGTATGTACTGTGTTTGCGCCCAGTACAGGGCAGCTCTGCTGTTCGATGAAACTCACTCATCCTGTATGAACCCATGAAAAGTAATGGTGCAGATGCTCACCATAGAGCAGCACTGGATCATGAGTGCAGTCCCTCTATTCAGTGGCTTGAATGGACTTGAATTTGTTGATATCAGAAAAAAAGATCTGTGCTTTTACCGGTGCAACTGGGTTCTAGAGCACCTGTGCTAGGGGGTTAAGGTTGACCTTTAGTGAGGGTTCAGGATTTAAACTCAGCTGGCTGAACTGGTTTAGAATTAACCATTCTTATGAATGAGGGACACTCAGTGCTTTTTCTCCCCCTCTAACAGTAAGCTAAGGGATTTAGGGACATTATGCAACAGCTTTGGTGATTTAATTCAGTTGGACCAAGACTCAAGTCACCTTTGTGATGCCACTCACTGTGCTGGGATAGATTCTCAGTCGTATGTGTGTGTACAGCGTCTAGGCCTCAGTCTTAGACAACCAAGGCGCTGAACACTACCCCAGTGAAGCAGCTGTGACTGCACAGACAGCTGAACCTGTTCTTCACCACTAAAATGACTGAACTTGCACTTCAGCCAGCTGCAATAATCTGTTGCTTGTGTTAACCTTGAAATCCACTGTGTCACGTCCGGTCCTCTGAGAAAAAATTACACAAGTTCTCATTGAAACCAGCATCCCAGCACTCCACGTTGTGCTGTGTAGAAGAGGAAAGAGGGACCCCGAGCTCTAGGAGTAGCACATTCTAGCCACACTTTAGTCACATGAAATGATATCACTACTCTCACATTAGTGTAATCTATCCTTATAAATGGCCCAGCTTCATGCTGAAGTCCCCCACTTTGCTTTAGAAGTTCCTGAGCTTTCTGGCAGAGCTACACATAGTTCCCTGATACCTGTGTGCCATCAGTGGACACAGAAGATAGAGTGAAGATACAGAAAGAATTAGCCAACTCTGTGTTTTAACAAGGATGAGGCAGAAAGATGCATTTTATGCAGCTGTAGTCTAATGTGCTGAGGGAAGTCTGTTTCAATGGGTTGGGAATGCTGATGGCATCAAATAGCCACAGAGGCATTTGCTGCTTCCTGATAGATGTAGCACTGCGAGTATCAGTCATTGTGGTATGAAGCTGTTACAAGAAAAATAACTTCCTGTGTTGATGGACTCAGCATGCAGTAAATGGAGTTGTATGGAGGCAAATGTAAGGTGGTTGTAAATGTAGCTCTCAGAGCTGTAGGTGAGACCATGCAGAGAGTAATGAGTAAACAATACAGTGTATTGCTCATCATCGACTTGCTCTCTCACTAAATTGGTGTCCTGAATTCAATGTTACTGTGGGTTCTTTTTTCCAGGACAGAACTGAGAAATAAGAGGGCACTGTAGCACAGAGCTTCTGCATCTGCAAGGCAAGGTTTTTCATCCTGGGTCTGTGGGAAGGAAGAGAAAGAGAGCTCTTTGTAACAGGGCACCAATATAGTGTGAATGCTATTCAGGTAATATGAGTATCCATTGCTTTGTCTGAAGGCCACAGAACTGATGTTCTTTTAGCCTTTCTTCACATCCTTTTCCCAGAAAAAATGCACAATTACTTCCAAACTCTCCCTTTACTACACCTGTGTACAGTTTTATTGACATATTTACTTCCACCATCTGGGGCTCCACAGAGTGCTTACTTACTATGGACTGAACTTTGCTCTTTTTATTAAATGACAACACTTGTTTTCAGTGGGTTCTAGAACAACCTTCCTTCTTTCCTTTTGCTTTCAAAAAAACACCCCACTGCTTGTGCCTGTGTGACTGCTTGGAGTAGTGAGACAGGTTGCAAACAGGTCAGAGAGACACAGAATATGGAAAGTGCTAGTTGTCCACTCCCAGTCTTGAGAGGGTGTTGTCCATGTCACTAAATAAATAGAAATTAAACTCAACATATTCCTGATAACCCAGGCTTTCAGGAACAGTACTGCTTTATGAGAATGCAATTTCACTGCTATTATGAAGTTTTATTTTCTTTATCCCATCTGGTTTAGTCTGTCATGATTTATTAGTCTATTTAGTCTAGTGTGGTTGCCTGTAGAGTGCTGATTAAACCAACAGTATTATTCTGTGACACTGAAGTATAACTGTTGCTTGCCATACAATGAAGTAGCTTGGCCTTATTAACCAAGAAAGTTACTTTATCCAAATCGGCACCATTTCAAAAGAGGAATGCTGGTCCTGGCAATGAAAGTAACGCTGGGATAAAGGAACAGTTTGGGTGAGAGTTGTGCAGTACCTGGCCATGTGAATTTTACTGGCTGTCAAATAACATTCAGTCCATCCTTTCCTCCCATTTTAACATTTTAAAATTAAAGACAAGTAGAATATCACTCCATAAAAGATCTGAGTGTTAATTTAATCATCTCTGTGACTCATTGAGTACAGAAAGAAAAGGCATCATGATTTTTTTAAACATTATCCAAAACTCAAGCTGTGATGCAGCAGTTTGCAAGGGTACCCCACTGGTTCTGATGATTTCAGACCTTCCTCAATAGCTAAACTTTATGACCATGAGGGTGAGGATGAACTTTGGCTATGATCTAGATCTGCAACTCACAAGTGGTTTTCGTACAGCTGGAATAATATTCCAGAAAATGTAATTGGCCTTTTACTTCATTCACTTTTGCAAATGAAAATAAAGCTACTGTGAGAGCAGATCTTTTGCTAAGAAAATATTTCTTTAAATATTTTTATAGCTCTGTCAACAAGAAAGGAGTCTCACAGTCTAATGTCTTTCTCTAAACCTTTTTAATGGAAAAAACTTCATAGAAAATATCCTTTTACTTTTTTAATAACATATAACTATATACATGATTAAAAACTGTAACAAAAAACTGTGGGGACTGGAAAAATGTTTTCTTGGATCCATGCAAATGGTACATTTAAAATAAGGATTTCACAAATCCATGTGCATCAAATGGAGCTGCAGCAACAGTGTTGAAAAAAAATGGCAACTCTATATTATTTACCTGAAGGTACTGGGAATAGAGCACAGACACACAAGATACACAAAAAGAATACAAAAGAGTACACGGTGTAAATGCTGTTAGCACAGGAAGAGTCTTTTTTAAGTAAATAGGAGAAAAGAAGTAAAATCTCCTTTTTCAGATTTTGTATTGCAGTTTAAAAGATAACTAATCTCTTACTTGCTGTATTTTGGTTTTCTTCACTCTGACGTACACTACATTTCAAACTATATGGCATCTGCATTTAACAACTCAGGAATATTTTGATTCATTTCCATGTCTGCAAATGTACTGTCATTTCTGAATAACATTATGTATACATACTGCTTTAAAAACATACCATTTGATGTGAGTTAAAAATACAAAATATTGAGGGCCACCACACTACAGAGTGCTGGATACTCTTGTCCTGATCCAGCAGTAAGTTTAAGGACACACAACTTCAAATTTATGAGGAATTCCTCAGAGAGTAAAGGAAGTTAAGAACGCGCAGAAGTGATTTGCTGATCAGATCTTGAGTTTTCAGCAGTTCATAGTACAGACTCTGCAGCTACGGGAACTGTTACACTTGAGGCCATAATTCTGTCCTTACATCCCAGGGAGCTAACCAGTGTAGATGATTTATTGTACTTCTTAAAATAAATTTTCATAATTCTAATTTAAAACATAAAATGAAAACTCCTTTTAAAAAGGTATGGGGAATCAATGAGCTCTGCAGTTGGGAGGGAGAAAGAGATGGTGTTCAGTTTGTTAGTTACAAGTTGGAAGAGATTCTGTGGGCAGCAAGTAACAATGTAATAGGTTTTAAATACCTCACTTCTAAAACAATTTGCACATATTTTTGTCCTGGGCCAAAAAAAAAGAACAGATAAAATTGAAAAGTCGGTACCAGCCAGTAAGCTCACAAGCAACGGTAAGGGTTGCAAGTCCTCTAAGAATATAAAGTCAAGCTTAACTTCTTGTCAGGTGGGCTTTTGCTGGGTTCTTCCTGCTGTAACAAATACTTAATTCCCAGTGTTACCACGGATAGTTTAAAAGCAAACAAACAAACAGAGTCTGCATGTGCATATAGTTGTTTAAAATAGGTGAAAACAACAGTAGCAACACCAAAGCTAGACAAGCAGTGCAAGCTGAAATTATCTGTGAAGCCTTTGAGAATCTGCTCCTGATCTCCTTAACACCCTCCCACCCTGTCTGGCCAAGCTCTTTTGGCAGTCAGGTAAAACCTTTCAAGTTGCTGTAAGTGAAGGAGGATTTTTGCTTAATGCAAGACAAAAATTCATTATGAAAATAAGCTTTGAAAACGAAATCACTGTGGGTTGCGAAATTCAAATCTCACTGATAAGTATTTGGGTTTCGTTATCCATATAATGGTTTGATTCCCTCCCCAGTCTGATCTCTTTATATGAGCATACTAATTGGAATGTTGCCAATATACCAGCTTTTGGCTCATTACTGCTCTGAGTTTTTGATTTTTTTAAGAATGTCAATGTTACTTATGTTGTTCATTGCTAGTGTTTTGGGTAGAGTCTGGCTTGTAAAGCCATGATTGAATCTAGAATGTCAGTACAAGGCAGGTCTGTTTGAGAAGCCAACCTGAAAGCAGTGAAACTTCTTTATTTAAGGAAGAGATAAACGTGTGTGTGCATGCATTTGCATTTACCAGTTTTCTAGCTAGAACCGTTATTAAATGAGGCCCAATAGCAATTTTCTCTCTTGTTACGATTTGTTTTATAAAGATGTAATGGTTCTCAGGAGAGTTTTGTGAAAACATGCAGAGTTGGTTTGCTTTGGGGATGCAGTTATGTGCCCAGTATATAAGTTGCGACTTAATTTTTTAAATATATATTGTGTAACACTTTTTTTTCCTGAGTGCTGGTCTCCATAAACAACAGAGAGGGTGGCATCATGTGCTCTTCTGCACAGCGTGGTCCTTCATTTTAGGAGTTCTTCTGAGGGATCTTTATTGTCACAGTTTTAACTTCAGAATATTCTCTCAATCCACATTCACCCCTAAAAGGAACCAAATTGTAGCATCAGCTTACACAAGACATTAATTCTTTATTGAGCAAAAACCTGCAAAGTGACTCCTTGGTAAAGTTAAGATATGAGCTAAAATTTGTGGCATAGGTTTCTGTTGTTTTCTGATTTTGCACAGGTTTTCCTTTCATGCCATCTTTCAGAAAAACTGAAGTTGAAATTTCAGTTTAGGTCAACCCCCATCCCCCTCCAATGGATGGGCTCCAGCATTTGATAAGGAGATACAGACTGACATTAAACCTAGAAATACTCACTGTCCATTGATGGAACTGTTGGGAGGCATGTCCTCTGTCCTTTCCAGACCTTGAAAATGTCCAAACACCAAGACCTACACCACTGGCCAGTAAAATTACTGCTTATATTTGCACTCAAGAAAGAGAAGTTCCAAACTGAGTATTATGGAAAATGAACTCCTCCTCACAACCCTGGATAAAGATGAACTTGACTGTGCAGAATTTAATGCTAACTTCACCATACAGAGTATTTCAGGGGAATTCCTCAGAACCTCTTTGTAATAAGTATGTCTTTCAGAACGGAGTGAGGGGCCACTGTTCAAAGCCATTAAGCCCTTCTGTATGCTCTTGGTGTTGCATAGCCTACTTTGCATTTATCTCTACACCATAGATTTTACACAAAATATAACACCAGGGAAGAAAGTCACTTCATTTGGGCAGGAATGCCAGTATTTACTAGTCCATTTCATTCAACGAGCCTCATGCATGATACAACGCTTGATGTTCAACTCAGACTGATGATTCAGGAGGCATTTTAAGGTTTATCAGAGACTACATACATGCAAGGAAATACATTAGTAAAGATTTTATGACAAGTGAAAGGATCCCATTGACTTGGACCACTCCACCCTCAGCCTTCAGTAGAAAGTGTTGGATTTGTCTCAAAAGAATGACCAAAAACTTTAGCTATTTAGCAGACTCGGCTGAGCCACCATTCCCATATGACTCAGTGGAAGCTGTCATGAGGAGCTGCATGAAGCCCAATAACTAATGCTGGTATCTCTGTGTGAACACTTCTGCTTGATTCAGCAGGGTTGCAGCTTAGCTCTATACACCTGTTGGATGCATTTCTGCAAGTCACAAGATGACCTGGCATACACAGTATGCTTTACCTATGTTCTGACTGCCAGCTGGTTTCTTATTCTGGTCTGTCAAACAAAATGAGATACATTTATTGTTTATTTCTTCAGCTCAAGGCTTCAGGGCCTTACATGTTTGTTTTCTGGCCAAAAGTTTTGATGTGGACAACTGTGATGAATTCTAAGGCAAGTATTCTTCAAAAGTTAAAAAATTGCTCTTGCTGAATAGCGAGATGGGTTACTCCAGACATACAGAGTGGAAGAACCAGTGTGTGTTCAACTAAAGGTCTCACTTGTCCCCACAGCCTAATACAGGGAAGCAGGGAGCAGTAACATCCTGTTCTATGGCTGCTTTGGGCCTTTTTGGATGGCACTTTGGTATCAGGGTGATAATAAGGGTTGTGTATGTGAAAAGGAAGGAGCCCATGGATCAAGTTTGCACGATGCTATCTCTTGGTTGTGTAGATGTAAGGGAAGGGAAACAAACTGCTCTTCCAAAAGAAGTATTACACACTTTCTTCCGTTCCAGAGATAAAAATGATAAGGAAAAGAATTATAACTCCAAGCCATTCTCCGACTTGCACTTCTTTTGGGGAATGCAACTATGCACTCCTGTATCTCAGAGCTATTCAGACAATAGAATGACACCTCCTCCCCTTGAAGATGTGTAAATGTAAAAAAAAAATCTCTTAGACTGCTTACAATATTCTTGTATTCTTAAAGTAGTTTTAATGTGAATCAGTTATATTGTGTACATAAGTTCTGGTGCTCTACTGTTATGTGCATACCCTGCTACATGTTGTGGGAGTGTGAAATGAGTGCAGCAGATCTCAACTTCCTGTGTTCATTTTTTACCCCATGTGTTATAAAAATCTGTGAAATTAAATGCAGGAAAAAAACAAGTCCCAAATAATACAGTGCCAGCACAGGCAGCACAGTGACACAATTATGATTCGACTGTAGCACAGTATTAGCTTAGCAATAACATGCATATGTATGGACACTTTATCTCTTTTGTTTTTGGTTTGTTTTTGTTTTTCTTTTGTGAGTTCTTTTCTCCTTTAGTTGTCTGACTCAACATTATTTATGCTATAAAATGTATCCCTTAAAAACAGAGATCTAAGAAACGGTGGCATTTTAATAAAAAGTATGCAAATATTAATCCAGGGGGGAGGAGGCGAATTAGAAGGTGATATCTGATCAAAGAGGTTCTAAAAGGAGTAGAATAATTACTCACAAGTAGGTTTTTAGGCATCTTTGCAAGATACAGATTACTGCCATTCCAAACATTTATTGTTTATGATGAATATTTTCAAAGCTCTAGATGGGAATCAAGTGTACAAGTACCGTAGATTTTTCCATGGGATCTGGGGTGCTGCCTGGTTGGTTTCCTCCGCTTTCAAAAACTCCTCGCTATCTATAAGTGAGTATCTTGCTTGCACAGTTAACCTCCCTGAAGTTGATGGGGTCACTTTTGAGTGTCAAGTTACTCATGTGCTCTATGGAGCTTAGTAGTTTTAGAATATTTTCACAATGATAAGAGTTAGATGAGCTGACATATTTATGCCAGTGTGAGATCACCTCATAACTCATGAATGTGGAGACTAGTATGAATGTGTTATTCAAAGTACTCCCTAATGAGGGAAAATATTTCAGACTACATAGAGCTTATTTTATAGATCAAGTTGTATACTTCAACATATTTAAAGTTTTAAAGAGTTTGACCTTACTTTAGTTTTACTGCTGAGTTTGCCATTAGCCATAAGCTATTTTGAAAGCTTAGGTGAGACATATCTGGTATACATGCCTCCTGCACAGAAATTAATTGAATCCTTTGTACGTGTAACCAATCTGGGGCTGATGCAATTACTCAACTTCCTTGTGATTGTAATGAGAATTAAAAACTAGTAAGACTTTAAATTAGGTACCTGGGACAGTATTTGAGCTTGGAGCTCCATTTCAAAATACTTGCCACTTAGTTTTAAATGGAATAAGACATATAAAAAGCTTTGAAATGGAAGGTGATTTTTTGAAAGGGATGTAAACATGTTTTTCTAGCCTTCTCTAGGCCTGATTTCATTTAACTTTGTTTATAGATCTGGAAGAGATAACATTTTAATAAAATTCAGATGCACTTACATTAATAAATGTAAGAAAAAGAAAGGAAAAAAAATAGCAAGAGAGGCAAAATACATCACAAAAACTCTGAAACAAGACCACCAAACCAACAAACACACAGCAGTACTAAAGAATCTTTCTACAAAAGTGCTAGTTAATATGGCTAAGAAAAAAATCTCAGAAAACACAGGTTACAAGTAAATCATGTAAACCACTTGCAATTTGTCATCTTATATTATGCCTCAATCCGCAGATGGGAATATTTCCTGATCTTAATTTGCATAGAAGGATTCACCAATGTTTATTAAATAGTACAGCTGAAAACAGAAGACAGCAGAATAATACTTACATCTCTCTCCCATTGCCAGACATTTTGAATCCTCCAAAAGGACTTTGGGCATTTAAGGCATTGTAGCAATTTATCCTGTAAAAGGAACAGGTATTCAGTCCAAATGCACTGTCAAAGACCTTTGAACAAGTCGGGGAGGGACTGAAACTTGTGGGGCTCAAGACACTGTACACCTGGTAGTAATAACAACCTTGTCTCATGTTGAAAAGAAATTAGGTATTTACACCACAAAACACAATGTTCTGCTCCTTACTCATTAGGAGAAAGGGATTTGGCCTGTGAGGACTAGAGGAGAGCACAGAATACCTGGACAAAACTTCAGTAATGAGCTGTTAATGTGCTGACAAACCTCAGTGCCAGTTTATAACCCAGAGCCTATTATATTTTAATTTGTCTTTCTTCTACCTGATTTCTTCTGAATCTTTAGAATACCCAGGCTTGACATACCAAATTGCAAGCTATTGAACTGTAGAAGTGGCATTACTTATTTTTAGGGACTGGAGAGAAAAGGTGTCCCCTCAGTTCCTTAAATGTTGCAGAAGTACATGATATTTTGTGCCTTTAGCAGAAACCTCACAGTATTCTTCTGCTCCACAGAAAGTATTGTTTATACTCTGCTTTGTTTGCTTTCAGGAACACCATTCAGCAGTATGGCCACCATGATAATGGCAAGCCAGGCACTTTCCAGTTTTCACCCCCAGTGAGCAGAGTCACAACACCTCCCTACAGCTGTTCTGTATCTTGGTTTGTGATTCACCACCAGGATGGTCTAGATAAACATTTTTCAGACAAAGGGTGCAAAACTGAGGTGTCATAATGATAATGAGTCAAAGTCTTTATCTCCAAGAGCAGGAGAGTGATAACTTCTGCCTTACCAGACTGTCCCAGCCTGCATTGCTGAAGAGACTGTCAGGGCCTTGTTTATGTCATTTGTAAAGACAGCAGCTACCAGCCCAAAATCAGAATTGTTGGCTCTCTCTATAACTTCATCCATGGTTTTAAATCTCAGTATTTCTTGAACAGGCCCAAAAATCTGCAAGAAAGATTAATCATTAATAAATAAACCAGCCCACTCAGAGACATTTTATTCCTGTTTTATTCTGCATTTTTTTTCTTCTCTTCTGTTATAGTCTTTATGAATTCCCAGAGCATCATTTAATAGTGTTGTAAAACTGCGAATTTCCCAAAGCAGTTGTCTCTCAGTGGAACTCATCCATTCTTCCCTGATCTCTTCTTGGAGATCTGAGACTTTACAGTCAGTGTGAAAACAGAGCTTCTTTACACAACTCATATTGTCAGTTGCTGTGTGTGCATCAGGAGTTCTGAAAAGATTTAAAGATTTAACTTTTTTTTTTTTTTTCTGAAGTATAGTGGTAATTTTCACTCTAAAGCTTTTGTCTCTAAAGTAAGCAATAGAAAAAAAGTCATGTTTAGGACATTCTAAAGTGATTTTGCCCGTGTATGTGAATACCTCCTCCTTGGCAATCCGCATGTCATCTGTTACATTGGAAAACACTGTTGGTTCAATGAAGAAGCCCTTTCTTCCTAGCCCTTTGCCCCCACATTCAAGTTTTGCTCCTTCAGTAATGCCGCTCTGAATCAGTTCCAAGATCTTGTTGTATTGTTTTTTATCAATCTGAAAGAGAGAAGCAGCTTTTTAACTTGCAGACCATACACTTGACAATCAAGTGAAAATTGTTTTTTTTAGGCATCACGTCCCAGAGAGTAGACTCCTGCTTGTATTCATTGCTCTTTGAGCTGTAGATGCCAAAGATCTACAAATAGCTGCTGACTGCAACCTACGGCTTAGTCTTCTCAAGGATGTGTCCCCACATGTATGTGGCTCAATCCACATTCTTGCTAAGCAGTCTGGTTTTCTAAGCCCAAACAAAACATTGTTATTTTCTGTGCCAGGTTAACTTCCTGAAAATGTTGTCAGGCCAGCTGGTTATTAGTGACAGAAATATTTTCTAAAGACCTATTTGTAATTCTGCCCATTTTTTGCTTAGAATTCTTGTCTTTCTAGTGGTCAATAAGCACAGTTAATGGTTGTAAACAATTCTTCAAAGTAAGTGTCCACAGAAACTTTTGAGAGCTTTTCACAGTTTACAGCTGTGTCTTGGATGCTGAAGACTGGAATCTTGTAGTTAAAGCTGGGAGGCAAACTTACTGATATTTAAGATGAGAATTTTTCTTTAACAAAAAGCACCTCTCAGCTGCACAGATTATCTACTCTTTTAAAATTTTAATCTTTAAAATGTTTATCATGTCAGGTACCCTGGACTGTGAGTGAGCATGCACTGACCGACCTCTGTCTTAGAAGAGTTTAAATACTTCAGGCAGCTGCTGGACTGTAGAGTCAAAGCTCTATTCCTTTACCTGTGGACCTTGTTCTGTGGTTGGATCAAAAGGACTCCCCACAACTCTTCTCTTTGCACGTTCTACACTTCTTTTAACAAACTCTTCATAGATTGATTCTTCCACATAAATCCGTGAGCCTGCAGTGCAGCACTGGCCTTGATTGAAGAAGACCCCTTGGTGAGCTTGTTCCACAGCGTAGTCCACTAAAAAAACAAGACAGTATATTTGCTCTGAAACTTCATAGACACAGGTGCTATTGCACCACTGTCATGCATATTACATTGTGCCACATTCCCAAAACTTCAAAGCAGAAGTAGGGTTTGGTTAGATAAAACAAAAGAGTGACCAAATCAAAACATAATATTGTTGTGTAGGGTCATTCATTTCATTTTGCATCATAATCCCTGTGAAAATATGGAGATTTTAAACATGTCTGAAGCTGATGTTTTCCTCTTTTATTCCACCCAGGACACAGCTATACTGGATGGATATTAGGAACATTACAATTGTTTCAGAAACACTAGATTGCAAAGGACCACCTAGGACTTCAGACATTGTCTAGGTAAAGGAGGGTCCATAAGTAATACATTCCACATGCCATAGTCCCAAATACACATACAAGTCCCAAAATATGGCTTTATATCCACTGCAAAAGTTAAATCAAGTTACATTAAGACAGTACTTTAGCAGTCCCTAGAAATAAGGTATGTAAGAACTTCAGCAGTGTCTTATATATGCTAGCAACATGTAGTTTATTAACTAAAACTCACAGGAGACCTTAGGAAGTGGTTTTGTGCCCCACATTACAGACGTCTGTCTGACTTGGGTGGGTAGAGGAGGGGGAAATTTGTGATTGCAAGTTTGCACTTGATTTAATACTGCATACATGAGAATTGGAGCCAACCAAGAGGTTGAGAGAATTTTAACTTTGATAATGGCAAGACCTATCCTTCCCAAAAGGCCACATTATTTTTCTGCAAGACAGAAACATCTTTTCAGCCTACGCAGATGACTGGGCAAGGCTTTAAAAATACAGGTCAATTATAGAACAATCAACCCTTGATTTATACTCTGACTTCCTTGGAGGTACAACTAACGCATCTACTATCTAAGCAAGAGAGGATCCAGTTGTATTTAGACATTCAGAGTTAAATTCTCCCATTGGGTGTAATAGCTGACTAGACAAGAATATTGAAGCCATCCTTAAAAAGTGATATCCTACAGCACTGTAATACCTGTTATCAGCTGTAGCACTTTGCAGCATTGCTTAAAGTATAATCTATAATGGAATAAACAAAGCAATAGTGCTTTCAGCACATTCTAGACAACTCCATCTAACAGAAATGTCTTATTCTGCCCTCAGTGTGGGGAAAGAAAATTATATGGTGTGTTTCCTGGACCACAATCAAATCTTTCTATTCAAATTCAGTCCATGGAGATTGAAAATGCTAGTGGAGAGAACTGGTTAACAGATGTTTCCTCTATTGTTGCCTCAGTTTTCCACCACGAGGGGCTCTAACCATTCTGGTTTTGGGGTGGACTAAACCTTCACCAGCTTTGTCATGCTTTCTGCTAACCTTTGGCACAGTGTTCCTCAAACAGAACAGCTCCTTTGGAATGGTGAGCAAATTGCCTGCTATTCTTAAATAATCAGTGCTCTCAAGTCTGAATCTCAGGTCAGGTACTGGTGGTTGTACTTATGGGAAGACCAGAGAACTTTAGTATGACATACTGTAGAACAGTCAGGAAGAAGAATGTACTCTGTTATTCCCCCATTCCCTCCAACTTCTCCCAAGGTTCTCAACCTTTTTGGCAAATACAGCAAGTCACAGATAAAGTACAGCTCTGTATGGCAGGTAGGAGCATTTGTTCTTCCCCTATGGAAGACCATAACACAGACCTGCCCTCAGAGTATATTACTCTACTAGAAATCTTCAGATGATCTAGTCTGAGTTAGTAGCTTAGGGACATTTGGGATGTAGTGATTTCTGGTGAGAGATGAGGATGAGTAACTTGGGTAGAAGGCTGTAACATCTGCATTTGGCTCCAGCTGACGAGAGCCTTTTTAGCTTATGAGCACAACTGGCTGTAATTTAGGTCCCCAAGCTGGTGAAACATTTCTATGTAGAAAAGCTCCTGAAAAGTTCTCCAGCTTTCCCTAGCCTTTCAAACATCAGAAAGTTTGTAAGATGAATATAGGCTTGTGACCAACTCTCATAATTCATGCTATTCAGAATTATTTGTCTATTCGCCTTCCCCTCTAAATTATAAGATCAAATCCTTCTATGTCTATTTGTTTGGGTTACAAAGTTCTCAGAGAAGGCATAGAGTACAATGTGCTTGCATGAAGCAAGCAAGAGCTCAGAGCAAGGTGTGAACTGTCCCATTCATCTTAGTGGGGTGTTAATGTCAAAATCTACTGCTGATTATTTAGATATCAACATTTTTAGCTATTTCTTTGCTGATCATTTAGGTAGAGATTTCCAGTTTGTGTTTTTATCCTATCCTGAACAGCTGCCCTGTACCTTCTCAGGTGCCAAAAATCTCAGCTGCACATCATCCAGCTGCCAAAATCTTCAGTTCCCTGCTGACAGTGGCAATGAGGATATTTCATTACACAATTTTTCAATTGTAAAAATTTAAAAAATGGTGTAATCTTCATTTATGCCTACTATCAAAACACCTTGACAAAGGAATATTGCACTGACCAGATTAGTAATTCAAGGGTAAATTAAAGCCCTCCCTTTTAATAGTGCTGTGAAGCCAAAAAAATCATAGAATTTCCAAATGTAAAGCACTTAAACCACCTTTCTGTGGAGCTGAGGATGACAGATGTGCATGGGACCATGACTGTGGATAATGCCATTTCTATATGTTTGGCTGTAACTTTTTTTCTGTTTTTTTGTTGTCTCTGAATCTGTGGATTCAAATATTGTCTTTTTATAAAAAATATCACCCCTTAGGCTGCTTCTGTAAAATTAAAAGTGCCATTAGATACAGCTCTACTGGGCCAAGTCACTTTGTATGAAAAATGTGCCCTAAAATAAATAAAAAAAGAAAAGAAAAAGAAAAACCACCACACAAACGTATTTGTAAGAAAAATATGGAAGTGCTGACTTACAATCAGCATCTGCAAAAATAATGTTTGGGCTTTTCCCACCCAGCTCCAGTGTAACTCTCTTCAAATTACTCCTTCCAGCTGCTTCTTGGATCAGCTTCCCAACCTGAAAGGAAATGGAGACACATTTTACAGGGAATGTAATCATACAGTTCGCTTTAACAGCCAATGTTGGCTATCATTGGAACAGAGCTTTAAATAAGCCAGCAGGTTCTTCAATCCAGATTCTCATCAGCAGTGGACAGTTTTCCAGGCTTTTTGCTAGAAATCGGGAAGGGATGAGGCAGAGCACAGAGTACCCTTCACCCAGTTGTATCTATGCTGAAACAGCTTGGGGCTTGTTTTCAGGGTGCAGTAGGAAGGCTGAATTAAAAATCTGAACTTGGTGTAACTAGAACTGCTTCCATCCAAACTAGTGGCATGTTCACCAGCTTTTAGATACTATCATTAAGAGATTTAGTTATATAATTTTTAGTGGAAAAAAACCAGATCTGATATCTGAGCATGTATTAAGCATATTACTATTAATTAATAATAACTGCTATTATACTTTATAGTTGCCCCACATGATCGCTGCTTTTATAATTTATTTCACCCTTTACTATTTATAGTTACTAAACTGCTAGCCAATCTGTGTACGAGGGCACTTGTTCTCCTCAAAATATAGTTTACAGTGCCCAAACATTTAAGTAATTTGACCATGAAATCATGAGCCAGAGTATGTAAAATTCTGATGAAATCATCAGCCTTTTCTGCAGGATTAAGAACACATAGCAGAATATCAAGCAGGGCAAGAAGTTATAAAAGCACCATTCCAGACCTGGCCCTCAGCTGCACCACAGATAATCTAAATATCAGTCGAAGAGGTCAAAAGCACCTCCAAAATGTCTTTGTAGATTGTGGGATCAGCTGGAGCAGCCACAGACTGCAGCTCTCATCAAGGAACACGAGGGTACGAAGGTACATTCAATGGAGTAGCAATCTGACAGCTACATATTTCACATTGTTTCCACATCAGTACACACAGAGAGGCAGCTTGCGCTCCCTGGAAATTTTCACCTCCCTGGATCAATGAATCTAAAATTGATCAGATTTATAGTGTTGCAGTGTAACTATGACCATTTTGCAGCCATGGAAGTAATCACAGGTAGATTTGGGCCCTACATGGTAAAACATAGGATTAAAAGTGTCTATTGAATATTGAGAAGTTTAAGAGGCTTGATAAATGCGTTCTTTTAACCGGGACATGTTTTGTGGGCGCACGGTGAGGTAAGATGGGATTGAATCCAGAGCTAGACTTTCCACACACTACTCTGACCTCCCTAGCTGTTTCCTGTTTCTGAGGGCAGGTGAGTGGAATTCCCTGCAGTAAGGGGTTAATGGACGAGAAGCTGAATCTCTTAAGAGAACTGAAGGCAGCCTGCTGGAGAAAGTTAAGTCAGCACTGGAGTAATCAGAAAGCAAATGAAACAGAAACCAGGGCCCCCACAGAAAAAACAAAGCAAGAACCCCACAGGATAATGAAGGAATTGTCAACCACTTCATGTACCTTTGTGATTGACTGTTTATCTGGTGATACCACAGTCAACTGTGACTGGTTATTTCTTACGAAAACCCAGTCTATAAATTTAAAATTAGTTTCTTTTCTTTACCCCTGTATCAGTGGAACAGGGTGTTGACATTATAATGAAATTCCTTGCATATCCCCTTAATTGGAGCTGATTTTATTGCTATGTTTGACTGACAGCCAGAAGTGAACAAGAAAAAGAAAGACCTTTTCTGCCCTCCACCTCCACCACATACATTGAGCACGTCATCTGGAAATTCCAGTCTCTCAAACTGTGCTGAAAATGTACACTGGAAATCAGTGACAGTGCCATGTTTCTAGCCAGTGCCAGCCAATACCATTCACACCCTCACTGCCTTGAACCTCCCTCTCTCAAAGAACAACCACCAGCTATTTCCACTCAAAAATTCACAAAGAGCAGAGCAGACAAGGAAGCTAGGGTAATATGTTGAGCTCACAACTCTCTGCCTTCCATTCTACCACTTTAATGTCCATGTAAGTAAAGATTTGGAAAGGATTCTGTACAAACCAGGGACTGACAAATATGCAAATGCAACTATTATGTATATGACAAATATGTGGCAAATACTGGAGTCCAAAGGGCTTGGAGGCAGTGGTGCTAATTCAGAAAAATATGGTCCAGAGTATTGTTAATACAGGGAGGTGGTTGTCAAGTTCCCAAGTATAAACTTAACAGACAGCTTCACTCTGTCCTTCCGTTAGAAATCAGTGCATGCATCAGATTGGTAGGGCTCACGTTGCTCAGCATTTTTGTTCACTGTGTTCCTATTGCGCCCTATGCACTTACAGGTTGAGAAAAGGCTTAGGGAAGGCAGCAGGCACTGTGATTATTTAGTGACAAAGGCAGCCTTTTGTCTGACCCTCTCTTTCTGGAGAAAGACAGCATGAAAGGGATAAGTGATAGTGTTGCAATCTCTATGGTCTTTCAGTACATGCTTCCTGTGGTGTCTCTCAGCTGTATCTGCAGGCTCCCAATAGGCAGTACAGCCTTGTGAGGGAACGCTGGAAGAGAGGACTCCCCCACAGATAATGGAGCTGTGCGATTATCCAGCAGGAATGTTGGCAGAGAAAGCCCTGACTCCCCATCCTTGTTTTGAATAGGCTTCAAGATTGATATCAGGAGTATCCCTGGATAGCTTGTGAAGTACCATAACCTTGTAAGCTGCATGGAGGGTGAGGCAGATGTAATTTGGCCCACCTCAGGGAAAGCAATTTCTTATTCAGAACAACAACAACAAAAAAAGATTGAAGAAGCATTTTGTGGCACCTCTGTACAAAAAGGTGATTTGAAGAACAGTCCTGCAAGAGTCTGTTTCTGGACTGTAAAGTGTATGACATTAGGCATTGAGATACATTAAACTTCCAAACATGGAAGGCATAAATAAGTACAATCAAATGCTTTGTATCATGTATCTTTCAAGAGGCTTGTGCAGTCACGTTTTAAATACGTTGTGCAGAAATGCAAAAAAGTCTGTTGCTTTTCATGTTCTCTTAATTTTCTTTGTTTTTAGACAGAAGTCTGTGTTTCTAAATGGTACAGGTGGGTTTGCCTGTTACTATTAAAGCACTGGGAGTCTTGTGAGTCAAAAGCAAACCTCCAAGATTTGTGATACTTCCTCTACAGTTCTGTCAGAATGTCTGGCTTCTCCTCTGCTCTGAACCTCCTTTTGATCACAGATATGCAGTAAGTCATTAGGGAACACCTGAATGTAGGGGAACAGCAGGTCATTTATTTGCACGTTGCCACAGTCAAGACTGTGAAGGTAAGGCTGCACAGAGAGATACGTAGATTAAAAGATTCCATGAAGAGTGGAAAAACTGACAGAGAAGACCTACATCTTCAGTTACTGCCCACCTTTGCTATACCTTTCTTGGGATACTGAAAGAACATCTGAAGAACAGTAAATGGTTTGGGTTACAAGAGATTGATTAAGTTTTGGGGAGATTGTATGATCAGACAGGAATTTTCTGTGTTTTTTGGAGTTGCAGTTTTCCCTCTCCAGCTACTGAGGCACAGGGTGTCAGGGTTTTGGCAAAACTTTCAAACCCATGCCGCTGCTTGCTTAGCCTGCCTCATTTTTTCTTGAATTACAGATTTTATGCAATATCTTTCTGAGAAACATCTGAAGACTTCATGGCATGTTCAAGGTGTGTCTCCAGCAAAGCCAAATGAATTTTAAAATACTGACATGAAGAAGAGCAGCTTTATTTGACTGTGCAGTGCCCTGTGTGAGAAGCAGCCCTGAAAAGAGCACAGTGAATGGTGTAGCACAAGTAAAAAGGCAACCCCAAACAGAAATTCCTAGAGAGAATCCGAAGTAATAAAGGGCTCCTTTGTTCTTTGGTTAAATCCTGGCCCCATGGAAATCCGTGGCTAAATGCTGTTAACTCTGACAGGGCTGATAAACACCACCGTATTTGTTTCAGGTTTAAGAAGGTGAATTTTTTTGACATGTATATTTTACAGGCGAAGAGGCACAATATTTGTCTAAGGAGAGCTCCCTCAACTCTACCAAAAACACCAAGGAAAAAAAAGGGGAAAGGGAAACATATACTTTTCATTCAGGAGGCACAAGCTGTTCAAGATACGATCAAAAAGATTCAGCAGAAGCAGGAGTGAATGATAATGTAACTTCCCTAAATCCTCCTTCTATTGAACAGGGCATGTGTGTAGCACTGGAAGCTGACAGGCATCTCAGAACAGTTAAAATCACCTTTAAGGATTCTTGTTGCTAAAGTAAAAAATGCCAGGATGTAATTCTTTATGATACCGCAAACCAGCAAGAGACTGTGCGATGCAGGAGAGCTGACACAACTCATTGCTCATGCAGTAGGTAGACATTCTGTCTAAATCATGCATTGTGACATTCATCTTGCTTCAGAAATGAGAATCCTGCTGAGTAAATTAGAATCAGTGATAATACAGCTGTTAGCTACAAACATTTGTTTGGCATGAATCAATCTTGACTCTCCTGTAGTTTGCTTTGAAAGTCTCTCTAGTATCTCATTGACTAATGATGAGATCATGGTTTGTTAATCTAAGTGCATAAAGAAAACATTCTGACAAGCAAAATGCAGACTCTTTTGCTGGGGTTTATTGCAGTTGTTTATAGACCTTTTGTTTACACAGGCATCCAAACCAATTTGTTGGATATTTATTTGGGTTACTCTACAGAACTGCATGAACACAGACCTGACTCCTGTCTTTAATCTGTCCGCATTTTAATGGACCATAGTTTGAACAAAGTGCAAACCAGCCACTTAGGATACATTTCCTGTTGGCCAGGGCTTCAAATATTTTGTGTGCTATCTATTATTCTCATCTTGAGAGCATTTAACAACTGGAGAGAGTTGTAAGCCACTTTGATTTGGAAGTAACACATTTGGTTTTGAACAGAAGTTACTAGAACTCATTAAACTTTTGCAGTAAGGAAAATACATCTTTTAATGCAGCCAGTGCTTTAAATGCACATATTTTTTAATGTATAACTTCTTGTTCTCCATAATCATGTCTAATCTTAAACATAGAACATACTGCACCCAACTATTCCATGTGCACCACGACCTTAAGGGTACACAGTTCCTGCTGAAATGGAGCACAATGTACACAGACAAGGGCAGACAGCCCCCAGCAGTCAAAATGGCTGTATTTGCAAAGCCTGTAACTGGATTCACAGATCCAAGTGGATACAAAGGCAAATGAAGAGTAAAGCAGCTCCTGATGGCTGCCTTTCTCTGCTATTTGAAGGCCTTTCACTTTTGCTACTTTGCTGAAGTTCTTTCAGCAAATAAGAAAGTCATATACTGAACCTCCGTGCATTTCTGTTGTGTCAGAATTGTCTCCTCATTGGCACTTGTCTCGGAAATAAATAAGCTCCACTGTTCATTTAACTGGGAAAGACAGAGTCTTGTATAACCTCTCCTGTACTTCTGAGCTCTGCAGCCTGACAGCAGACAATGGCTGAGCAAACGTATACCCAATGTCTAGGTAAGCCAGACATCCTGAGTTTGGGTCTATTTGCAGATGACTGAGTTTTATTGTAATTAAATTGTTGCTAGTAATTTTTCAAAATAAGCTCAAACAGACAGGTATACATGGAACAGTGAAGAAGCTGAGGCAGAGAGGGGCAGAGTAAAAGGGAAAGGCATGTACAACTGGGACAGCGTGGGAGATAGCTGAGCTTTACAGAACCACACCTGAGGTCCTGATGAGTTTCACTTTACATCCTGGGACCAGAAAGATCAAGGAGAAATACAGTAAAATGTAAGGAGGTATTTAAATTGATTATGGGCTTCCAAGAGAAGGTAGGAAAGGGATAGGAGCAAGTGTTGACATGGTCAGATTTACCAGAAGAAAGATTGGTTTTGGCAGTTTTAAGTTTCATCAGATTGTGGAAAATGAGGAAAAAATGTGTCAAGCCTGAAAGGAATTATCTCAATTAAGGAGGATCATAGATTAGCCCTGGTTCACTGAAAACAACACAGTAAAAATAAACACTTTCCTTAAAATGCCCACACCAAACAAGCTGCTGAAGAGGATGAAGCAAAGCAAGCAGAAAAGCCAAGAAAGCTGCTAGAGTTTGAGGCAGTACAATATTTTTAGGCTTGCTTTCCTACTCAGTATGATTTTCTTTCTTGCAGTGTGACAGTTGTCAAAGTGAAATGCATAGCCTGCTGGGTGTCTGCAGAACCCTTCACAGAGAGCTGTGGAGGGAAGAGTTTTGAGAGCCATGCACTACGGGACTGAGAGAGGAGGTGATTCATGCGAGGGTGTTTCATAAGAAGCAGGCAGGCTAAGGGATGAAAGAGTTGGCAGACTGCTCTGTTAATGTGTGTGAGCTAACTCATAATGGAAGGGTCAGAAGGAAAGAGAGAAGTGGAATCAAACAGTGATGGTACCACAGAAAAAGAGCTCTTCGTGATTCTTCACATATTATTTGTGGGGGAGTACTTAAAACACTTAAATTACTTGAATTACTTACTTAAAACAATTTTGAAAGTACTAGAGAATCTAAGAAACAGAAGGAATGGAGAGTGCAAACTGGACCAGCATCATAAGTTAGAAGCCAGTATCATAAATTAGAAGTCATTTATGTGCTTGTCATTGCATAGGCATGGGCTTGAGGCTTCACACTGGTCAGAAGTTTCAAGAGGTACGGGACGGATGCATAGATGACAAGGCCATCAGTTGCTATTAAACACAATTGTTCACATGAACATTCGGGCTCAGGAAATCTTTAAGCTGTCGATTACCAGAAGCTGTGAGGCTACAGCAAGGAAAGGATCACTCTACACATGCTCTCTTCTTCTGCAAGCATCTGTTACTGGTCATGTTGCAACATAAAGTGCTAGGCTGGATGGATCTTTGGTGTGGCTATGTCAGGCTTTATTGAGTTAAGGTCATGAACTTGGCCTTTTGGCTCATATTTCTATGGACTGTGTTCTACAAATTTTGGCAATCTTAGCATTAATTTCTTTTTGTAGGAAGAGCAGCCTGTTTTCTGTCTTTGAAAGAACCCTTTTATTTTTAAAAGTAGCCTGGGTTTTGTGATTTTTACAGGCAAATGGGGAGTTTTCATTAGCCTTAAGCATATACTTAAAACTGTAAAAATTGTAAAGAAATTGTATTTTTTTCCAAAAGAACCTCATGGTAAAAACTTGAGAAAAACCTGTTTCAGACATCTAACCTTGAAGATCTTTGCTGTTGTACTGATAGGTTGTATCATTAACTTGCTGACGTCAAAAGTACTAACTGCCTTATCACCTGGATGAAACATGGGAATGGAAGTGTGGCATTTATGTATCTAATGGCTATTGGAAACGCACATCACTGGACATGCCTCAGACAAGACCAGAGACACAAAATATTTCCATTATTACTTCATTAAAAACTGAAATCTGTTTTGGAGAAGTCAGAGACTCTACAGTACAACTCATATCACAGCATTGTGTTTAAAATGTTACAATGTTGACTTGCTGTTACAAAAATTCAGTGTTACAGGAAATCAGAAACAATATGGAACAGTTTACACTAACTCTGCATTAAAACGTTCCATCTGTTCTTGCTTTAGGTTCTTAGAGAATTGCTTTTTCATCTCAGTAATGCTTTTCACTTCCTATTAGTAAGGCTTTTAAAGGTAGGCACTGAGTTAGTATAAAACCCACAGCTTTTGAGTTTAAACGCCTATTAAAACTAAAGCTGTCTGGAACTACAATAAAAATTTATTTTGGCTACAAAAGACAACTTTGAAACCTAACCCATCTGTATTTTTCCTCCTCCAAACAGTGCAACATCCTGTATAATAGAATATTTATCTTAAACAGAGACCACATATCTTTATGAAAACAATTGTTTCAACTCAATTTATGGGGGGTAATCAGCTCATATTAAAGTTTTCTATATTCCAGGATGCTAATATAAATTGGTTACAGGAGAAGTAATGACTAGAATAATTCCATAGAATAACCTGAAATTTGATGTTGCCATTGACTTTGAATGGAACCTGTGTACACTATAATCTAAAACTGCCATTAAAAAAATCATGTATAGGCACATAGTAATTGCAGAACTGTACCTGTGCAAATTAGGCATACAACTGCAGCCACATTTTACTGGCAATTTAAGCTTGTGAATGGTGACTTCCAAACTTGATTACAGGATAATTCCACTAGAATAATTTATTTGAAACAATTGAGCTGGTCTCTGCAATCCCTGGGCCTACTAGGAAGATGCCCACACCTATCTAATATGGCTGCTTGGTCTGTGAATTTATCAACCCAAATCAAAACCAAACTGACTGACTCACTGTGAAGAGCAGTACCCCTGGGATACATAAAGCCTCCCACTGCCTCGAGTGGGAGTCAAACATACCAAAGTCAGACTGAATCCCTGGGGTTTAGCTCCCTCCATACAATAGGTTGCCAAATTTCGAATTGAAAAGGGGCTGGGTTTAGCACTCTCTAAATATAACCAGCCCTGAAACTCCCACTGAGATTCCTTTCTGTCTGCCTTCAGACAATGAGATAAGGCCCCTTCTCCTGTGACTTCAGTCTGGAGTACCTCTGTCATCCCTGCCTCAACCCTGATAACAGCCAGCTTTGTGCATATTTGAGAGCAAGACGTGATCTGAGTTTTGAGGGATTTGTTACTCTTTCTGTACATTATAGCCTTCATCTGAAGACCAAACCTCCTCTGTAACATCTGCATCATAGACTCACAGTAAGACATTTTGGCATCTAGGAGACAACTGACTCCCTTCATCTTCTAGACAGCTTGTTTCCAATATTTTGGGAACAGATGCCTCGGACTATCCCCTTTTCTCTGTGCAATCCTTCCTTTTTAGACTTCCTCCTCATCTTCAGTATACTTGAATGCAGCATCAAAGTTGACATACATTTGTCCTAATTTTCCCCCTTCCTCTCCGTTTTTTTCCAAGTACTCCAAGATACACAAATTACAGATGCTAAAGTAGCATTTATGTGTGCTGTGATATACATGGGATGTTCTGCCTACTTGCATGTGATTCGCATCCTCATAAGCCCACAGGAAATCACAGCAATATTTTTCCAGGCATATCTCCTGTGCTGAGGTGCCGAGCACAGCAGGGACTGGAGGAAAGGAGCCATTTCTGGTTTGGAAGTGCTGTGACACATAAGTTTAGCTGGGAAGGACAGACCACTGTTATTTAGATGTAGCTCTTTTACTCAGTGACAGTGAGAAATGTAGCACAGTGACTTACTACTGTCTCCCTAAGTACTTACTCACATTTTACAGTAACATATCTATAAATCCTCTTACCTCAGTGGATCCAGTAAAAGCAATTTTATCAATGCCAACATGAGATGCTATGGCTGCACCAGCAATTGGACCAAATCCTGGCAAAATATTGACAACTCCTGGTGGAAAGCCAGCCTGTCAAAATAGGAATGAATGAAGTGAAGCATGGTTTACGAAAACTAACAGAACACATTAAACCAGGCATGTGCTGGTAGCTGCTTCCCCATAAGGAGAGACAGAGACATTATTCTTGTCAGTTTATTCTTACCTCCTTGATGAGGGCTCCCATATAGAGAGCACTGAGTGGTGTTTGTTCTGCTGGTTTAATAACTACTGTATTGCCACAGCACAGAGCTGGAGCAATCTTCCATGCAAACATCAGCAGGGGGAAGTTCCACTGTAGGAAAAAATAAAAGTTGATAGATGGAAAAATATTGCAGTGGTATTTTGTTTTCAAGATGTCAAGCTGCTACCTCACTCATTTCTCAGGCTGATCCTCAACAGCAATCTTTCCCAGCACAAAGCAAGGACTTTTCTTTTTTAATTACTGCCATTAAAAAGTTATAATAGTGACCCTTTTGTGCTTTCTGTCCTGTTCAATAAAATACAGCCCCCAACCTCAGTCTTTGTAAAGGAATCCTGTTACCTGTTGATGGTTTTGGTCACAATTTTTTATTTCATTTACTGTTTTGCAATTGGCAGTTTTGATTCCCTCATCACAAATACTTCTTGCTTCTGATACATTTGGAATTCTAATATATTTGGAACAAACATTGTTTGTTCATGCTGAAGCATTTTTGGACGTAGATTTCCTACCCCTGAGTACATCCCTAGATATAAAATTTATACTCAAAATGATATAACCCTTAATTGATGGGATTGCAGTAAAAACCCCAAACATTAATGCTCAGGCAAAGCATTTCATTTTCTTCAAAACTTCTTACCGAGCAATTTATATGGAAGACTTTAAAAGAACATCAAAAAACAAGTTGCAAAACTGATATATCTTTGCTGATATAAATTTTTGTATCATCGTTAATTTCAACTTCATGTTACTGCAGCAGCAGATGCAGTGAATTACATCCTTCTGATGCACAAACAAGTTATGGATAAGAGTAACAAGCCTTTCTGTATCGAGGCCAGTTCCTAACAGGTCAAGTGGATAGCCCCCCTGGTTTCGGTGGAAATGCCAGAGTAATAAAATAACTGCTTTGCACAATCACTCTTAGAAATGCATATAATAAACTCCTTTGGAAAGAAAAATTGAAAGTATCAGTCACAAAGAGTCAGCCACTGGCCAGAACATGTTATTGCCTGATGCATATCAGCTGCCATGCTCACGGACATCTCTCTAGCCCCTGGCTAGCTTGGAAAAATACACAACTGTCTTTTCTTCACCAAACACCCAATTTTTTACTCCCTCAGTTGTTTATAAACTCTGGAGACAAAGTGATGTTTTAATTCCATCTCCAGTATATAAACCTGGGAGGGGAGCTATAGGGCCAACAGTGTGCTAACAGCCTGTGCTTCTAATTGCATTGCAAGGAGAGCTCTGACGGGTTTTATAGGGTGGTATATAGCCCTGTTTATGCTAAAAGCTGCCAAAAAGCATATGTTTTGATGGAAGCTAGGATGTGAAAGAGGATGAGGAGTTTAGTGTGAGGCTTACTGTTTAAATTTTATTTTTGTAATAATATATTTGCTAGTGTAATGACTAAGTGCATGCAGCAGCCCAGGGGCTATACTCTGTGACTGGTAGCTGCAGAGGCAGTATGTAGCAGATTAGCAGCAGCGTTGGAATAGATGTGTATGACAGCCATGTTGGAGTTTTGGAGGACAAACTTGGGGTAAGAATGACCAAGTATGGTAGATGGCTGTGTACCCCGAACAAAGGGTTTTGCAAATCTAAACTAAAGAAATCCTGCTTTTGGCATGATCTTCAGCCTGTGGCCAAGTTTCTTCAACAGATCTGTTAGTTAAGCTCAATGAGACAAGCCTAAGAGATAGCAAGCAAATTTGGGGTTAGATCTTTGGCTTGCCATTTTGCAAATGCTTATCCATGTGCTTGGCTGAAGAATGGATAGAGCTGTGGAATCCTTCAGTCGTAAGGACCACTTGCGAGTGCATAAGTGCAGGATGGGTGTAGCCACAGACTCTCTGAGTCGTCTGCATGTTTCTCTGAGTGCCAAACACAATAGCCACCCCCTAACAAAGACATGAAATAACAACAAATATAAATAGGGAAAAAGGGTTTAATGTTGTTAAAGTAATCTTTTCTGGCTGCTCCTCCGTTAATGGAATTGCTGCATGTTGCTGTTTAGTGGCTTTGTCGTTAACATGAACAAAACAAAAAAACACCAACAA
Source organism: Lathamus discolor (assembly GCF_037157495.1). Lineage (NCBI taxonomy): Eukaryota > Metazoa > Chordata > Aves > Psittaciformes > Psittacidae > Lathamus > Lathamus discolor. The sequence goes on from NC_088891.1 coordinate 15,265,287, forward strand.
AAATTTCAGAGAATGTCCTGATTAGTTCCCCAGTGCTTTAGGAAGGAAAAAAAGGCTTCCACACAGTATTTTAATAGCTATATGTGAGCCTCCCATTGAAACTTCTGCCAAAGCTGGTTTACTGGTTCTTCTGAAAAAGTTAGCCTCAGTGCAATTCCCATGCACTGTTCAGCAAGAGTATATTAAGAATGTGTACTGGGGTGTAGGGGGAGTATTAGATTTGATGAAATGCTGTGTTTTTCTCTCAGAACAAATAAAACAAACATTTCATGTCTTAAAAGAAGCAATGTTAATTGTAATGATCTGTCTCCTGGAGTTTCCTTTTCTCCTCCACTCTTGTAAAAGAAATAGCAGGAAAGAATGGAATTAAAATGCATCACATTCTCCCAGGAACTGAGGAGCCTGTTAAATCACAGTAAAAACTAAATAAATAAAAAGACTACCACAGCAAAGCATCAATTTTCCATAAGTTGTGTGAACATCCATAACCACTGACAGCATATTAACACTGTGTTTTGCTTTGCTTGTTTTAATCATGAGAATTCTATGACTTGAGAACTTAACTCCTAATAACAGACCCTAAACCCTATTAGCATGTTCAAATAAGCATTTGCAGGGAGGCTGTTAAAGATATGTCAACAATATGAGCTCAGCTTTTTTCGTAATGGAAAACACACATAGCTCAGGACCATGTTTTATGTGTCTTTAAAGAGAGCTGGTTCAAATGAAAATAAATAGAACGCGCTAGTAGAGATACTCACAGGGATGATCTGTCCACACACTCCGATGGGTTCGTGTCTTGTAAACGTAAAATAATCTCCATCTGAAACAGATGAGCATGGTTACTCTCAAGTGCAGTTTGATTTGGCAGAACAAAAAAAAAAAAAAATTAGAGGGGGATAAAGCTCCAAGGATCAGCCTTTGATGGCAGTAAAAGAAATAAAGAAGTCATGGAAATGTTTTTTCATGAGCCAGCATGGGAAACCTAGGCTCAAGGAACAACCTAAGTGTTCTTTCGGTAGAACAAGGGAAGCAGGCATACCATCAGAAAGTAGGTAACCTGCTTTGTCCTTTTCGGAAAGAGGACAAGCTGTACTGCACAGAAAAGGGCAGTAGCAATGAAGCCACTTACTGGCCTCTGATGATTTCAGGGTGATAGAAGAGAAGGAAGTGTCACAAAGGCAGTTTCCTCAAAGGCATGACTGGAACACAGCAGTATACAAGTAGAGGTGGGATAATAAAGTAATGTACATCTTACTCATCTTGTATCGCAGAAACAGGCATTTTTAAGTAACTGAATGATACACTACGATCTGTAGGTGTGGAATGAAAATAGGAAGCCTGTAACTCATGTGTAATTGAGCATAATTTACTGTAGGAGACAACTCAAAGGAGGATACAGGGGTCGACATACAGCCATTCTCTTACAGCTGTCTTGTAGATCAAGGCCTGTGTCAGAAATGGCCTCAAGCTAAACAGGCAGTCAGTTTAAGGTGACAGGGAATAGTTGGATGCAGCTAGAAAACAGGACAACAGGAAATAAGAAAAGTTTTCGCAAACTGTTTGGCCAAGGTAGAGGTGAATAAATAAATGAAGGGACCAAGTGAATGGAAACTTGGAAATTATGGACTTTTCTCAATAAACTTTTGGCAAATACAAGAATACGGACTAAGAAGGAGGCTGACAACAAAGATGCAGGAAAAGCAGACTGTATGTTCACAAACAGCAGGTGTGGGTGGTATGAGACTAGAGGGAATTACTCACTCAATGAACTCTCTCATCTGGTCATTATTTCTAAGACCCTGATGAACAAAAATGGCAAAAAACCTCCAGGGTGAGAGGTGTCATTAGTTAAACTGAGGACTACGCTAGATCTGCAGTTCTCAACTAAAGCATTGTTGAGCTTGGGACAGCCTGAGTCAGATCACAAAATAAACAGATCTTCAATTTGATTAGAGATAATTTATTTTCATGTTTGCTTATTTACGTACATCTAGTTTACAGTATTTGCTCAATAAAAACCTGAGCTAGAGTAGCTAACACATCAGATACAGAAATACTATGAAAAAAGGTAACAGTATTCTTGCAACAGAGATGATGGATAGAACAGAGGGAATAAAGGAGGGAGAGAGAGAGAAGAGAGATTCACATCAGGGAAAGGAGGAGGAAAATAGTTATGTTGGTTTGTTCTACATTGACAAAATGTCATGGTACTGCTTTGATCTCTAGATACTTAAAAACTTTCCAGTGGAGAGGAAAATATTTGTTTCATGAATTGAGATTATCAGTTTGATTTTCTAGGTTATCCTTCACAGCTGCTAACAGTGGTTCACAAACCATAGGAAGACTCATCAGACCAGACAGAAGTAAAGTAGAAGCGAAACTACAGAAAAGTATATACAGACAGAACTGTCTAAGTGCTCAAGAGGCACATAGGGGAGTCAGCTAAAAATACCAAATTGTACTCAGTAGTACTGTGAGAGGTGGATTCTCAGCCAGAAGGATGGTGACAACATAACAGTAACACAGTTACGTTAGCACTGTCTGACTTTAGTTTGTCACTGCATAATCATTGCCACATGTCTGCATGCTTCATGACATAAAGTTATAGATAACCTGAACCTGCTTGCCAAGTCAGACAAGCGGTGGTTAATTCTACCAAGTGTAGGCAGAACATTCTTTCCACAGAGCAACACTTCCCATGCAGAGTTGCTTGCCCTGCTTTCTTCCACTAGACTCTAGACAGCTGCCCTTTTTTGACACCTACTTCCAAAGTTCACCATCCACAGACTTATTGTTAAGATGGGATTTTGGCAGTTACTTTCTAACAATATCTTTGTGAACATATGTGACTTGAAGTTATTCAGAAGATTCAGATGCCCCTGGGCAGGCCAAAGATGTATCTAAGAGCCTCCTTGTCCATAATATAAAATAAGCTGTTACCATGGCAAAATAACTCAAGGTTGATGAAGTGAATCACATTTTCTGAATAGTTAGCATAGAAAGCACCCTTATGCACAGAAATTAAATAGGAGACTTTCAAAACGTTCTAGAGTTTTAAGATTACGTTATACAAGTTATGCTAATGACACTTGTTCTAAGATGCTATTGATGATGATTATCTCTTATCCTTCTACTAGCTGGCAGACAGAACATTGCCTGAGAGGGATCTGACAGTCTGATCTCACACCCAATCTAAAAATGTGTCTTAAGAGTGTTTTTGGATTTTAATATTCTCAGCTGATGTAAACTGGCATTTTCAGCCCTTGCTGATGTTAACAGAGCCAGATCAATTTGCGGCTGCTTAGCACCTGGTCCAAAGATTTTTATTTTTTAATCAGAAAGAAAGCCCCATTTATCCAGGGATCTCACTCTGGGCCAGCAATACCTTCCACAGATGTGTTTGCTCAGATTTCCATCAGGAGCCTCTGTCACAGATATTTTATTTGCATAACAATCATAATACAGCCACATGCCTCATGTACCACAGCACAGCAAAAAAGTGGGTGGGGAAGCCACACTGGTTCTTTAAGCTGAATCATATCATAGCTTGATGTAAAGATACATATTTGCTTGTATTCAGTTTATTAGTTTTAGCAGTTTTTAGTCTAGCTTCATTCTGTTTTAATTTAAATCATCAAGGCTTTATGCATGGGAGCAAGCAAAGGGCAGTCTGAAGGCTTCAGCAGCTTTGGGACCAAAAGGAATGTGACTGTAAAACACACTGTTCTTCTTCTACTTGTCTATGACTTGCCTGTTTTTATTTTAGAGGAAAAGAAAGCCTCAACAAAAACAGATGAAAGATTGGAAGGTTTCAGATTTAGGAGCACACTGGACAGAAAGAGGCGATTTAAATCAGGTTTTTAGTTTGGTTTTGTTATCTTGTTTGGTTTCCTTTGATGAGCTGATGGTAAATGAATGTAAAGAGCACCACTGTTTAACACCTGCCTTGCTTTAAAATAGCTTTATAAGAATGACAAATTTATGGTGTGAAACTAGAAGCACACAGAGAAGCATTAAACCAGGAGAAAGAACTGGTACCTTGAAAATCTGCGACTGGACTAGGATTCTACATTACTGATAGCAGTATTAGTTAACACTGAAGCTTGAATTTGAGAAGGCATGCTGAAAATATGTCTTCCTGTCCCCCTGTGTAGCCTACTTCCCTAAAAAAATAAGGGGTTTCATCTGATACACTACTTGAAGACAAGAATAAGCAGAGAATATGTATTCTCCTTAACCTGGCAATGCATTTTGGTGACTCATTAGCAGGGCTAATGAGTGAGGAGAAGGCATTCACTGACCAGGGAGAAAGAGATTAGGGAACAGAAAATTTGCTGAATATATTAATTTATGGGATGCTCTGCATTTCTGCAAGTTAAAATGTGAAGTGCAAGCAGCAAAACCAGGATTTCTGTATCTCAGCCTAAATGACTATGGAAATCTTCAAGAGTCCTTGCAAGAGAGTCTACACCTGAAAAATTGTCGTTTCTTTAGTGGAAATCTCCTAGTGATGATAAACATCGTCATGACACACTATAGTTTTAATAACTCAGACACCATGATGAGTAATGCTGCAGTCAGTTACATGATCTGTTTTCTTCCTGAAAATTCTGGGGCCACATTTTAAATTTATGTGATCTCTTAACTTTGACAGTTTTGCTTTGCTGCACAGAGGCAAAGCTAGTGGACTGCAAATACCCTAGCTAGTGGGCTGTTACATGATGAAATTGTATGGAAATAGATGGGCAACAGCAAAATTCATTTACTTGCTGGTCTCCCCCAGTTAAGTGTAATAAACATGCATGTGCAGTGAACAGTATGCACCACAAAGGCAGAAAGAATCCATAGAATAAATGTTAATTTTCCTTACCGTTTTCCCAAAGATTTATTTTATGCAGGTAAAAGATGAGTACATTTATCCTAACGACTGCACCTGCATAAAATCATTCTTTGATGTGCCATTTTGCATAATTACAGCACTTGGTACATCTAGTCCAGACTGCAAATGAATATGTTCACAACAGAAATGCGGCCTGTATTTGTAAAACAGCTGGGAGGGAGGGGCAGGACAAAGAGACTTGTTAAATAAAAGTAATTGTGAGGATTTTTTCTTTTCTTATCTCTTTAACAAATAAATAAGAGCAGAATAACAAATTTCCTACGAAATTTGTACTTACGAACATTTGTCTCACACATACAACATAAAATATATCCCACTGAATAAGTGGAAGAAGCAAATAAGACAAAATATATCTGATAAGTATGCAGAGTTCTCTATAGTAATGTTACAGACTCAAACTATAAATGAATTTGTATCCAGTGTTAGTCCCAAGTAAAATGATTTGTATAGGCAGTAAGAATACATATATGAAGTAGATATATATATATAAGCATACTATTCTTCAACATACAGCTAATGTGATTTTCATGTGTTCCAAGGTATCTGTCAAGTTATACTGCATCCATTTTTATAAGTGTAACAATATTTAAATGTAGGTATTGAGATAGTTTCTTCTCAGATGGACACATGCAAAAGAAAAAAACACTCTCTGGGATGTGCATGTAGGGCACAATAGCAGGTCATTGAGTCCAGCCTTTGCTGACTTTTTAAATATCTGATTCAGCAACAAACTACACACTGTAAGACCAAAACAAGGTTCCCTTCCACCTTTCAAGAAGCTGTAGTTATTAAGTCATTTGGCCACGAGAACGTCTAGGTGCATACCTGTGCTTTAATTTCCCTTACCTACAGGAATGGTCATTCCATGGATTTTGTCTGCCCAACCAGCATAATATCTCAGGGTTTTTATGACCCCCTGAAGATCTACATAGAAAGCTTGCAAGAAAGGTTTGCCACTGTTCAGTGATTCCATAGTCTAGAGGACAAGAAAAAGTTAAGAGATATAAGCACAGTAGTATTTCTAGACTATTGTACTTAAGTATTCACCATCTTAACAGTTCTTCAATCATAACAAAGATTTTAATGAAGACCAACCAGTCATATTTTGGCATAGTCTTAACTCAAAAGGTTCAGAACAATGATCTGATCCCTTTTGTTGCTTCTTTTTGCAAACAGGAAAAGAAAACAACCCAAACCCATTTTCCTTAAAAAAGTAAATCTGGTTCCTTCTGGAATACTCTGGAATGACTATGATTTTAAGAACATGTGTGTGTGTGTTTATGTGTGTGTGTCTGTCTTGTGGGTTTGTGTGTGTATCCATATACATGTACGTGTCCTTGTGTGTATTTTGGACCTAACAGCTACTGTGTTTGGTCCAGATATATAATTGCTGAATTGCTTTAATCAGGAGCCAAGATAAAAATGCCTATCAAACTCTGTTCTGTTATGTTAATGATAACAGCTGAGAAGGCTTCTTGTAACCCTATATTAATGATCTGAATCCATAAAGAGAAGAATGGACATATCCCTCTTTATATAATTGATGTGAATATAAAATTTTCTCTATATAGCTGCCAAGACTCCTGCTGAGGTCTGAGATATCTATACTGTACAGCCAGTTTATTTATTGCCATCAAATAAACAAACTCTCCTCTAGGGAAGCTCATAAATTAACAAGCTAATGTTCTTATTTTTAAGTTAATATTCCTATTTTTGAAAGTATCTTATAAGCTATCCTCTCAGGGGTTCCTAAGATCATTTAGCAAAAATAATCCAATAAAATATCCTAAGATGTTGAGTAGCTTAACTCATTCTCAATAGCTGTCTAATAGAAATCATTAAGAATGGGTAAAGTACACCCATGTGTGACACACCAACCGCCAAATGAGTTTCTATAGAGAAGAATGGAAGCCTAATTCTGCACTGACTTATATCCCCAAGAGCAATTAACAGCATTGCCTGCAGTGCAATTCAGTAAAGAACTTGGCTCTAGAAATAAAAATCAAATGACAGGCAGAGTAAACTTGATTTGCTGTGCACTTCCTTCTCCCTGTGGTGATTTTACAGTATATGCTGGTGGTAAGATGATTTAAGTGTTGACAAAGCTGGAATTAAGATGTTCACCAGCTTAGTTCAAAGCACTTGACATGCGGAAAACAACATTAACAATGCCACTGTTTAGATGGCTTTGTACGTGAGTGAAATAGTGCGGTACCCAGAATTGCTGTTACCAGTTGACTGTCAGTGTTTCACCTGCCATTTCATTAATGCCTGCACAGATCACTTAGCCTTCCATTTTTTATTTTAGAGATGTTACAAGCAGGCATGACAGGCACCCACATGTATGCATACCCATTTGTTTGTCTGATGTCCAATTTGAAGCTCATTTGAGTCAATTGGAGGATTCTTGTTGACTTTTATGAGCTTTGCATCATGTCTTAAGTAGACAGCCATCTTAGCCATCAAGCTGAGTGTAGTTTTAAAATATAATTCACATTAATACATTTATGAACTAGTTGCTCTCAGAAGATAAAACTGACAGGTGACTGGGCTGTTGTTTTTCATGTGCACTTACAGCAAGAACTGCCCTGTCTCTTTCGACCAAGTCTGCTAGCTTATCCAAAAGATGGCCTCTTTCTGATGCATCCATTCTCCTCCAGACAGAACCGAGAGAAAAAGCAAGGCGAGCTGCCCTCACTGCTTTGTCTGTATCAACCTGTTAAGAAGGAAAAAAGCAAAGGCATTGAGGTAAGAAACAGTAAAAGGCTCACAAAATTTGCTTGATCACATGATGGGTTTTGGAATCGTGATTAATACTGTCCAACAGTGCTATTCTGTACCTGTTTCTTTGATGCATTTATACATGTCTGCCCATTCATGGGATGCATTACCTTGTCAGCTTCCTGGATCTCACAGATCTGCTCTCCTGTGGCTGGATTATATACTGGGAATATTCTCCCACTCTCAGAATTTTGCCACTCATTATTGATGAAAATCTAGAAAAGGAAGAAAAGCCATTAGCTCTCCTGCATGCACAAACAGAAGTGTTTAACAACTGGGAAAAAAATGCAGATTCTAACACAAGAGTTGAAACTTATTTATGCATGTGAAAATTATAGTTTTGAAGCGTTCAGGCTAAACTGATGTCTTTTTGTATTCTGTGGCAGTGTCACTATAGAAGAAACATCAAACTCTAATTAATGTGGCTGCCATTTAAATTTGCTTCAAAAACTGTAACATATAAACTCAAAATAGAACTACCTGTATCAGAGAAACAGCCTTGAAACTGCTGGAGACAAGACAAGGATTTGGAGTAATCACTCAGTTCAGTAAGTAAACATTTGGTCACTGATACAACCCAGTCAAGGCTGAATAATCTCAAACATCACAGTTCCTCAATACACAATCAGTTGATTATGGCTACAGTGATGGCTTGCAGCACAGAATTAACTTGCTTATCTGCTTGGAACAATGGAAATTGTTAAATTCACTCTCTGTTGACATAATTTGAACTGTCATGGGCAAGCTAAATTTGAATTTCAATGGTGCTGACAAGAGCTGTCTTAAGAGAGGTAATGAGTTTATTTAAAGCAGATTTTTTTTTTTTTACTGGTAGCTGCATATGTGCCAGTTATTTTATTCTGAATGACTTTCAGGAACAGGATGCAATTATTTATTAGCAAACACGAGAAAGGTCACCCCAGGAAATGGCTGAGTGAAAGGTTTTCCAGGTATTCAGACTTTTTCTGTCCTTGAAATCTTTCTAAGAACTAAAGTGTTCAAAAAGTCCAGGCACCATACAGATTCCTTGGAGTTGAGGTATCAATATTCTTTCATTGTATTCCATGAAATACACCCTTAAATGTGTAAGGGCAGGTTCTGGCCTCATTAAAATGCATGGGAATTTTACCACTGACTTCACTGGAGGCAGGAGTGAATTTCTATCTGTATCTTTCTATCTATCCCTAGATAGAAAGAATGTTCACCACCCTGTTTTCATGAGGGATTACATTGTGCTTATAGAGACAGGGACCTTTCTCTGGCTAAAGCAAAGCAAAGTCCCATGCCCCATACAGATCCTGTGAGTGTGGATGAGTTGAAAGCAAAGGGAAAACCTTTGAAAGATTCAGGAGACTCAGTTCCAATCAGAGATACTCAGGTTATAGAAACTGGCCTATCTTTTTAGATCATGGCTATGGAACAAATTAAATATTGGTGCAGTTTCCCCACAAAACTACCATCAATGCTGGGACAAAAAGCTGTCCCATTGAACAGGCAGACTAAACATCACATGCTGGGTATTTAAGGAAGGAGGATCACCAAAGCTTTAACATACCTGAAAGGAAAGAAGAAAACAAGTAGCTAGTCATAAATTGATGAGGAGAAACTGAACTGGGAAAAAACCCAACTAATGGAGCAAAAAAAGCAGCCAAGAGAAAATACAGTCAGAAAGCTCAAGATGAACAGTTGCAACACCAAAGGGTATGAAGCGGCCATAAAAGAAAAGACCATGGTGAGGACACTTTAAAATGCCTCTGTATTTTAAAGAAAGCAAAGAAATTGCACACAATTTGCACGTGAAGGCAAAGATGGGTCTATAGATTTTTCTGTTATCAGACATGGGCTTGCTCAACCTACTCTCCAAGCCAAATAGAAGTCATGTAGCTGTGTTCTTCTCAGCAGGGCTTATTAGCTCAGGCTGAGTGCCACACTAACTGCAGTGACGCAGCTTCTGGTTCAGAGCTGACTCATGTCCGGCTGTCAGGACATGGGCAGAAGGAATCTATGCCTGCCTGGGAAAGAGCCTGGCAATGTAGCAGTTGTGCACAGAGCCAACAATTACATGTGCTTTTACTTTTATGGTTGTTTCTGTTGTATTTCCTCGTCTTTCCTGTGCCTCTAGCCTCAGCCACTTTGCTGTGTGCCCTTCCATCCATTCAGAGTCTGTCCTTTCTTTACCCCTGCTCCCCTCCTTTTGTTTTGGTTTTCAGAGGTAGCTGCACCCAGGACCTCCCGCACCATTACCTATCTGTCACTTTCTTTGTACACTGTATTTATCTTGAACCTGTTCATGTTCTTGGACTGTAAGGCCCGTGGGTGGTGTCTTCCTGCTCAGTGATTACACTGCTCTGCAAACCAAAGTACTGGTCCCCATCAGGACATTTTGGAACTAACCCAGCCAAAGTAAAATAAAGAAAGAATCACCAGTATGATTTCTAGTGATTAATACCATAAGCCAGAATCCTCTAGTGTATCATTGTCACTTTTTAAACTGTAAGTGAAACCAGGAAACTCTGAGATCTTTGACCTTTGTGGAAGGATTTTAGTGTCATGCTTTTGGTGAAGTTAACTCCAGGCCCAGAGCATGTGTGGGTGTGCTGAGGGAGGGAAAAGGAGAAAAGCTTCAGAAGCAGATGGCCAAAGGGGATGTAAGGATGTTTGTTTTAGGTTACAGTATGTACATAAAAACATAGGTTCCTTGTGTGATCTGTCTTGAAAGAATAAACCAGGTTGAGTATAAGAAATTGAGAAGTGGTGGCAACTGCAACTGAGTACTCTTCCCTTACAGAAGTGGTCTGTTCTTTTTTAAAAAGATTAAAAAATGTTAACTGCACTCTGCTGAGATGAACACCTATTATCAGGTTTGCTAATACACAGGATGTGTTTGTTCTAAGAATACATTCGACCATAGGACTGAAATAATGCCTTGGAATTACAAAGAGTGTTGCAACTCAAGTTGACTGGAACTACAAAGTGTATTATTTTATCAAACGCTGTGTTTATCCCACAGATCTAGAAAAAGAACAGTAACAGATATTTCAGATAGGACATGGGAAGAATCTATTTGGCATGAAGCTAGAGCTGAAGGCAAGAAAAATTGCCACTGTTAATGGTTAATGTTAGTTTCTTCCTGTTCCACTTTCTATAAACAAGGTATTGCCTATACAAGCTCATTACTGTAAACTGAGCACATTTAAATTGGCAGTAAAATCAGAGTATTTACTCCAGTGCACAAATAAAGTACCTAGTCCCATGTTTTGGAACGGTTTCAAGTCTTGAAATCCAGCAGCTGGCGGCTTTACAAGCAAAACCTTACACTTAAATAATTCACTTTTGAAAGTTTTAGGTGTTCTGTGTCAGGTAGTACCATTCAGCAGATATTCCTACCACCAAGACGCAGATTCTTTTGCAATAAATTTGCATTCACAGGGGCTTTTATAACTCTTCCAGCACTACTGACTCCAATGGCTGTTGATTAAATGTATATATCCTGTACATTTAACCTGACTTTCATTATGGCCACTTCGTAAATATGCCATGGAATGGACAAGCGATGACACATTGCAAGAACAAGGAATCCCTGCAAAGCCTCAAATTGGGTTTTTTTCTGCCTTATTTATAGTGACCATGGTAAAGGCTACCTCTAAATCAGGGAGAATATTTGACAGCAAATCTTCCTATCTATGGATTATATATAACCCAACCTAAACACCACATGAAAAAGGGGTAACCCTATTAAAAAAGAAGGGCTTGCTTCCACGTAAATCATGCTACAAATTGGACAACACCCAGTGAGTTCATTGTTCAACCTCAATTGCAAAGGCTATTCACATTTACTATTCCCCTGGAATCAATGTTAATTAAGGCTGACTGGGGCTATAAATCAGCCTTTGGTTTTTACAACTTAATTCAGCATTAAGCATATATATGTAAATAAAAGGTAACTGATTAACCACTCGAGTTTTCCAGGAGTTACTGAGGTAATTTGTTTTTGTTTGAGTCCTAATGTTACCTCTTGTGACTTGCAGTAAGGTTAAGTATATTGTATGTCATGTTGGAGCAATCCCAGGCACAGCTACAGGTTGGGCAAAGAAGAGGTTCAGAGCAGCCCTGCACAGAAGGACTTGAGGGTGCTGGTCTATGAGAAAATGAACATGAGCCGGCTTCAGTGTGCGCTCGCAGCCCAGAAAGCCAACCGTATCCTGGGCTGCATCAAAAGGAGCGTGACCAGCAGGTCGAAGGAGGTGATCCTGCCCCTCTACTCTGCTCTTGTGAGACCTCACCTGGAGTATTGTGTGCAGTTCTGGTGTCCTCAGCATAAAAAGGACATGGAACTGCTGGAACAAGTCCAGAGGAGGGCCACGAGGATGATCAGGGGACTGGAGCACCTCCTGTATGAAGACAGGCTGAGAAAGTTGGGGCTGTTCAGCCTGGAGAAGAGAAGGCTGCGTGGAGACCTCATAGCAGCCTTCCAGTATCTGAAGGGGGCCTATAGGGATGCTGGGGAGGGACTCTTTGTCAGGGACTGTAGTGACAGGACAAGGGGTAACGGGTTAAAACTTAAACAGGGGAAGTTTAGATTGGATATAAGGAGGAAATTCTTTCCTGTTAGGGTGGTGAGACACTGGAATGGGTTGCTCAGGGAAGTTGTGAATGCTCCATTCCTGGTGGTGTTCAAGGTCAGGTTGGACAGAGCCTTGGGTGGGATCATTTAGTGTGAGGTGTCCCTGCCCATGGCAGGGGGGTTGGAACTAGATGATCTTGAGGTCCTTTCCAACCCTAGCTATTCTATGATTCTATTCTATGATTCTATTTGTTATGTGGTATTGTGAGTAGTTAAATAATCTGGCCAGTTGGGCGCTGTCAATAAAACTGTGTCAAAATGGAAAGAGAAGAAGGGAACACTTGAAAAATTTTGGAGCATATGAACATTAAGTTTGCCACCTACTCTCAGTAGAGCCAATAACTGCAGTAATGTCAGAGCAGGAAGAGAGAAGGCAAACCTTCCTGGTGTCCCTGTCAGTACAGTGATTTGGCCAAGTACAAACCCAACTGGCAAAACAGAGAATGCCTCTTGTAAGTGAGGAATCTGACTGTAGTTGGTGTACAGTGGTCTAAGCAGGAAATGAGATACTATTTGTTCCCCAGCAATGCTGCCTAAGGCAACAGGCAGAACAGGGCAGCAGCTAAGGCAGTGGGTGGGTGAGGTGTGTATGTGTGCAGGACAGGAAGTTCCAACCAGGCTTTACCACATAGCAGGTGTGGTTGGAAGCTCCTGGTTGCCCCTGTGAACGTGCCCTTAAGTGTCATCATTCCCATGAGATCCTAACCTAATGGTGTCTTGATAATTTCTGCTCCTTTCCCAAGTGAAAGATGAAGAGGACATGGCATTTTCTTAAAAATACAGGCCATCCCTCTGGCACTGACAGTAACCTCTTCCTCACACACACTTGTTCTCACAGACATTTTCCAAGAATTTTGCAAGAAAATGCTCCCACCATATATTTGCTGGGTTAAAATTCTACCCATGGTGTATTACATACAGCTGCTGTTGTGACTAAGTTCCATATGACTAATCAAGGAAGCAATCTGACCCATCCTACAGGGCACAGGACTGTTCAGAGCCTTTGAGATACTGCATCACACAAAAAGTATGCAAAGGAAGAGCAAAATTCAAAGTTACCATGTAAAAATTTGAGTTACCTTGAGCCCCTGCTGACATGTAGTTGGAAGGCAGTCATATACTGCATTTTGCATAAGATCTGCATTTCAAAAACATTATGCACTGAGTTCAATGGCATTTTTGGATGCCCATCAGTTTTGAAACCAAGCCAAGAGTAAATGTTTTTAGCATAAAGCAAAGCAAATTAAGCTTTGCAAACAAACAACTATCTTGTTTAAATAGCCATCTGTCCCAGTCGGCTTAATAATAATTAGCAACTTCACGTTCATTTCAAACCATACAGGTAATAGGAGTGATAAGTATTCAAAGAGAAAGGGACGTGTACAAAACCAGTCCGAATCTAATCTGCAATGCAGCAGTAGCAAAATTTAGAATAGGGTGTTTTCATCACTAGCTATCACTGAGGAAGTACTAAACAACTACCAACTGATTTAATTAATCAATTAAAATGCAGCACAGAACTAATACCTCCTTTGCAGCTCTTACTTGAATGAGATTTGGTTTCGTGGCACTGTAGATTGCCACTGATATTCACCCAGGGGCTAGCCCTGGATTTGGAAAATGGCACTGATTTTTCCCTCACTGGGGATTCCTGCATACGCACTGCCTCACTTTATATAGTCCTCCCTTAAAACATACAGGAAAAAAGTAATCTGTGCTCCTGTAACTGGTAAAAACAATCAACACAGGTGGCAACAATGTAACTTTTCATTTCCTTTCTCGAAAATGTTCTCAAATGATGTGTGAGTGAAATGATGATCTACATTCTTAATTCGACACTGCCTCGTGGTGATGTCATGAGCCGTTCTCTTCAGGCTCCCCAGCTGCCCAAGTAGGAACTTGGGCCGCAGGACAGACAGTGGCCTCGTGCTCAGCTCTTTGGAGGTGGAATTATTTTCCCATGGATTTAATAAACAAGGTTTTTGTGCTGTTGCAGCTACACAAATGTTTTTTTGGTACAGGAAGAGGATTTTAACATCCAAATAATAATGGCTTTCCACAGGAGATTTGGTTCTGGATGAATGGAGGAAGGAATAGGAATTTCCTAACTCAATTGATTTAGTAGCTGGTTATAGTTTCATTCCATCAAAGATCTTTTTTTCATATGTGACTTTCTCCTTAGAGAGCTTTTGACATTAAATCTACAAGGATGGGGGAGGGGGCATCAGATGCCAAAGTACTTTGTAAAAGAATCACAGCTGTTCAGCCCTCAGCATCTTCTCAGAGCTGGAGGCATTAAGAAACACATAATGACACTTTTTTTGGTGCAGGGGACAAGCAACAATTTTAGAGGCATGCAAAAAATCCAGCAGCAGCATTTCCCTTGGTAAATACTGCATAACATCACAGATACCGGGCACCTGTGCCTCAGTCTGGTCAGGAAATTTCATATCCTTTCCCATCTCAGCAACTTCATTTCCTCTCCTTTGGAAATATTTCAAGAGTCCTAATGATTAGTGCGATTGTAAGGGAATGAAGTAGATGGGATTGCCAATCAGAGGTGCAGCTTGTTTATTTTCTCAAGCTTTGTTTTCCTTCACTTTTATGGCCGTCTTGATACAACAAATCTCACATTCTAGCCAGAGCGTGTAGTAGGGCACTCCTGGGAGTGACTAGAAACCAACAGCTGGCTATGGAATCAGTGAAAAACCTGGTTTATATCTAGGCATTATGAAAGCAAAAGGCAACCCCAGCAGACTGATTGCTGACTGGCCAGCGATTCATCATCGGTGCTGTTTGGTTTTATTTTAAGAAGGGGATTGTTCAGGTGAACAGCAAGAGTTACTGCTCATTGCTTGCAGTTCACAAGTCATGAATAATAGGCCACAGACTTTGATGCCAACCTCCCCAGACATCTCAGTGCAGAAGATGTTTCTCCTGCTTCTCACTGGGCAGTGCCAATGACTACATCACTTGCAAATGATACACCTACATAAATCAGAGCAGGCTAGCTTGAGCATGCAAGGAGAAATAGTTATCATGTCCTTCATTATAGTTACCACAGAGCAGCATTAGTCCTGCAGAAGTTACCCAGATTTTGGTTCTTGTAATAAGATGTCTTTCAACTGTGGAGGAAATGTAATTGTTTTAAGAGTTAACAGTGAACCACCCGTACATGAGTAATGCTGTACTGAGCAAGCAAGCTGCTGCGGATGGAGCTGGTTTTCAGCCACTAGAGGTCCAATCCCACCCCAAAGAAAATGAAAGGAAAAATCCAACTGGTTTCAGTGGGAGCTGAGTTGGGCCCCAGCACATGAAAAGAAAGCAGTGGCAACAGCCAACAGAGGGGTGTTTGTACTGGGGGACAAAGCTGTTTTGCTGGAAACTTGACACCCGCTCTAGAGCCTGTGAGGTCTGTGAGGGCCAAGCAACCCCAGAACACGTTGTTTTTCAGTTTTCTTCTTTGGCTGCGGTGGGGATGTCCTGACCCCTTCCCTCTCCTCACCACACACCTCCCCCATCTGCCAAAAAACCCCCAAAGATTTGAAAAGGAAGAGCCCTTTTCTAAAGCTGTGTTTGGGGGTGTTTGGGTTTTAATTCATCTGGACCTCAAATTTTGACCTCAGAGCCTGGAGGATAATACCATGGCTTTTAGATATAGTCTGTCATAAATGGGGATTTCCTTCACAAACCAAAGCTTGAAAGTTTACTTAAGAAATCTAGAGTGCAAACTTCAGCCTGTACTGAGAGGGTTGGAGAATTCTGAACATTTACAAGCATACTACAGCAGGAGGATAAAAAAGTGGAACTGGAAATAAAATGCACAAGCAGTGAATGAGGCTGCTCTGGTTTGCTGTCAGCATAGCAGTACGTTGAAACCTAGCAGAATTGCGTTTATGCAACTTGAGTCCTGTGCCAAGGGTACATGTCTGGATGAGAAGACTGGAGTGTTCAGCTTCTCTGGATGTAACTTCCAAGTAGGAAGGCCTCTGCCAAGACTACTGAAATCAAAACCAGTCCTTGACATCAGTGGACTTTGGATCAGAAGCCAAGTATTTAAAATAGGTGACTACATCAAGATCTCAGTGACATTTCAGCATGTGCAAATGAAGTCAGACTTCAGCGTGACATAAGCTGGAGGAGAATCTAGCACCTAACGGCGGCATTTAATGCAGAGCTCAGACTCTTCCCAGTCCCGGTGGGGTGGGAGAAGGAGCAGCACCCCCCTCAGGACAGGACCCACCACCTCCAGCGTGCTCAGTCACCCTCTCCCTGTAAGGGCTTGTCTGGCCCACTCATCTAGGCACCTTGTTTGGGTGCTTTTTAAAGGCAGATAGAGTGAGCCCCTGCTGAGCCAGCTCAGAGCTGGTGGAGGTCTGGGGAATGGTGTGCCTGGGAGGAAAAGCTGGGGGAATCCAGGGTCTCTGAGCAGCAAATGGAATTGAAGAAAGGGCTTGAAACCTTCTGTCAGTCTGCTGTGAAAGTGGAATGTAACATGATTTTTTCTCCCCTATGTCCCAAATCCCTCACACCAAATGTTTGACCTGCCTGTCTTCCTGTCTTAATTAGTCTTCTGTCTTTCTGGGAGCTGGGTCTGTTCTTTTGCAAATGGCAGCACATCAGACAGCGAAACCTGTCCTGTTTATTTTCTAAGCTGTAGGGGGCACCCATTTGAAAAAACTCCCGGCTTATCTAAACGTTTTTGTTTGTATGATTTTGAATTAGGAAGTGTGAGTAATTAGTTAAGAAGATTAAATAAATCTTAACAACATGCAGTAGCATGCTTACTTCCCTACCCCAGCCCCCAAAATATTTCCTGCACAAAACCCAGGCTGCCAAACTGTGATGATACCCTTTTCGATTTCAGTTTCTCACTGTGCCACATGCTGATACAGCATCCGTTATTTTATTCAGTCTCATTAAAGGGATTAAATTTATTTCTGGTTGTTCAAGAAAATTAATCTAAAGAGAAGAAACTTCACATTGTATTGCCTGTTGAACTATACCCGCCACAAACATTTTACTCCTTTTGGCTGCCTTATTAAACCTGTGGGAAGAAACTTCACTTACAGCACATAAAAGCTTTCCTCAAAGTAACTTCTACCTTTTTTCAGCTAATGAAGAATTTATCTGCTGTTAGTAGCACAATACAGGAGCAATAACCCTTTCCCATAGCTTGGGTAATATTTCATGTATTCCTAAGGAACTAAGCTCCTAAGCTTTACTTATCCTTTCACTTGTGGGACTCTCTTTAATTGCTGGAGAAGAACATTTACTGTCTTGCTTAACTGCACCAGAAAACATTGTGTCTGAAGCCAGAATGATTAAAGATTAAGTACGTTCTCCATTTCCACTAATGACAAAGAAAAACCATCACTGAATGATTTGGGTAAGGATGGCAGTGCTTTTTTATGAAGTTTTTTTATGATCCTTGATGTCACTGCGACTTAAAAGAAGAAATAATGAAAGATTTCTAAAAATCCATCCCTCAGGAGTGCAGAGGAGGGAGTATTTGTTTACAGAATCAATTATTGGGCTGTCACTGGCTTTAATGAAGCTGTGGCTGGTAAGAACTTGATCCTGGAAACCCTTCCACTCATTTGAAACGATGGGAATGAGGAGGGGTTTGCACAAACAAAACCAGTCTTGGTCTGTATAGTTCTCCTGTGTTTTGCATTGTTTGTGCATTGCAAATCCTGTGTGCTATGTGTGGCATAAAACAGCGTGATCTATTTATTTGTACATTCTGCCATTTAAAAGTATCTAGCAGATCATCACTTGTAGGTAACTGCCATTTTAAATGTTTAGCCCCAAAGAGCAAGTCATTACTTAGAAATTAGCTATGCTGCATAAGTAAATACTACTAAGATTTCAGACATAGGCAACACAGAAAAATACAATGGACAAATGTATTTTGACTTTAAAGCTCTGTCTGAGAAAATTACCTTATAACTACACACAAGAAATTGCTGGAATGTCAGCTTCATTTGCAGTGGCCCCTTATGGCCTGATCACCCTCCCTGGCACGATAAATCACTGGCAAGAGCCTTACCTTAACACGTTTGATCTCAGCTCAGCAAGACTTGGTTTTGATGTGAAGAACTCCAGATCTTTTAGGTCAGAGACAAATAGCAGAGCCACTGACCTGCAAAGTGCTAACTCTATATTGGACACAAGCGAGCAGCCTTCGGCTTCTCGAAAGCTTGCCCTAACTTCTGCTTTGCATCCTTAATATCTTCAAATATTACTGTTAGCATGTTTTGCTACATGATGCCACTGACATTTCTTTTCCTGTCATTCTTCATGTACAGAATCCACAAGAAATCAAACAAACACATAAGCATGCAGTATGAGAAGCATTATCTTGGATAAACTCTTAGAATTATCTGCACTTCAGGTGACGTGGAATAAAACTCAGTATTTTTCAGCTTATTTCATTTACATAAATGGCTTGCACTGAGCCCTTTTCCACCTAGACCATGCTTACTAATATCATAAATGATATTCATCAATATGCTTATTAAGGTGACTGAAAGTGCCTGTTATGTACATGTCTGTACATACAGAAATTCAAACTACCCCTAAAAAATTAATTAAAAAAAATCCAGTTTGTGACTGGATTTTCATTCAAAGTCTGAATTTTCACAAAGACCAATTTTTGTGGCAACTCAGTTTTGCAGCCTTCGTTTGAAACTATTCCTATTGTTCCGGTTAAACAGTCACTTATCTCTACGATAGTAAGCAGGAGTGTTAGTCTACCAGAAAATTGGATGTTCTTAATGGGCTTTGGGAGAGAATAGCTTTGCATCATCAGCATTAAGTTAAATCACATTAAGTACCCACTTACAACATAGGGATTACCACTTATGACATCTGTGGTGAAAGCCTTTAAAACAAATTGTTGTGTTTGTTAGAAGAAGCTGTGAGATAACAATCCCCAGAAGTCTGATTTATAAACCCTTTTTTGCTCTTCAAGAAGATGCAAAGGAGCCCAAACCCTCTCCTCTCTTTCAATGCTGCAATGAAATCTCTCAGGCTGGAACTTCTTTTCTCTGTAAAAAGCCTTGGGTAATACTGATTTATTTACTTTATAATATTCTTCTGGAGAGGAAACCTTTAGCTGGATTCACTTTCCTCAGAGTTCAGTTCTGACTTCTCCTCCAGTTCTTTCTGTTGATAAGTCATTGCCTTTACATATACAAAACTGGAATGGGTCATTCCACTTTTTATTATTCATAAGGCTGATTGGGGAGAACTGAGCTTAAGCTGTCAAAGTATCCTGCTGTGCTTGGATACCTGACAAATTTACACCCCAAAGTACACTGTGGTGCTAAGACTAAAATTGGATGTGAAGTGTTCTTGCAAGGGCTGATTACAGTCCCAAGCAAATAAAACACTTCAGGGTACAGCAAAATAATGCCAATATTTAATAGAGTTGAGCATTTTTATATGACTGGCAAGCTATTCTGTAGAGAGATGTAGGCCTGCATGAAAAATGAACCTTTAAACAGAAGCAGACTAGTAACTGTTGAGTGTGTAAATTAAAAACATGACCCTCAACTTTTGCCAAACATGCAGCATTAAAAACATGGACTAAGGCAAAAACAAAACATAACTATACAGAGATTTCCTTAAATACGCAAAGGAGGTTATAAGTCTTGTCAATAAAAAACCTTCCTTAAAAACCAAATGCTCATATATGCAAGTCCTGGGATCCACTTACTCCCCCTCTTCACCCAACTTTCCTTTAAAAGTCATGTTTCTTTTCCCCTTTCTAACCAAATTCCCTTTTTCTCTGCTGGAACCCCTTGTAATGATACCAGAATGTGGGCAAACCTCATTAGTCTCCCTGCTGTTTACAAGACAGGATTTATGCTCAGTGTACTGAACACGATGACACATGATCACTGAATGGCTAAAATCACCATTGAGACTTTCATCTGAGATATTTTTCACCCAGACATTGCAAATACTATTGGCACGTAAAGGTATAAACCCCAATATTAATTACAGAGAACATATGTCACCCAATGCCCAGCTTTCTGCGAGTACACCAATAACTAGCCATTTGTGAAGGTTAATTTCATGCAACCTCTGGCAGTTATCCGGTATAAGGTATGTCGCCAATTCAATCCATTAAGTAATAGCTAAATTCTCATGGGACCTAGCTGAAGTCAAATGTTGTTATTCCAGGTTCACTGCTTTTAGTCTCCCCGAAGACCATTTAGGCAAACAGCTGGAAGAGCTGACTACAAAGGTTCCCAGTCACAGGGAACCACTCTAGGAAAGCAGGTAAAGACTTCTAAGCAGGAAATAAGTTATCAAGGATTTGTCCTGTTGCTCCCTCAAAGACAGAAATAAACTGAGACAGAGAGCAAGAGCATGAACACATTTGTGGTTCACCTAGAATCCAAACTGTCTTGGCTGACTGGAGGAAGAGCTGTGCTGCACCAGTCACTGGGCGTGTTCTGCACTGGGCTCCTGGTTGTCATCTGAATAGCAAGGCCTTCTCTACATTAAAGCGCCTTACTAAAACAGAACCTTTGAAAAGTGAATAGAAATAGAAACAGTAACAGAGACAACAACCAGGACTTCCAATACTATCACTGCATTGCACCAATGGAAAAACTCCTATCAGAAACAGATAGAGGGGAGCAACACTGCAGGCTCCAGCTGCATTTGAACTCATCGCGCATATCTTCCAGCAAGGAGGGCACTGCCTCCCAGGCGACATTTGAGGGAATAACAGGAGAGACATCTGATAAAACAGCACAAAGAGAGTGAAGAGCACAAAGAAAGGGATCTTTTAATCTATACTGTGTGCATGTATAGGTGAGTGCACAGAAAAGTGTGCAATGAATACCATACAAAATCATAGACATGCACCCATGTGTAGACACTGGCTCTGAAATCCATCTGTATTTCAATTTCACAGAATAGTATGTACAGAAAAAGAGAGCTTATCTTCTAGTAGTCTGGCTGGTTTAACAAGAGATCCTGCCTCTGACACTGACCTACTGTCTGAGTTAGTCATGGTTACACTCCCACAAATTTAAACTCCCCCATCTGTGAAGGAGCCTTGTCACCAGTTTTACAGTGAGACTGAATCAATTAATGCTTGCTAAAAGCTTTGATAGAAGAAGCAGAATATTAACACTTGCAGTTGAGAGATGCTAGCTAAAAATGTCTTTAGTAATGTAGCAAATGGATTTTAAAGTCTCTGTCAAAGGGTTGTACCACCAAGACTGCCATCATCAGCACAGCTAACCCATTTGGTATTAGTCAATATAACAATTTCAGATGGAGAAGTGAAAAAGCAGAGCTTGATTCTCATCTCCAGCAAAACAGCACTACATAGACATCACAAAAGACAGAAGAGACCATTAAGTAGCTGTGGTAACGAAAGTGTGATAAGGACAAAAAGAGGAAGACCAGCAAAACAGCAAGCAATGATGGAAAAGGGGCTGAAGGCTTAGCCAGACATCCTCAGAAACACACGTGCATGTTTCCCAAAGTTGGTGCAGGCCATTCCAGTACGGGACTGCTGCCACCATACACCCCAACAGAAGAAATGAGACAGTAAAAAAAAGAAAACGGCCCTTGATTTGGAAAGGCAGGTGGTAATTTCTTGGCAATTTCTAACTACTTGAGAATAAACTTCAACTATTTCTGTTACAGCTGAAAAAACCCACTTAAGCAAGTGTAAAATGTGTATGTTATGGTACACTGGTAAGTTTTGGAAACACCCAGTGGAATCAGGACAGTGCTTTTATGCGTGAGGCAAAGAACATTTAAAATAAACTCTGTTTCCAAAACCAAAATGAAGTGGTTCCATAAAAGGAAAAATAAAATAGATCTATGTATCCAACTGGCAATTACATAAATGCCCTCTCAAATCAGTTTGAGAGTGTAAAGAAGTACTAAAGCCAGTTTAAAACTTAATTTCTATTTTAAGGACTTTTTACACTCACAGAGTGGTAAATAAAGAGTGAGGTTCAATGTCATGGGAAGTGCTTTACTGGTTGAGCTGAAAAGACTACAGGGTTTTTCAACTAACTAGATCACAATTTTCATGAGCTACGAAATAAAAGTACAAGTGCCTGGAAACCAGCATAAGAAATCTAAGTGCGGGTGAGCTGGACTGTATCACAGGAAAAAAAACACCAGCATTTTTTAAACATAAGGGTATGAGAATTATCAGAGGCATACCATGATCTCTAGGTGTAAGCTATGTAGGGAGGAAAAGTCAGGCCACAGAGAGGGGCAAATAGCTCTGTGTGCAAGGAATTACGTGGTTATTTCCTGGAAGAGAAACAAAACAGATAATGCAGACCCACAGATATAGAGGCAGTCCAGTTCATGAAGCATAATAGCAGGAGTGAAGTACTGATTTCTGGATAAGAGCAGCTGAAATGACACTGAAGTGGTACTAAAGTGGAAAAAGAACATGAACGTAATAAGACTGGTGCAGAAGTAACTGCGTAATAGTACGGTGAGAGCTGCACTGAGATAGCGCCCAAGGAACATAGAGTTTTCTGCATCCCAACCTAATGAACGTTTGACGCAGTCCTGTCAAGGACTAAAAATTGTCTCTGAACCCCTGAGAAGTGGTTACCATATAAATAAATTCAGCTTCATTGCAGGAGAGAAACATATGAAGAAGCCCTACTCTCTGGGATACTAAACTTCAAGAAGCGATTTTTTTTTTAAGAGGGGAAGTAACTTAGAAACTCCCTGCTTGAAGCTAGGAAATTAAAATCCACAGAATCAGCATGGAGGCTCGAGAATGTGAAAGAGTCAAAGAAGATTTGCATTCCCAAGGCTAAAAATGGGAAGCACAATCAAGAAAATAAATGGGGTGGCTAAGCAGGAAGATACAAGAGGAAATACAGGCAAAAAAGGAACAAAGTGCTAACTTCAACAGGCGGAGAAACACAACATAAAAATCAAAAATTGCTACTAAATATTCTGAAGAAAAATACCAAGAAGGTAACACAATTAAAACAGCCCAGAGAAGCCTAAGTTAAATAAACAAGTATATATAAGCTGGGGGAGAGTCAGTGGATTCCAAAACCAACCTGGCTATGAAAGGTATAGAAGGAAGACTGAAGGTGTTTCTAGAGGTGGTAGCTCATTTGAGGGGACCTTAATTTGGCTGTACCAAAGTAGATTAAATTTCTGGCCAAAACTTAGTATGTGTTGTAGGGCCAAGGGAAGAAAAGCAGAGCCACTGGTGCTAACACCAGAAGATGACAGGTAAAATACTTATTCTAGGGAATCATCTTTACCAGAAACCTAACACCAACAGTACACTGAAGATCATTTAAAGGCCATGTCCAAGACAAGGGTGCTCCAGTCTGAGCTGTGCTGCAAAAAGCTGAAATAACATTCCTGAAAGAAATCCCAAA
This sequence comes from Lathamus discolor, assembly GCF_037157495.1. Lineage (NCBI taxonomy): Eukaryota > Metazoa > Chordata > Aves > Psittaciformes > Psittacidae > Lathamus > Lathamus discolor. Next base: position 15,289,003 of record NC_088891.1, read on the forward strand.
TGCTAATGCATCTCAATTCTTCCAGTTTTAAAAAGCTGAGGCATCAGGAATTGCTCAAAAGTCACTAAGGATATACCAGGGTGGTGGGTGATGATGATGAAGTATTAAGTGGTGGTTTTCCCACTGAAGCATGCCATAGCACAGACCTGGCAGGAACTTCCAGTTGGTGAGATCTATTTCAGATGAAACATAGAGCTGAGGTTCTGACCAGATCTAGGATGCCAAATTTAAGTCATGCTGACCTAGTCACAAGAGGGTAAAATCACATTTTATGTGCCAGTTAAATAATACCTGTATATACCTGAAATAGTAAATAGTTCTGCTTTGTAAATAAATTAGTCTCACTTTAGAAGAAAGCCTTTACATTTGCAAACAGACACGTGTGTTTGGAATTCCTGTAGGGAAAAGCACTTTCTGGTAGCTTCTGGGTCAGAACTAAGGGATTTTGTGTAATCACTCCTAGATAACCAGAGGACAGTGCCTCCCTGGCATCCTCTGCTCATCTGGGTTCAGCAAATAGGCTGCAGCCTGTTCTTATATGTAACAAACACTTCCTACATCTTCATGGCTTTCCAAACGGATTTTTGTAACTCATTTATTTTATATTGGGGCATACTGGAAATCCACATGCAAACTAGCAAAGTATATCCTTTCTATAACCACAATACCTGCTGTAGGCCTCTCCACAGCTGTCCCACTGGTATCCCTTTAGATTCTGAGTTCAACACCTTCATTACCTATGAATCCCTCACAGATTAAGGTCTATATACTTTAGTGGTCAGTGCGGTCCTTGTGTTTTCATCTCCAGCTGAGGTCAGCTGAGATTGAGCTGACCTTAAACATTCTCATTTGGGTCACAGAATTTGATGCGGATGTATTTTCCCACTTCAGCCCAGCAAAGCTGGAATGTATTATGTTTCAAGCCATAAGGTAAAAATCTAGTTCACTGGGCTTGCTGGGGAAGGAACTGACTTCAAGTGAGCAAGTATGACGCCCTTCTTTTCTTTTGTCAGAAAAAGAAGTTGGAGTCTATCTCAGCAATGCTATCACAGTAACTCTTTGATGTGGCTTCACAGATCATACTTTTAGTAATGAAGTGCTCCTAAAGCTTAGTTATACTGCATAACTTAAAATTGATGTGTGGCATTCATGTCACAAAGGTAGACTGCTACTAAACGTAACAGGAGATGCTGGTCAGTACAAGTATGCTTTTAGACAAGTTCTGAGATATGGAACTTGTGTTTTGGGGAAAAACCAACAAGGTGTTTGCAGACTGAATGGGAATATCTCTTATTCATCTGAGTAAGCACGAAAGTAATGAACATTGGACCCTTAGATGGCAATCATGTTTTAGATTTCACCTTTCTCCATGTAATGCTTATTAATAAGTCTTCACATAGTAAGTCTTCACATAGCTATTTATGCGCTTGTTTGTGCTTGAGTACAGACACCAATGCTTGTCTGAGGATTCCTCAGTAGAGGACTGCACGGAACTGCAACTTTCCCGACATTCTTTAAACCTTTACACAGCCTGTGCTCATAACTGCCTTATAACGTTGTCTCTGCATAAATGCATTTTTCATCTGACATCTTTTTCAGCTGAAGTTGATGTTTTGGTTTCTTGTTTCACAGAGTGAGCTCTGTTCTTAAGAAAACCAACAAACTGACAAAAACCAACCCCAAACAAACAGTTAAAAAGTTGCGGGTTTTTTAGAAGTGGAGAAAATGAAACAATTTCCAGAAAACAAATAGCACAAAGTTACAGCTCAGGCTTAGCAGCAAAACTGTAAAAGAAGAATGTGACTTTATGCAGAATCCGACTAAGAATTTAGGATATGGACCACTGATCTCATCTTTTGTCAATTATCTCTGTAAACCTGTGAGATTCCTTGGAAGATAGTTAGTCAAATGAGGAGCTGAATCAGTGGATATAATTTATTTAGACTTTAAAAAGGCTTTTGATGATAAAGTCCTTAGCAAGAGGCTATTAAGGAAAGTTAGTAACCATATGGTGAAAGATAAAGTCCTGCCATGGATTAAAAAGTGGTTAAGAGATAAGATAAAAAGACTGGAAATAAATGGATAATTCTCCCTGGAAAGAGGTTAATAGCAAGATGCCCCTTCATTACTGCGCCTAGCAATCAATACGTTGGTTCACCTGCTTTTGCAGATCATTAATAGTAAGGTACATAGTTTGCAGATAAAAATATTCAGACTGATCTGAGTAATGAACAGCACCAGGACTGAAGTTAAAAAGCACTTGGGCAACTCAAGGGTAGATGAAATTTGCCAAATATAGTAAATGCAAAGCAAAACCTGTTGGAAGGAAGGGTTCAAATTACTTTTAGATCCTTCTATGTCCCCGGTGACATGCAGTGTCTATGGACACCTTATTGAAGGCAACTGTTAATGTGCATTGTAAAGAAGGGAAGACAAATGGATACAGTGGTTCCATTGTGTGGTGCTCCCCAAACCAAAGCTGTTTATGGCAGTGAACAACTTCACACTGGCAGAGCCCGTTAAGGTCTGTTTGGAATAATCCTGCATGGACAGGGAGATGAACAATCTGAGCAGAGATCATCAAGAATTATGGACTGTTGGGGTTCATCAGAAAATGTGGACACATCAAGAGACAGGTTTGATATAGAAATGTACCAGGATTGGTGAACTTCCGTGGGAGGGGTTTCTGAAGGACAGAATGGAATAGAGATTTAAAGAAAGGGAATTAATTTTTTTGTCAAAATGGAAGTGTGTGTTCAAGACACATTATCACAACTTGATAGTGAGGGGCAATGCTTAGATAGCCACAGATCTTGGAACAAATCCTTGCTCTGTCCAACATCATGAGTATTCCTGGAGCAAAGATGTGAATTGTACTTCTCCTCATGAGTGTCCTGCCCACTAGGCTATCAAGTTGATGTCTCTCAGGCATCATAAAAAATTCCAAGTGAATTACCCAACAGGAGGGAATATGAGACTCTTTCCAGGGACAGCCAAATATGGAGAGCATCCAAAACTGGGACCTATCCATCATCAGAAAGTAGGGATCCATATTCACATTTCTGCTCTCTTTGCTTCAGAGCAGCAGTATGAATTTGGCTGCTCTTCAATTCACGCAAGTGCTCTGATTATTACTGACCTTCTGCTTTTGGTGTGCAAATAATTATATGCATCTTTTGTATGTGAATACTTGAAATCATACACATTTTTGCAAAGATGAGAAAAACACTAACTGTACAGCTCTTGTCCTTCAGTGTATTATCTGGCCTTACAAACTGGACAAGGAGAGGAAAATTTCCCCCTACCCATCAGTACAGTACCATATAGCCTGATGCATTAAACCAGTTCGCATTTTCCCGAAAAATTTAGTCTTTCCCTAAAAATTCAGCACTGTGAGAGGTTACTGCTCCAATTGTTACCTACTCAGTAATGCAGCAGTTATCTGCAGTAGTCAGCTAGCTCTTGACAGTTTCCGCCTAGTAGATTCAATATTTTTAATGCTTTTGAATTAACATAGTTATAAGCAGCAGAGTAAGCAAAGACAGGGGACTTAATACACATAAGATTACACTTGTTTCTTGATCCCTTATGCAAAAGCTGGTTACATTGGGGTTGTGTTGAAGACCCTAAAGGTCTGGGGGGAAAGGATCTTATATTCAGGCTGTTATTGGAAAGAAGTGCATAAATAGTTTGCAATTGCTATGTGGGCTAATGGATTGTAATACTAACCACAAAGTATGAATACACTAGAAGAGAATTCAACTGTAGATTTAAACAGCAATAAATCTAAATACAGTATATACCCTAAAACATCATACGTGGTGATACAGAGGGACATACCCAGTGTCTGCATCAGATGCTGAAGTGTTCCGTAAAGGGGAAAAGTAGCTGTTCTCTTTGCTCCTCATGCAAACATCTCTGATTTTCTGTGCCCATCTCCTCTAACTGGACAGCGCTCACTGAGCTGACCCAAAAGGTTCACTGAGTTCTTCAACCATCAGCCACTGAATCTAACTTCAGAAGGCATTAGTGAGCTCACTCAGGGAAAGAGATGGGAAATAGCATGTATTCATCACTTACCTGAGTTTCGCCAAAGCTTGTTGAAAACTCACATAGTTTCTGCATGTTATTCTAAATAAAATAGATTTCCTGCCTCCTATATTGATGTCAGTATAGAATTTGATCTGGAAAATACATGCTGGAAATTTTAGTGAAAAGACTTTGTAATAGCATTCTGCAGCATTAATGCCAAGAAAGCACAATGGGAATGAAAATACAGAAAGTTACTTAGTAACAAAACACCTCAAGCCCAAAAACTTACCATATGAGAGTTTGAAATGTATTTGTTAGCTCTTGTCTATCCAGAAGAGTTTGCCTACACTTCGTACGCATTGCTGTATACAGTTTTCTGTTGCAGTGCTGGGTAGTTTACCTCGTCTGAGTTTAGACTTGATTTTAGACCGACTTGATTTTATGAAGTCTGAGTGAGGCAAACGTTTTTATACAGGACAAAACCCATGGTTGTCAGTCAATTCACAGGCTCTTCTGACAGAAACATTCCTGTACATTTCACTGCCACAGTGCTGTAACTTCACCCCTTTAGAGCACCTCTTCATAAAAAACTCTCAAGACTGCAATTCTTCAGTTCATTCTCAGACTTAAATCAGTTGGCATGCAAGAAACAAAACATCCAGCTGGATTAGTGTCCCCAACGTGATGCAAACTGAAAACATTTGTTCACTCAGTTACAGGATTTAGAGGCACAGCTAGCACAGGACAGAGCCCTAGGGTCCTCGTTTTAGACCAAGCTGTCTTTTGAAGTCAATGTGACTTACTAAAACCACTATGAAAATACTTTGTAACGCAGATTTCATTATGCCATAACAAAGGAAGGATAGCTACATCCTGTGGAAACACCTGTAGCCCCTCAAACAGAGATAGCAGGAGGAAAACAGTGCAAAAGGCTGATTCCACATCTACTGTCATACACTTGGGAGACCATCAGGTCTCAGGAGGGAGAATGGAGTTTTTAAGAGCACCAAGGAGGAAGGCATCAATATAATACTAAGCTGAGAATTGTCCGATCACCCACAGAATCTATCAGGTTCACAGAGCCATCAGCTCAGAGTGTGTTTCCTGTACAAAACATGCTAACAATGTATCCTTGCAGGGTACCATGCCACAGCTTCTCTCACCCATCTGATAGACCTGGAGCAGCCATTCTGAGAGTTCCTGGCATCAAGCTGACACTTGTAGAAGTTGGACTTGTTGCCAGAGAGAGAGCTGGATCCCCTTCCCACCTGCATGCTTGCTAACACATAAAGCACAGCACTGCCAACACAGTCCTGACAAGCCTGAAGGAGGGCTTGCTGTGTCACAGGGCTGTAGAATAACCTAATTCCATGCAATACTGGAAGACGCCCCATTCTGTAGATGCAACCCCTCCCCAAAAGTTAATGTTAAGAAGTAGACAGTTAAAGAGTTATTCCAATGAAAAAAGAGGCAATCTTGCATGTAGCAGTTTTATTACTTGCCAGCCTCACAAGAAAAACTTAACCCTGTGTGCTTGAACACTCATCTTCATGTCTGGTTCACATCCTGTCCACCAATTCTTATCATGCACATCTAACACACTTTATTTTTCACAGAGACCATGCCAAGGTATCAAGAAGCTGGGAAAAACATTTTGAATGGTTGTTTTTTTAAAGCAGCATAGGCTGATTCCCGGTATTGAGGTCACAATAGATACTGCTGCACATCTTGCATAGAAACAATTTTTATCACCAAATGTATTGTTTCTGACCACTGAAAAACTACATCACCTCTGTGGCTCCATCAGGTGTACGGATCAGAAGGGCTGAACACACACAGTTTTCTGCTCACGTCAGTAAACCCACCAGAGGAATGTTTCACAAGTTTCAGTAATTGTGCCGAATAATCGAACAAATGAAAATTACACGGGTGGTGTTTGTGTTATCTGTGCTCTCACAGCAATCCCATGGATAATGTCGTATTTTCAAGATTAATGAATAATACAGTTACCTTTTCTCCATTTCTGTTTCAGATGTGACAAATCTTTAACAAATCTCATTTAATGGAATTTTAATATTCTCTGTCCTAACAAAACTATTTCCCAATTTCAGAATTCCATAAATGGAATTTAATTGGAAAAACATATTTTAAAATTACTTCACTCAGTTCAAGTGTTCACAGGTACCTCTATTTTTCATAAAGAATTAACTCCCAAATGGTTAAGATTTTTATGTTCAGAGACAGCTGTAGTCAAGAGTTTGAGCATTCTGAGTCCTGGTTGTGTATTTAAAATTCTCAGCTAACAAGCAGGAGAGAGGCTCTAGGAATGGTTACAGATGTCTGATTTTACAAGGTTCGGGGCTGTTGGAGGGGTTTTTTTGCTGAAGTGCTTTAGTCTAATGTTATTTATTGTTTATGGAAGTTGTTTGTCATTTAAGACATGAAGTGACCACTCCCCCCAAAAGAAAGAATCAAGTTACAATCCATTATTTCATTTTTGATTGTTTTTCTTTGTAGTAGGTGGGAAAGTGGATCCTGGATAAAAGTCCTGCCCAAGACAAGACTCCAAGCTGAAGACTCCAATTATCTATAAATCACTTGTATTTCCTGCAGAGAAAAAGGAGGGAAGAGAGAGACAGAAAAGCAGAGACAGAGGATATGCCAAAGTGAAATATTCAATACCTGTCCTAAACCAAATTTCTCTCAAAAGCAACCAGGAGTTATTTTTGAGATATCTCAAAACCAAGCTCAGAGGAATCTTGCTGCTGTTGGTTTTGGCTTAATACTGAAATAAAATAACCTTCTTTTACTTGTTTCATTAGTATAAAATGTGTAACATCTTGCATATTTTGGAGATGATGGCACTCTATATTCTGAATTATTAAAGGTTTCTATGCCGCTTACGTTCTCACAGATCAGAAGATGCGACTGCTGATGAGTTATCTTTTCCCAAGATTTTTAGAACCAATTCTATTATTTGAACAGAGAAACGCAAGCACAGTTAGTGTACAAACTGACTGTGATACTACTCTCGAGTATCCACCAAATGCTCCTGAAGCACAACTCACACTGAAACCAGCAATGAACGAAATTCATGCCAAACACTGTTTGCACAGTATGACTCCTTCCAAAGTGTAACACCACACAACATCAAATAACTCCATTCCTCATTTAAACCATTTTCAAAGAAATTATATTCAAGAAACATTATGCATGCTTTAATTTGCATATTGCAGTTTGCACTGAAAATGTAATGAAACCTAAAAGAGTTCACTTTCCTCGGAACATTCTTCTAGAACATGGAATTGCTGTAACAAATTAGAGGACAAATTGGTTTTGGCACCCGCTTGAAAAAAAAAGAGAAAAGATGAAAAGCTTTTAAAGTGATGATACAGAGGAAAAAAATACACTACATCAGCCAAAATGAGTTTGCTATCAGCTTTAAAGCTTCTGAAGTTGTATTTCCAGAAGATAAAAATGTTATCACCTTTTTCCAGTGCTGATGTGCTTATTTTCCTATTAAGTTACTCAGTAATTAGAAACAAAGTCTGTCTGACACATTGTAATCTGTTTATACAATATATCTGAAACTTCTCCAACAGAAATGAAAACAGGCTTTAACTAAAGATGCTAAAGATGCAAGGATCCAAAATACAGAAACAAATTCAGATTGCATTTACAAACCAATGACTGCTCTTAAAGTCCCTTTTAATTAACAAACACAACTTAGTCCCACAATACACCATAGAAAACCAGCAGATTTTTCTACATTGACCCAATGGGTTTGTTCTTAAACTTCTCTTTAAGAAAATCAGTCTTAAAGGTTAGCAAGAAAAATATGCCCTCTTGCAATATTGCTCAAGGGTGTATTCAAGCATCACAGAAGTTAGCAGAGATCTGTTCCAGTGCTGTAACAACCTGGTAGTATTAGAAGTCCTCCAGGAACTGAAAAGGAGTCCCTTGGGCACACAGGGTAATTCAAGAAAGAAAACATTTCTATTTTCTGATTGAGACATACAGGTGTGCCCAGTAACTTCCTCTGAAGTACATCAAATGCCACTGAAATGTACTTGAGAAATACTGATTTTGCACTGAAAAGAAGCCCCAACAGCTCTGTAGAAAATACTGCATTTAAAGAGAAGTGGCAAAGCCAGTCCCAGCAGATCTAGTTTGCTTTTCTTTTATCCTGTGGTTTTTCAGATATTTCAGGGCTAAGAATCCGTTTCCTTTATTACAGATTCAAGGCAGCCTTTTAGTAGTTTTTCATCTCCACACTCAAGTTGGGTAGGGCAGAATAAAACTGATTTTAAGTAAAATCCCTCTTTTGGAGGGAAAGCCATGAACTTCCCTGCCAGAACAAACGAACACAACTTACCTTGGTGTATTTGATTTCAAGGTTGAGAGTGGGAGAAGGCAGCAGATGCAGAGATGCCATCAGAGCTGCAGGATCTGCCTTCACCTCCCCTGGCATCTCAATTTTACTGGAAGTCATAGTCTCGGGGGGGGATTATATAGTGCCACCGAGCCCCCCGCTCTGATCTGGTGTGTTTTGGGTTGGTGCCCCCACCCCCCCCTCCAAAGACGGGCGCTGAAGATGTTGCTCTCCTCCTCTGTATATAGGCAGGTGTCAAGCCGGGTCTCTTCTTATTGGACATGAGGGCAGAGGCAGGGGGGCAGGTCCGTCCTACCTAGTGCAGAGCGGCGCAGCCGCGGCGCCCCGCAGCCCCCGCGGGGGGATTCCCCCGCTGCCCGCGGGGAGACGCGCTCAGGGAGCGGGCCTGGAGAACCCGGGCGGGGGCAGCCAAACCCCCTGTGTGCTCCCCCCGTCTGCTGCGTGGAGGCGCCGCGCCCGGGGGAGCCCAGACCCGGCCCCGCGCCGCCCCGGCCGGGGCATCCCGTGAGGAGCCCTCTCCGCGGGGGCAGTCTGGACAACACTCGGGGAGCACCAGCGGGGCCCGGGCCGGGGGAAGGCCCGGCAGCGATACCGCCCCCGGGCGCGGAGCCGCGGCACAACGGGCCGGCCCGGGCGGCCCCTCACGGGTCCCAGCCCGAGGAGCGGCGAGGGCACGGGTCCGGCGGGGCCAAGCCTCCGCCTGCGCACAGCGCGCCCGCCCCCCGCCCGGCACCTGGCGGCGGCGCTGCCCTCCCGGGTCCCCCCCAGCTTCCCCTGCGGCCGCGGCTGACACCGCAGCGCCCGCGCGTTCCCGCGGGCAGGGCAGCCACGGGAGCGCGCCCCCCCCCCCGCCAGCCCTACCTGCCCGCGGCGGCGCCATCCCCGTCCGCCTGCTGCCCCCTGCCGGCCGCGCACCCTCCGCCGCCCAACGCTACGGCAGGGGGCCCCCGCCCGGCGCCTGCCCGCAGAGCGCGCTCCCGAGCGGGGCAGCCCCGGGTGCGGGACTCCCGCAGCGGGCGCGCCCGGGGCACTTCTGCTTCCCGGCTGCCTCCGGGAAAGAGCGCGGCCAGGGCGGGGGAGCAGGCGCAGGGCCGCGGCCCGGCCCGGGCGTTCTGCGAAAGGACGAGGCCCAGAGGGCACCCTCAGCTGCGCAAGCAGCAGCCACCCGCTCCCAGCCGTTATTTCCAGGGGGCCCTGGCAGGAGGGGGGCAACTGATGCAAGAGGCTGGGCACCGCCCTGCAGGGGGTTACTGCGGGTCAGCAGCCAAACACGAGCTGGAGCCGCCGCTCACTGTCTCGTGGCTGGGGCTCGTTCCCTGGCGGGGCCGAGGGACATCAGGAGATCATGGACAAAGCCCTGCACTCCCCCTGGTCAAAACTTCCGACAGAGACCACAGAGAGCCCAGACACTTTTGTTACTTCAGGCAAAATCAGTAAGGTTCTGCTTACCGATGCAAAGGCTCCCAACACCATCGCAGCCAGATAAACAGGGAAAAGACACCGAAGTTGCAGCTGTCCAAAGCTGGCAAAACAGAGCAACAACAAATACACCACATGACTTTCCTTTGACCCAGCCAAGAGTAAGCAATGGGAAAGGGCCATAGTTTGATTTTGTTAAATATCAGTTTGTTGATTCCACAGATATTCCTTGTTCTGTGTTTTACAAGCTTGTGGACAACTGAAAAGTCTGTCCCAGTGTTCTCTTGAGTGTCTGAACTGGAGCATTGGACAAAGGTTGCTTGTGCCCAGAAAGACAGCACAAGATAGAGTGCCGTTTAAGTTGTTTGAGGGTTAAACACCTCTGTGTACCTCCAGCACAGTAATGAAGGAGGCTGCAGGTTTTGCTCTCTCATTTTTCATCATTTTTTTTTTCCTTTTTCCCCGACAGGAAATGGATCCACAGTCCTGTGTGTAATGCGACGTTACAGACATTGACAGCAGAGCTGTCGAACTGTGACACCGGGGATGAGTGAGACTTTTAAACGGCAGAAATTCAATTTTTAATGGCACCCTGGCAACACAGACCCAGCACTTCATCACGAGGGTGACACCTTCTGAAAGCTCTTTTGAAATAAATCAGCCTGGGGATGTGCTTCCTTAAAAAATGACTGTGTTTCAACCAGATTCAGGAATGAGGAAACCCTGTAACAGCTTCATTACTGAATCAAGTCAGTAAGGTTCAGGAGATTTTGGTGAGAAGGGATTCCAGTGCATGTGGAGATGCAGTTCAAACCCACATAATCTGGAGCCGCTTAGTCAACCTCCATCAACTACTTGCCGTACAAACCACATTCCTCTTACATCTAAAAGCAATTCAGTTTGCAAAAGCACTCAGAGCCAACTGTGGTTGGGCTATCCACTACCTACACCTCGCTGGCGTTCCCCAGTGGAGAACAGCACTGCACTTACTGTTTGTGGGCTTCTGGTCTACAGCCAGCGTCAGGGGGCTCCCCAAGAGAACATGTCAGCCATGCTGTTGTATCTTCCTGACATCAAGGGGCCAACCACAGTTCCTCTTCCACCATCCTGGAAGACAATGATGGAGTCCTTAGCACAAAGACTACAAAAGTGAGTTCTCATTAAGTACAACAGTAACTTAACTGAACAGACTTAGGAGCGAGGTCTGTAACACTATGCTGGTCACACTGGTGTGTCCAGTTTGCTGAGCTGCTTCAGTGATTAAGCACTACTCTGCCTACTTTATGATAGCAAATCAAGTCATGGCTTCAAATCCTGCAAGTGAATGATATTTAGTGCAATTTCTTTGTGGGAGGGATGGCCACCCTTGGACATAAGGACAATAACTCAGCAATAACAATGAATACAGAAGTAAACTAATTGATTTGTGAAATTAAAAAAGTGAGTCCACCAATTGCCAAGATGAGAAAGAACAGGAACAACCACCCAGGTTCAGCCCGAGTTCTGCGGTCCCTCAACACCGATGCACAACAGAGAAACCACTTATTCTTATTGCACTCCTGTAGTTCCTGGTTGGTTTGGGGGTTGTTTTGTTCTGTTTTGTTTGGTGGGTTTTTTTGTGTGAATTGTTAATACTGTATCAGCTGGCAATTGAGTCAAACTGGCTTTATTTTCACTCACTTGAATGGGTTTAATTAAACTCCTACTTAGCAAATCAGGAAACAAATATGTTCAGTTTCAGATTGTAATGGCAAAGATATTGCTGCCTTCATACTTTGTGAGGAAATAGCTGTCAAAAAAAAAGAAGAACAACCAAGCAATTGTTTCTTACTTTAGTATTAGAATTTAGGCTAGCATATAAACCAAGATCACAATCATTCTGGAAGAGTTTTATTCTTATATTTAGATCAATCTGAATGCATAATTTGAAGAAATACCTTTGTTTCACTCACAGGTCTCAATTTCTCAACTCACCCTCAGCAACTGTTATTATTTATAGACAAGGACCTAGACGTTGCTTATACAAACAATGTGTGATGGAAACAGGACCCTTGGTAGCTAGAGAGGGTGCAAAAAACACAGCTGTGATTTTGAAGACAATGCAGATGTAATCAAGGCATTCCTGCACAGAGTACTGGTATTTTTCTGCTCTATACTGCTGTGTCCCCATTGTCTAAGGGAAGTTGTAACACTAGAGAATTGGGTGAAACTACTTGCAGCTCACATAGCTCTTCTGGGCAGAGAAGCTGTGCTGAAGTGTATTCTGATACACCATGGAAATGGACAGAGCTCTTCACTCTTGCTACTTCAAATCTGTGATCATTTCTTATGCTCTGTAGTGAGCTCCTGACTCCAAGCACTTTGTCACACACGTGAAGTGAATCCCCTAATTCTGTCAGACACTTCCAGTGATTCATTTCAAGATCAGCTTCGAAACCTGCCCTAAAATTATTTCAATCTGACCCATAATTTCTTTTATATATATTTTTCTTAGCTAGCTTACTGCCGTTTAGCAAGGATATCCCTGGGTCCTCATACAAATTCAGTGTTGATTGAGAGAGCCAGCTCTTCCGTACCCTTTGCCTCCTGCCTCAGTAAATGCCTGTTCCTATTTCTTGTGTGCTTTAGAAACCGCTTTTGGAAGAAAAATAGGGACTGAAAAGAAACATCCTCTAAGTTATTTTTCAGCTCAGATTTCCACTTACACAATCTCAACTTCATTTTCTGATATGGACAATAAAAGCTTCAGCCTCAGGTGTCCAATTTTAATTGCCTGCTATTTTCATTACTGACCATGATGGCAGCAAATGCTCTTCAGGAGATACTTGTATTTTAATTTATCTGCAAACATAAATCACACATTATAGCACTTTTTCCCTCTAGGTTAATTGAATCAATTCTCTAAATGTCTCTAAGCCTGGTCATTTGAAAGAGGCTCACTGTTTGAAATCTCTTAAGAATTATGGCCCTTGAATTGTGTGCAGGATGGTATCATTCCTTGCTCCAGACAGATGTCTTACATATATAATGTAAAAATACTGTTATACACATAAGCAATATTATATGTAAAGCAACACCCCAATACTGTGATTATCCTATAAAATATTATTTCAGACATTTTTCAAATATCACAGTGAACTGATTGTCTCACTATTATAAATCTTATTAATGATTAAGAGTAAGTCTGGATATATTTTAAGTTCTAAAGAAACAAAAGAAAATCTACTTTCATTTTCCTTATTTCTACATTACCTTTAACATAAAATTTTAATAAATGCTGATAACAAGAAACCCCATTTTTATTACTGAACATCCAGGAATGGCTGAAGAAGAAAACTTCATTTACACATTTTTTCCTAAAAATGAGTCAAATGGGTAAGTTTTTTTGCCTGTGATATTGGCCATTTTATACCCAGTAGAAGTGTTGATTGCTGCTATGGTTAATTCAGTCCTAAATTAAAACTCAAATTTAAGGATTTAAGGAAGCCACAAATACTCCAGTGACAGTGATCAAGTGAATATGCTTGGAAAGACTGTCAGTGTTTGACTCACTTTATACTTGGGTTGGTTTAAAAAGTTAATATTACAGGTTAAGTAGCCAGTTGAAACACACCATGTCTCTGCTAGGCTGTTGTGCAGAAGGCTGGTTTTGCCATGTACGGAGTGAGACAGAGGTACCACTCCTTTAGTCTGAGGCTTCCTGAGACCATCCAGCTCAACACTGCTCCTCAGCTGGTCTCCACGCTGCACACAGTGACACACAGCAATACACAGCAACTCACGGCTGTGAATGGGGTGGTTTAACCCAGCCTCTGCAAAACAGCACCCGTCTTCTCCTGCAGAATATGCATGGCAGTGAGTGGCACTGCCTCGGGAGACGGCTGTAAAGAATGTGTGCCCTTAACTGAGGAGTTACAGGCAATATGCTCTTGGTTGTGGGGATTCTATTCTAAATTTAAATATATAAAAAACCTTTCTATTTTGAATTTATCTTCAATTTACCTGTTTGAATTTATTATTTGTAAAACACATCAAGCCTCAAATGGATTGACCTTCTGCTAATGTATATCACCTAATGAATGGATGCAATTAACTAATTCATATTGGAATATTGCACTTTCTAGATCACATTTATCACCACTAAATGTGTGATTTAGTTTGCAAGTTTAAATTTTTTATTGTTACCCTTTAAACTAAAGAAATAAGTCTTATATTTAATTACCGAACTTACATATTCAATTAATAGCTTCATTACCTTCATGAATATAGATACCACACAGAAGTAACAGAAGAGTGCTGCCTGGGTCTGCTCCTAAGCACACCCTATAAAGGGTCTGCTGTGAACCTCAGAACAGGTTTTTTTGATCAAAACATCTTAACTGGTGAGTTCTAAGGAACTGGACCTGGCAATCCAATATCCTTATACATGAGCCTGAGATAAATTTAGTATCTATATAATTAGTATTTAGTATGTAAGAGGAAGCAAAGCTTATGTTTCTGGAAAGACAGAGAATTTAAACATTCAAATGTTTAGATTAAATGAAATTAAATTGAATGGAATTAAAAGAACGAAAACCATACAGACTGGCACCTCACCTACTAAAGGACAAGGGATGAGTGGAGCATGGAAGCAAAACAAACTCTTCTAGGAGAGAGGGGACAGAGCACCAGGAACAACAGCTCTTATGGCAAATACTTCTTCAACAGAGACTCAAAACATGACTGGATGGCATCCTTAGGGGGCTATGTCAGTGGGAGACAGATGCAGGGAGGTGTGTTGGTGAGATACAGGAAACTGTCACTTTCCTGATGGTAAACAGGTTTCAGAACCACGAATTGCTGTCCTGTTTAGCTACCTCTGTTTGTTTGCCAAACACTGATACTTTACCTGTCAGTGGAATCAAATCTGTCATTATCTTTGGCTTTCATGTTAAATTTCTTTTATGAATTAGGTAGGTTCAGATCTCCTGCTCTTCACTACACTACAGGCAGCCATAAGTCTCATTACTGTAGGGAATCTGTGCCCTGTAGAAAGATGAAAGGTTTAGATAATCTATCCCACTTGGGTTAAGAAAACAATAGGTCTTCAATCACTGCAAAGCCTGTTGGATGTACTTCGAGGTTTTCTCCACTCTGCAAAGATATATTTACCAAGATACCTTTTGCTCTTAATAGCAAAGCTGAATTTAAAATTTTTATCTCTATTTTGAGAACTTTTTGTAAGGAATTTGGAAAAGGAAGGAGTTATTCTAAAAAGAACATGCTGTCAATAATCCTCCCTTACATTTACTGCTTGTGTACATTAACTGAGAAGAGGGAATACGCAGAGAAAAAAACAGGGAACTGGCTGCATCAAAGCATTTGTCTGCACAAAATTGATCTATTCCTTAAAAGAGAATTCTTCTTGTACTGGAACGATCTCTTCCCAGATGCATTCAGAAAGTCAGACATGCCCATACTGTAACCTACCAGATAAGTTTATACTAGAGCCATACCCAGCACATTCAGATGGAAGCAGAGTGTAGCTGAGAACATAACACTGGTGCCCGCAACATCTGTACGGCACTTCTCTAACACATTCACGTTTTGCCAGCACTGACAGTCCTGTCCTGCAGCTCTTTGGTGTGGAATGTTATCTGTGCCCTACTATGCCAGCGTGGCTATCACGGAGATTAAACTGGCTTGGAAGCTCTCAGGGCCCATGTTATATGCCGACAATTTACTATCCTCAGTTATATAACTATAGGCAATATATATGCACATGTAGTAACATCAGTTATGCACTGAGGCCCAATAATATGCCCAGCCAATAGAGAACAAAGAAAAGTTTTGGGTCCTGCTTTAGAAAATGCCCAATTTAATTCTCCCTGAAATCAGTGTCAGCAACAGTGGACTTCAAGAAGCTCTGAAATGGGCCTTAAAAGATCACTAGCAAAAAGCTTGGAACATACGTATGTGGTGTGGTTTTGATCTCATATTCATGATCTGAAGTGTTTTATTCTGACACTGAAATCACAGAGAAGAAAGAACAAAGAAATTCTCAAGAGGTCATTTTGTCTGCCCTCCAAGGTGTGCTCAGCTAGACCTGAGCTGCATGTTGCAAATATTTGCCCCCATGAGCAGTTCTTCACCACAGACTGCAGCAGAGACAGAGGGATGATCAGAAAACACAAGAACTAAAGAAATAGGGGGGTTAACGTACTCAAAAAGCTTTGAACACTGAATTACAATGTGTTCAGATCTTCCTCACCTGTTTTTTTTGAGTCCTCCAGCAGCAGCATCAGTCCATAAGCCAGAGAACATCCTTTAAGGACCATGCAGCAGTTTCTGCAGGAAAACATAAATTAGGTAAAGGCATTTGACCAGGGATGTCAATTATAGTAGATGTACACATTCAGACTTTGCCCAATTCAACTAAAATCAGCAGATTTAAGCTTAAAAACAACTTGGCCCATATTATTACAATACAAAAAAATAAATGGTGTATTTATAGCCTTGGTCTCTCCAGCTGTGTTGGTTTAGGTTTTATTACATCAGTAATAACAATTTATGTGATACTCTGAATAATGTGCTATTAAAAATTCTGTACAGTATATAGTGCTACCCATGGGATTTAAACTGTGGGAGCTATATGCATAATTCTCTACTTTGCTATTTCTATAGGAGTGAAGATTACTATAAAAATGGTTAGGTTGTATACACTGTGTGAATTCCTGCTCTACTTGAATACAGACAAGAGAAGAAATAGTTCAGTCCAGAATGACTTTGAGTAAGTTTTGCAGTCTAAGGTCACACTGATCACATGTTCAAGCATGAACAATATCATCAGCATGCTTTTTGATGTCTTTACAGGATGCCAATAGATTTGTGAGGCACAACCTCCCTTAACGGAATCCATTGGATGTTTCTACAGAGCTTTATCTGTGTGTCTTAATGATTTTATTCTTTACATTAGTTCCTCTAATTTTCCTGGCATAGAAGTCACACTGACCATTTTGTAGTGTCCATGATCACCCTTGGAGGGCTCTTTTGAAACACCAGGGGATCAGTGGTATGTTTCCTATGTTCTGTTTTGCTGGCATTAGGATCAGGTTCAGCAAAAAACAACCCACTGGCACTAGCACTTCTGTAGCTGAACATTTGAATCCTTGGTGGAAACATTACACAGCTCCAGCAATTGGTTACTGTTTAATTTACCAGTTTCTCTTGAAGTCTTTCTTATTGACAATTCATTTTGGGACAGTTCCTCAACCTCAGCCCACCTAATGTTTGGTTCTTTAGCAAGGTAAATAATTCTAGCTTTTTAGCTGTGGAGTTAAGCACCTTGAACACTTCCTCCACATTTTCAGCCTCTGCTGCTTTACCTACGTTCTTGCAGGACTCCTCTAGTGATAGATTCTGAAAAAAGTTTATGTTATTTCTTCCACATTCTTGGCAAAATCTTAAAACCTTTTTGGTCAGCTCTGTTGTGGTTCTGCATTTGACAGACCTCATCCTCTTCCTATGCTCCTTGCTTACATAAACTTCAATTTTTTGAAGGACGTCTGCATTTTCTTCCCTCAGAAAACACAGCTGTCAATGTTTATGGGTGGCACTGCCACTATCCTTACCCTTATGGCTCTGGGAGCAGGGCCCAGGTGAGGGAGATCAGTAGAAAACAGTGTATTTTCTTTCCATTGTTCAACCAGGTGGTCCATTGCATGTGACTAAAAGGCAGTAACACAGAGCATGGATCATATGGGCTAGTAATTAAGGACAAAGCTTTCATGGTGTTTATGTTTTACTTGTCTTTCTTGTAATGCTAGGTACACATTTGTTAGATTTGGGAAATGTCTTGAGAACCACTTTCTGAATACAATGAAAGAAGAAACTTAATTCAAATTTCCTGTTCTGTCCCCTTTTCTATTTGAAAATGGTTCCAAAGTGTTGTAGAGACTTTAAATTGACAATTGGCAAAAGCTGGAAGGATTTACCAAGGGAGCAATCATCTCCTATGTACTATGTCCTATACTTTCATACAGCATCTGTTTGATTATGGAAACGAGAAGGACCTTTGTTCTAACTTAGCATCATGCTTCTTATTAGTGGAGTTAAATAATACGATTTCAATAAAGCACTGAAGAAAATCTGAAGGAAGCAAATGTAAAATATGTGTATTTGTGCCGATTCTCAACCCTTTAAAGACAACTGTTGTAAGGAAGCTAACCTGATCTGGACAAATGAGTAAAGCTTTGTGCCTCTGACATGTTATTGCCCTACGGTTAGTTGAAAAATAGCATTAATGCCTTCACACCTGTTATGAAACTAAACTAAGAGGTATCTGCATACTACTGTGTGAGGGAGACCTACATCTGCACAAAAGAAAGAACTGCTACGGACATACAACTAAATATTGCTTTTATAAGCATATTTATTTATTTCTCATTTTCCTGGAAAAGAGGAAGTGGTTTATCTCATTCCTGCTGTAATGAATGGCCTCCCTAGCATCCTCCCTCAGCCCTACTGTATACATAATTCTGAAAGACTTCTCTCACAGACATAATAAACATATACTTTAGCATGCTGTGACAATTAACATCCTGAATAATATCTTTGTTTTGCAGTGGTGTAGGGTAAAGGTTTTCAAAGCATTGTACACAGACTATTTTCAGGGGCTTCCCAGAGGCAGCTCTCAGCTGTCTGTGCAAGCGCTGACTTGCACTACAGGCAGGACCTGTAGCAATCCTACCCCAGAGTGTGCCTGCTGTTGCACAGGTGCTCACCTGGCTCATGCAGCACTGGTACAGTCAGAGTCATCTCGTAATTCATTAGCTTTGCTTGCCACAAAGCCATCATTTTCTCAATCACTAAAGGCAGGGCAGTACTTAAATGTGGAGGCAGAGAAAGGTGAGTAGAGGGACACAGAAGAGTGATTAAGGATTAAAATTGGGTGGTGGGGTGAACTGGATGGTAAAGAAATGGAACTGGTGGTGAATGTCAGGAACATACATCAGGTCCTCGTTGGAGGCAAGGAAGAGCACTGATGGGGTAACAGAAGTGAACCCATTTGCCCAGTCCTGTAAAGCTCCATCCTATTCACAGCAGACAGCAGTACTGACAGACCTGAACATATTTACCACCAGAGAGAAAAAGGTTTCGGACACATAGAAACCAAGGCACCGAGCACTTACAACATGTGGCAAAATAATCTACCAAAACTGGGCTAAGGTTTTGGTGTCAAGTCAAATGACAAAACCAACTTGTAAATCACCCAGATGGCAAGTTAGTCGAGTCAGTATCACATCTGATAAACCATACAAGACACATAAAAGATAATTTTTATTTTTCTAGAAGGTCTGATTCTTTGATATATTCAGCAACTTCACATCTTAAGATCATGGAATATAATATTATCATGCTTCATACTATAGCATCTATGCACTTTTAAGCTAAACATATTGGAGACCTATAGTACCTCACTTGCCTATACTGCATTATAGGGAGCCACTGGACCGAAGGAGATTTCATTAAATGTTCCTAATTTATTCTGCCTCATTGCTCTTCTGTAAACAGGACGGGTCACTAGAGAGCAAGGCATTTAATCCAAAAAGAGGGCTGTGGGTGGATATGCAACTTCAACATACTATGCCAAGGTAAGATTCCTCATTAGTCATTGAAATCCCTCAGAAGTGACAAGATAGAAGCGTTTGTTTACAGGCTAGAGCACAGCATTCTCCAAAGCATTCACTCTTTCACAACCTCCCCTTGAAAAGGTTTTGGGCAGCCAATAAGAGCATGGCTTAAATCCCAATCTAGGTCAGAGGGAAATTTTCAACCATATTTTGGTGTCTGACTTTGTGGTTTCTCTTTTTGCCTTTCTTTTTGATCAAGGTGACAGGAACAACATTTTATTCATTTTTACTGGAAAGCAGGAAAGGTAATGATTAATCCATTCTGCAAGAAAAAAAGAAGAGTTCTGGTTGTGAACTTACTGGTATTATCTAGCCAGTAAAAACAGAAGTGTACTCAGAGAAGACACAGGATGGAAAACTCATGATGAATTGTTAGGGCATGTTGAGTTGGTTCTGTCAATGCCTGCAGTCAGATGATTTCACTGGCTGTACAAGATGAAATCTCATATTTCAATGTATAAGTGTCAAAGTTCAGCTGAAGCAGGGACAAATACAGAACAAAATTTGTGTGTGTTTGTAACTAGGGCACCAGAGCAATAGAGGAAGCCAAAATGAGCCGGAAAAGCAAAAGGAGTTTAAAGGAGAAATTTGCCTTGAAGAACAGCTTGGTTAAAGAAGCCCTCTCAGAATTCCTGGGAACTTTTATACTGATAGTAAGTGTCAGCTGCTTTCCTTTCTTCCTACTAATCTAATGCCGGGCAGTGCTTGTAAGGGGACATGTATGCTTTTTCTTGTACTGTACAAGCAGCGTGGTTACTGCCTGACAAACATTGTACAGCCTTGAATGAACTGCTTCTATTTATGGTAAGTTTGTAATTCCTTTCTTCATCTGATGTAATTACCATGGCTATTAAAAACAGATAGCTTTATTTATTATAATTGTCTAATAAGCATTTGATTTCATCTAGGAGCAAAATTTCAGTGAGCTACCACATTGTGAAAAATCAAAATACGCACAATGAATATTAATAATATTCTTGCTTTTGTTTTGAAAAAGCTCAGCAGTTTATTCCAGTTCCACTTCTGTGCACAACTTCCATGTGCTTTAACAAATATGTTGTATTTCACATTAAGAGAATTTTAGCCAAGTTATTTTCCCGTGCAATATAGAAATTTTGCTGTGTGATTTGCAATGAATTTATTGGAAGTTGCACTGACAAACATTCAGAGGTTTTTTGGTTTAACTGCATAAATTATACAGCTGCCTGGTCCTGTAGTACAGCTACAGTTTAGGTAAATACCAAAATTCCTCATTTTCATATACTCAGATTTATTTTTACTTAATTTCTTGCTCAATTTTTCTGTGTATTTTTGCAATGGGACACAGAGCTTTTCCCTGTGATTTACCAGGGTAGAGAGCAGATTCAGTAGCAGAGTTGGAAGTCGAGCAGCTAGAGTATTTATGCCAAACTCTTTCTTCCTCCTTTCAGTCTGAACAAAACAGTGTTGCTTATTGCTACATATTTCATAGTGAGAGGAAAAAGGAAATAAAAAGAAGCAGACATAGCAGCACTGACAGTATATTTTACAGTTGTAACTATATTTTAGCTAAATTTCAAGTAAGTCATCTAAAAAGTTTCAGTACCTCATAAAATACATGGAAATAATGGTCTTTACTACATTTCAGCCAACTGAAGTGCACAGGCACTAAAGTAACATTATTCTCAAATTTAATACCATCCATAAGACATCATTACAGTAAGGAGCACATTTAGAAGCAAGGAGAACAAAGCACTTTACAAACATTAATGAACTAAGTGTCACAACACCCTGGTAAGGAGGGGAAATGTCATTATCTTCATTTGATATATTAGCAAACCTGATTACAACAGACTGCACAGGAAGCCTGCGGCAGAACTCTGAATATAACCCAGATCACCTGACTTCCAGTACTCTGTCCTCGACACAAGATCATCCTCCTCTGTCCATTAATACAATTAAGCAAGTAAAGAAAACATATTAAAGTGCAGATTAGACCACAAATGCTATTATTTAATGTCCTGCTGCACAAGACTAGAAGGAAATGCAAACCCAAAGCCCATTTTCTAGTATATTCACCACACAAATGCCGTAAAAAATGAAGCTATAAAATTGTTGTTGACAGAGTTTCTCAATTCTGGTTTACCCTTTCGAGTTTCAACCTTGGCTTAAAACAGAGAAGAGCCTCACATGGATTAAAAAGCAATTTTTTTCCAGTGCTTGGGTATCTCAATTTATGTTTAGACTGCACAAGCTAGTGGCAGTACAAAACATTTATTGTGAATGAACAGACTTTTCTGCTGTTATTTACTGCTATTGCTTTCAGGCTCTGTCAGCTAGTAAGTAGTGTCTCTTTAAGAACAGATAAATATTAAACCGTTAACTTAGATTGGAGCTAATGAAAAGGGCACCTGGTAAGTCAGAGAGCAGAAATCCTTGAAAAACAGATGCCATGTATGCAAAAGAAGTGGTAATTTTCTTCCACCATCCTATTACTATGTCTTATTCCTGTTACAAAGTGAAAGTGAGACCAGAGTCCACAGCTTACAGCACAGTTGAATCAGATCTTCGCTGAAATTCATTTTATGTCACTGTGATGGGTTTTATAGCCTGTGGGGAGCACCCATGACAGGGAGCGAGGCAAGGGTGAGCCTTTCTATTACCAACAGAATTTGCCTGGAAGTCAATGCTAACTGACCATACCTAATTTTGCCACCAACCTAGCACCTCTGGAAGTTAACTGGGTGTAATTCTGTCCTCCAAATCACCTATTTCCATTTTTTTCTGGAGAACAACATCCCAGACCACATACTGTTAATAGCATGTGGTCTGTGGTGTTGAGTAGAGCTTGACCTACCATCTTTGGAAACTCAAACCTTGCAACATTATTGTCCCAAACTGGAAAATGTAGAAACTTTAGATTAATTTCAGGATATCTAGAAAATTAAATCAGTCACTTGAGGCAAACCTCAAGCCTTCACCTGTGGGTGATGAGGACTCTGCCTGCTATCTTAAACAGGCTTGAGACAAGCCTGGAGAAAGTCAGTGGGTATACAGTTTGGGTAACATTTCTTGGTCATCCGTACTTAATATGCTGTGGTTTGCCTTGCAGCATGGTTTCAGAGCACATAAACTGAATTCTTTTCAGAAGAAACTAAAGTGGAAGGTGAGATCCAGAATCACAGCAAATATACTGACCACTAATGGATACTCAGTTCAGTGGATCAGACTGGAGATGCTCCCAAGTAATCCCTCCTGAGATGTCACAGTCAGGTTATCTGAACCAGCTGCTTGCACTGCACAACCTGACAATACAGATAATGTGTGTGATCCTCTCTTTCTGCTTACCAAAGCACCTGGCTTCAACCCCTGAGGTTTCAATGAGAAACACTAAACCCTAGGAACCTGGAAGTGCCCTGCTGTATAGGCAGATCTGATGGTATACAGAGCAGCTGCTGTTACCACCTGCCTGAGTAATCCTGCTGGTGAGTAGGCTATTTCACTTAGACATATTCTGCTGGGGAACAAGTATTTATTTCAGCATCAAGCCTCCCCAAGCATAGCACAGCTTCCCCAGTTACACTCTGGAACAAGAACTGGGGCAGAAACCCCAAAATATATAGTCCATAACCAGATGCAAATTGCATGTAAATTTGGTTACAATGAGCTTTGGATACTGTGTTCACTTTAAACGTTCCATCAACCTGAAAAAATGTTACACTTCACCTCTTATGTGATTTCTATGAAACAAATAGAGCAATGCAGTTTCAACATAACTAAGTTATATTTGCAGTACAGGCAACAAGGAGCACACATTATGCTGGGTATTTGCAGATTATCTGTGAACTTCTGCCGCTTTCTTGTATTTACCTTGGTGTTGTCACATGGCAAACCCCTAACCTGCAAAGTTTAATTGTACCATTTGTTTAGAGTAAATATAAACAAAAAAAAAACCCCACCAACAAACCCACAGCAATCTACCCATAGAGTTTTCAATGAAGATGTGAAAATAGTACAACCGTTTTATAGATGATGTATACACAGTGTGTTTGGAAACAACTTGTGAGACTGGTCCCCCCCAGGCTATACCTAGGCAACAGGTTCCTGAGGTGGGAAAACAGCCACCCATTTGGTCCATGGTGTCTGAGAGGCTGTTGTGCACACACACGTTTCCCAGCCTCTGACATAGCCTTCTGTATCTGGGGTTGCCTGAGGCCACCTTGTGAAAGAGCTCTCTGGAGAGCATTTTGTTCTCCAGCATGTCTCCTGGCTCAGTGTATTTCCTCCTGGGGCTCCTCTAGGTTACTATGGGGGACAACAACCGGGTGCCAGGCACAAGAGTGTCAGAAAGGCATGCTGCATCAGGCAGATTGTTTATATGAATTTTCAGTGAGCCTGCAACTCACCTATCCAACTGCCTCTCTGCTTTTAATCATCCTTCTCTCCATATTTTCACTTCAGAATTTGGCCACATTGCTCTCAAACAAAACAGGATTTACTCTGGCTTACACCATTAAGTGTATCTGAATAGGAACATTTCCAAAAGAGATGCCAAATTGGCCATGTGGCTTGCTTTACCAGTTCTGCTCACCTGTTTAATTCATTGTCTCTCTTAAGAGAATCTTAACAAACACAGTTTCCCAGAAAGAAGCTGCACAGGAGCCAGTATCTCCTGAGCCCAGAGCAGTGTATGCTTCCTTGCTGAAACAGAACATGGGCTTCCATTTAGCATATAAAGACAGGTGGGTAGCGTAAGTATTCCAATCCTAAAGCTTAGTCTCCAGCTGGAGGTGGGGAGCCTCTTGCGAAACTCCCACTGCAGCAAATGTTTGTGTGTCTAAAGGTGCAGTGCTTGAGCATGAAACAAATGCATGACACCCCATATTGCAAATAATCCACTAATGAAAAGGAAGGCTATTTATCTTTTGCTCATCAAAACCTTTTTATCTTGTTTTCATATTCTGACCACTTAATTTTGTAAGATATCACTCCTGCTTTGTTGTGGAGTTTGGGTGTTGCCTGCAAAATCTTTTAAATATGACATTCCATGGATTTGCCTAGTCTAGAAGATTAAAATTTATGCAACTTTTCCATATCTTTCTATGGCCTTACATTCCAGTGCATATTACAATACTGCACAGCAATATAGCATGCATTAGAATCGTCATTACACAATGTTATTACATGAAAGCAAATGTAGCTTTTGATAATTCATTTCTTCAATAAGTGTTTAATACAAAATTAATACTAAGAAGTTTTAAAAAAAGATAAATTCCGTGTTCTGAATTTTTGTGAAAGGAAGATTCTGCATAGGATGAAATTCCTTAAACAATGAGTTTTGTTTAAGGTAGAAAATTGAATGGCAGTAGTTTGACAGCTACCTTGTTTGCCGTCAGCAATGAACTTCCTGGAGTACAGAATCTTACATAATTAGCTCTTAGACAGTGAACTTAAGTTTGTCAAAACTAGATAAAAAAGGGTTATTAAAACTTGAATTGGTATTTTGATAAGCCACTCAACAGCTTGTTAAATATTATATAATGCTACAAATGAGCAGTGTCTACCCTCAGCTCTCATTTAACCACAGGGTTCCAGCATGCTGGAATTAGCTTTCCAAGATCTTTTTCTGTAGATACTTCCCCCCTCCCCAGAAAGTTTGCATCTATAGGACTGAAGTTTGAGGCCCAGAGAAAGGTCCCTACAGAACACTTGAATCCTTCCAACATTCAACTGCAAGTGCACAACCGCAAACAGTCCTCTTCCACTTGTATTTGTGTTTTAGACACAAATTTACAGAGTGCTTTTTCAGGTTTTGCCAAATAAAAAAAGTTAATAAAGATAATAATCTTAAAAACGGACAAAAAGTTGGGGAGCAGAATAAAAGATAGTAAATGCAGTTCATGCCATACAGAGTTTATATCTCTGTGATCAAAACAGTTCAATAAACCATTCTGGATAAAAGAGAATTCTTGTGAGCTCTCCCAATCCAAGGCAAACTTAACACAGTTTCTCTAACCCAAAGGCTTCTTTACCATTAAAAGCATTCAAGTTTTTTTTTTTTTTCCTAACAGAAAACAGCTTAGGAAGATAACATGCTGAGGCTTTAATTACCCATAACCATACACCTCCAACTGCAAGGACACAGCAAAGATCCCGCCACCCTGTTCCCGCACCCAAAGGGAAGAGTAAAACAAGCCACATGTACCCTTACACTCCTAAGGGACAGAAAACCTTATTTCTCAGAAACTGCCGTGCCTGCTCCTGCATTATCTCTGAATAGTACAGATAATTCCCCAAGCACTGCTACAGAGACTAAACGCGTTTTAAGAGTACAGGAAGATTCTAATCTGTTCGGTTGGTGTAATAAGCAAAGCAGGGAGGCACATCTCAAGAATAAATGAATAACCTAGGAGGGAAGCAACACTTGAACAGGCTCTTTCTCTCCTCAAGACGCTAGCTAAGAATTTCTTCCCCTGTCTAGCCATTTCTTCCTAGCCCCTTTGCAAAGGGCCATGTTTCACTCCTGAAAGTTTGCATCTGAATATGAAATGTTTCATTTCCTTTCTCTTCTGAATTTCTACAATATAGTAAGAAAATAATCTTCACTGAAGAAACTGACTCAAACCAGTTGCCCTATAGAATTCAGGAAAGAAAAGCACTTTAGCATTTCAGGATGAAGAGTGCAATATTAATAATAATAAAATATGAGAGAATACAGATCTTTGCATTCTCTCTAGGTGATTTCAAACTTTTGTATCCTATTGCATGTGCAAAAGCAGTAATAAAAATCTAAAAGTGTCAGCTTATATACTACAGCATAGTCTGTGCCTCAATATTTTCACTGTATTTTTCCCACAGAGCAATTTGGGCCTGATCTTTATGTGCTTTAAAAGCTTTATATACACAATTCATCCAAAACCTTACTAAATCTACATTCTTGTCTCCAAGAAGTAATGCTGTCTGTCATTAAAAAATGGTTTGAAAAGGGAAATCCATTTGAACCCCAGAGGATATTGGTTATATCCCAGTAGATCATCAGGAGAATGGATATAGTGATTTTTTATTACTTCAAGTTTGATTAAATCATAATATACAGAAATCCTCCCATCCCCACCAAAATATTTAATTCATGATAAAATAAGAGGCATGTGCTTTTAAAGTATTTAACAACTATATGACTGGTAAGCTGTATTTTTAATCTCACCTAAAAATCTTATGTACTGATTTAACAAAACACAGCAAACATTAAATATGAAATTAGATGAAGATTGCTCTTTCCTGGAAGAACAGGAGCTTCCTATAAAGTAAAAGCTTGCACATTCAATTCATTCAGCTAAAGGCCTGAATTTTCATACATCTAACACATTGCTGTTAGCCTTACCATTCCTATTGAAAGCGTGTTTAGGAGCCCAGTCTGAACTAAGGCCCTACATAATATACAAATATAGCAAAAATATGGCTCTGTATGGTGAGAGTTTCTAATCCCTTATAAAATACCTTATTATGAAATGCAATAGATTATTTACAAAGCAGGTCTGCTTCAGAATTTAAGAGGCTGGAAATGAAACTGAGTTCTAAAACACACTCCAAATTAAAGACCTTTAGGAGGACACCATCAATTTAGAAATCACCTCATATCTGAAAAGTTTACTTACTACTTTTATAGGCAACACTCTAACTGTATATGGGAATGTTAAGGGGGAGCAGGGGAAACTGTAAAAGGCTAGAGTCAATCACAAATAACTTCTAATGCTTTCATGGCCAATTTTGGTCAGAGATTCCTATCTGCAGTGAAGGGAAAACAATCACTTCTCCTAGTCTCCAAAGAGTCTCTAACTCTTCCTACCCCTATTCCTGCTTTTAAGGGCATAAATATGCCATTTAAAGTCTGGCTGCTTGGAGAAGTCATAGAGGTTTGCCTAAGAAGTGAAATACTAGGGCAGACTTGGAACAGGTGACTTCAGGATAGCAGGACACTCACTGCAAGCACACAGCTTGAGCCTAATTCACTGCATTGCCCCTGAGAACCCATCCCCTTCCCACCACTGCACAGGAACATAAGCACATGTGGCAGAATTCAGAGCAGTACTGCAGGGGTGTCCAGTGTGAAAGGGAAGCAGGCAATAGGCTAGCAGGAAATGCCTGTCTGTGGAACAGTAGGACAACACAGGTGGGAGTGTGACATGGGAAAGGGGCAGGGTTGCTGCTTTACCCGAACAAAGGCATCCTCACAAAATTGTGAATTGGTAGAGGGAGTCCTGAAAACTGACTGAAATGGGAATTCTGAACTGGTTTTCTAGGATTTCCCAATTGAAATTGTACAGCTTATAGGGTTTTTTTTTGGTAACTGCTGACTCTCTATTCCACATAGCACCCTGAGTTCTTGTATTCATGTAGAGCATCATCCAGTTGTGCAGCCATTGAGGCCGTATCTGCCTACAGGGACATCTGCGGTACCCTCACCACAATCTGACAGCTGGTGAAGCACAAGATATAACAAAAAACTTGTCATTGTCTCCACACTGCTAAAAAGCAGAAGATGTGACTGCTTCTGTAATGTTTAAGTGTATGGCTATTAGTGCACACTACCACCAGATCTGTTTGATCAGAAGGGGCCTTTTTTTTATATAAGCATTCTGCTTTAAGACATCTAAAGCTTTATAGGCCATGTAGGAAAATAAATTACCTAAAATTCTGGATTCCAATCTGGCAGGAAATCCTGTTTACACTAAAAATGCTATTACGAGCATTTACAAAAATCCTGAAAACAGCACAAATGGAAGCAAAATGATCTTTAGATGCCCTGATGAATGTGGTAGAGATAAAATTCTATAAGCTTCCAGGGAGTAACAGGACATTATGCTCATTGGAGGCCAGTTTAGAAAAGGCTCTAATGTCTACAAAGCAAGATTTTTTGGCAGGGAATGTGCAGACAGCTATTCCACACCCAAACGTGTTATTTATGACAGTAATATCATTACTTTGTGAACTAAAGTCAGTACTGAAGCTATTCTAGTCAATTTAAGCAGGTCAGGCTATAGACAACTGATAAGAAGAAAACCTAGTAGTGTAAGATATGATAAAGAAATCTGGCTATATTCTACTGTAAATTAAATTCCCACTGATTCCTTGTGCTTCATTTGATGAATTTGTGTGGGTACAGCTGATGGCTGAGCTTGGCCTAGAAACTTAGGATATTTAGTTACAACTTGATGATCTAGTCAGCCTTAACTCAGCCAAGCAAACATTCACAGGGTATTAAATTGCTGCTCCTGTAATTACATGATTAGGTGATAGTTTCCAGTTATGTCAACCTAGCTACAGTATAAGTAGAAAGTATACTTGCTTTGAAAAGTATAAGAAAACTTTTTTATCTTCTTAAAAATGACAGCAGATGGAGAAAATATTAGCTTCACATGGTTCAGATTTATAGGCTCAGTTCCCAGTTTCCCCATCCCAAAATGGGCACACTCTGACTGGACCTGCAATAGTGTTCATGAGCAGGCAGTCACCAACATCCACCAAGCAAGAAGCCAGTGCAGCTGTGTTTGAGCTGACTTGCATGCTTTGTTGTTTGTAGGCTGAGCTTTCTGAGGCTAGTTAAGCACAAAAATGGAGTGTCTGTAGTTGCATATTTCCCTATGACATGCAGAGCAGAAGCTATTATGCAAGAGTGATACACAGCTATTGCTGTACAATTCTCCTCAGTTCTGGTAATTAGGGAAGGGAGGCCAGAGCCTCCCTCTGTTATTTCCTTCCCTCTTCTTGTGAGATGTTATTGCCTCTTACCCTTTTTTATACCCATCTCCCCTATTCCTGTTTTTTATAACATCCTTAGTAATATTTTCAAAAGAATATCCTTTTCTTCATATCTGCAAAACTGCCTATGCCATTTTAGAACACAAGCACATGCTTGCAGATCTGCTTGCCTGAATGCAGGCTGCATCTCAGTGTACACAGTGCTTATGTCATCCTCTGCACAGCAGCTGACTACAGCTTGGTATATGTCTTGCAACTTTCAATTATACAGTCCAATAAACTACTGCTATCTAACACCACCCTACCTTTACTTAACCTGACAGCTGTAACACTTTGGCACCAGACAGTGCTTTGTTTGCTTGCGTAATTGTAACCTCAAGGCAAGAACTGCAGCTGGGTATATGACACAGTCTTGGGGCACTCTTATAACAGCAACTCCGTCTGCATTGCTGGTTAAGAGCGTAATTTTATTGAGAGCTTTTCTGTCACATCTTGGTGTTAGTTAAAACCCTTGGGGAAACACCCTTGGAAAGAAAAATATGATTTTTTTTTTCCCGATTTAAATTGCATCTATTCTAGCAGGACTTGCTTGTTAAACCTCAATCACCAAACCTTATGGTACAGTCTATTTCTAAGGCAGGAGAGATCTTCCCATTACTTTGCAGTTTCTAAATGCAACTACCTTGCAACTGAAAATAAGCATTTCTGAAAGAACTAGATTTTATATATTCAAATATGCAGAGTTAGAAAGAATATTTGTGATATAGGCATTGGTGACAAGCAGTGTCATAATTTGGCAGTAACGGCAGAACACTAAAGCAAAACAACGATTAACCAAAGCAATTACACAGGCTAAGATGGAATGCCTTTATCGGAAGAAAAAAAAAAAAATCAGATTCCCATGTAACAAAGTAGGAAAATTATATATATATATATGTATACATATTTATATATATTTATATATAAGTAGGAAAATTATATATAAATTATATATATATATAATATAATATATAATCTATATATATATAATATATAATATAATATATATATAATCTGATTATATTATCTTATATTAGATATATTATTATATTATATATATTATGTTCTATATACATTTTATTATATATTATATATATTTTATATACATTGTATTATATTTTATATTTATATTTATTTTATTATATTATTATTATATTATATTATATATATTTTATATAATATATATTTTTATATATATATAAATATATCTCTGATTTAACATCAAAGTGGATTAAGGTTCAGGATAAATCTAGTCCCATCCCAGAATTGACCCAGTACAATTCCGATCACTTACAGTTGCAAAGAAGCAAAGGTTTTCAGACTACAGATATTTGAGATCTTCCACAGAGTGCTGGGTCCTTCAACAAAGCACTTAGGCATAAGTTTTAAAAGGAGATTTTCAAAGACACGAACTGATTTCTGGCAGAAAACGATCAGCTAGTCTATCTTAAACTAAAGGCTTTTGTAACTCTGAAAATCTTTCCTACCAACTTTAATAGGACCTAAACGTACACTTGAAGCTAAGCAGAAGCTTTAGAACAGAATAAACATTTTCTTAAGCATACATTTAAATGTGTTGCTGAATTCTGAGAACCAACATAAAACAGAAGCTAGTTTAAATCCACTGAGAATACTCCAGTGTGAATTATTCAGGTATCCCCACTTCAATTAATTGTTCAAGCTACACAGCCAGTGAAATATTTTGATAAAGTAATATATGATATCAAGGGAGCATAACAGTAACACATACGCTAATTTCCAGACAGTTGTCTCCTTCCAGAGTTTCAGCGTTAAACATTAGAGGCTTTTTGAACGGTATTTCATAACTTGTATAGTAATTTTTCATTGCTTATAACAATCTGGAAACAGAAACTTACCACACAGAATTAATTCCTTCTTCACTTTCAGATAGAGAGATTTGTTGTAGGGACTGTGAGATCTTGTTTAGGCTCCAAGCTCTGAACTGTATCCCATCATTGTATTGGAATGCTCTTTTCCGGGGAAGACAGAGGTCCTTACAAGCAAACACGGTCACAGAGCAGGGGAAAAAGAGGAAATGTTCATTGCAGCAAAGGCAACAATGGCATGCATGCTACTAATCTCAAATTCTAGCAATGTTTTAATATTTAACAACATTTTCAGCTATATCTGAACAGCAAAAGAAGTTACAAACTAACCAACAACATTTGACAGACACACTCATGGTTTTACATTTCTGTTTCAAAATACAGATGCTTGGATGTGGGTGTGTGGGCCAGGCTGTCCTTAGCCGTGGAGTCCATGGTGGGCCTATGACGGTATCGGTTGGATTTGCAATGGCAGTCACCATAGCAGTGTATGTGTCTGGGGGGGTTTCTGGTAAGTGACTCTTTTTTCCCTTATGTAGCATTTATTGCCACAATTTTAAGGCTATGTTATTAAATTACTTACATTTCATGGTATAAATAATTATGTATTTAGCAATAGCAGGATAGTCTGCATCAGAATTTTGCTCATAAATCTTTTGTGTTCTTGTTTACTTTTTTCTTTGCATTTGACAAAATCTTCCACCAAATTCTGATCTGAACTACAGTGTGCAAAATTGGCACATGTCTGGCTTTTATGGAAAATAGTCTGTGCAAGCCAGAAATCTGCTTGGTCTTGCTTTGAAAATTCTGTCAGTAGAGTTGATCCTGGACAGGATAGGCACTGAATTTAAGGAAATAACCATGAAAAGCTTACAGAATCCAGTAGAGGCATCAGCTAAAATGGCTGCCGGCTTGGAAGAACATAGAGTGACCCACTAATGGGTATAATGAGCAGGGTTCACCTTATAGCATGCAGTTTCTTCCTTTTATATGACTGGGCAATAGCAAGTCTGCTCTTGTCTGCTGATTCAGAGAGCAGCAGATCACAGAAAGCAGAAAAGGCAAAACATATTGAGTACTAGGGATAAACTCTGATGCACTGTCAATGTACTGCCATTGCCACTTTCTTTCTCCTGTATTATTTCCTCAATGTATATTGGTCAGGAACCTTTCATTTGTCTGTAGCTAGGATAACTGATGAGTATCTACGTGTGCCATATTGGATGGTGCTTACTCTTGTATTTCCACGGTTCAGTTTAGCCAAATTAATATCAGAAACATTAGCATAACTGGTTTTAACATTTAATTTCTCCCTTTAAAATAGAAAATTATGGGTTGTGTTATGTATTATACAGTGTTATGTATTATAATACTAATGTATTATGTATACAGTGTTCTGTATTATAATAGTGTTATGCATTACATAATAACACTACAGTGGTATGTATTATAATAGACAATACTCCATGCTGTATGTGGAATCTGTATTGCTCTCTTACGGCAAATGGTGCCCTTGTACTCCAGCTTTCATAAAGGCATTTCTTACCCTTCATAAAGAAAGTAAAGCAGATCTGGGCAGATATCTCTAGGTATAAATAGCCCATTATAAATAGTTGCTATAGAAGAAATCAGTGTGGCTATTTCTCCTCTCTTTTACAAATTCTTTTACAAAGGCACTGTGCACAAGGAAGTTTAAGTTCACATTAGAAAGTGCTCAAGATACTGAAAAACAGGCAGTCATGTTCCTGTCATTGAAACAGAGCAGAATGGTTCCTTAATACATGAAGTTAATTCCTATTACCTGAACATCTCTAAACTACAACACTGAACTACAACTCTTCTAATGCAGTATCATGAAAAAAACCCAACCTGTATAGACACTAACCTGCCCTACATTTGCATCTGTAAGGGATATTAATCTCCATTATACAGAAGATTAAGAGTTCAATCCCAGCAGGGCAGAGCAGTTGTAGATGTTGCAGTATTACACTTCCTGTGCTTTTCCCATGACAAAGGATTCTGCAGACAGTGCATTTTCTCTGCAAAAGAATAGCAACAGATATTTCAATAGGCTGTGATTATCCAGCGTATGATTACTAGTGGACATTTCAGAATATCAGTTGCTATACAGAGTTTGTTAGCAAATTCTGTGTCTTTTTGGTCATGATGTTTCATGTTTAAGTACCGCCAAAATAGTTTGCATCAGTTCTTTATGGTAATATAAAATACATAGGCTGCCCACTTGGTGATTTTGAGCTCTTATCTAGGAAAATTTCCCTTTTTGTTTTTTTCCATCTAATCTTCTGTGTCTAGATCGTTGTGATCACTGGAGCTACAAAGGAATTTGGGAACATGCTATTCAAAGTGTTTTGGTTCTTTTTTAAACCAGGACACTATCAGTGGCACAGGAACCAAGACTCTTTTTAACTCTCCTATGTCAGCATATTTGGCCTTCAACTAGACTTTTCCTTTCCAGATGCAATGCTAATTAGATGCTCTAATATTATTATGTCTTGTCCTGGCCATCATAATCACCAGGTATTATATACAGGTGGGGAACAGTATCAGGTGTTGAAAGAAAGGAAGATGATTAATTCCAGTTAAGAACAAAAGACAAGACAACAGTTCATCAAAATTCATGAGGGGCTGTTAAATAAGGTGCCAGCCATCTATTTGCTCTGTGCTGAAGAATTTGAAATACAGTGAGGAATTCAAAATTAATTCAGGACTGATGCTACTAGGTCAGAGTTTTGGAAGTGATACAAAGAAGGTTTTATCCAGTTTGTCATCTGTGTTTGTCAGTTCATTATGTATCAAAGGTGCCTGGATTTCATAATATAATGACTCGCTGACCTGAAGTGCAAACAAACACAGAAACTGTACATAGAGGTCCTTTCTCCATCAGTAGCCTTTGACAGACAAAGGTCACACTCTTTTAGTTATTTTATTAAAGAAAAATGCTAATTTTTTTTTTTTTCAATAACCATGAGGCCAAAGTGAGACTTTACCTGGAAGGTAAGCAACGGATCTGCTATGTCCTTGCAAACCTTAGTGTTTACTGTATTTTTACTTTGGAGTATTATTCCATCTTATTTGGCAATTTGCATTTCTTAAATATCAACTACGTATTTATATATATATATTAAAAAAAAAAAAGTCATTCAACACTTTTTTCTGTGTTGATAAAAGATGTTGAGGGAAGCGACTAGTACGTGACATAATGATAAAAGTATTTTAGAAACTAAAATTGTCATGAAGAATTCCAGTATTACTGAAATCTCCTCCATGTGTAAGTTTAGATGTAGCTACTCCTAAATACCACAGGACATAAAACTGTTTCAGCACAAATACTTTATCAGTTTTCTTATCATGGACTTTTCTGGAGGGTGTAAGAGCTTGATGAAAACGTGATGAAGAGCTACACACTGCTGTCCCCAGATCCTGTCTAGGCATAGCTCACCAACAGTCAGCACGAAGCTGGACAGGCCTGACATTGTTTTATATTCATGAAAACTGACTTCCTAAGTAACCCCAGGTTGAAGACAGGGTCATAAACATGACTTAAATCCAAGGTACTCCAGATCCGCATCAAGATATATGATCAAGCCAGTAATAGTCCTTAATCTTAATACATGCTCTCTAAACTGAATGAATGTTCTGCTGCCACAATCCTTTCTTAAAAATAAAAGGCCAAAGACTTAAAGAAAGCGAATATTTGCAGAATGATGGACCCTCCCATCACAACCAATGGGGCAGACTTAGGCTTTTTCTAGAAGACTTGTCTATAGATTATATAGTGCAGGACAGCGGTTTGATAAATAGCAGTCTGCCGACATTAAGAGGGGAGCTAGATCTTGGTGGCTTTCCTCCTCTCCCCTGTAATTTGTTTCAGTTTAATCGTAGTCAGGCTATAATTGCAAAACAACAGATAGAAAAGCATGTACTAGTCTCGTGCTCAAAAGTATCTGTGTTTTTACAGATCCTTCACCTATTCTCATGTATCTGAGTCATCTATATGACTTATTTTGTGATTCATTTTTCAGGTGGTCACATAAACCCAGCCGTTTCATTAGCCATGTGCGTGACTGGAAGATTAAGATGGACCAAATTACCAATTTACATATTAGCACAACTCCTGGGAGCATTCACTGGAGCAGCGGCTGTCTTTGGGATTTATTACGGTGAGTACACTTTAGACATGCTCACAGAACAAACTAGAGGTCAGGCAGTCTCTAAGGCCCCAATTCCTCAATGAATGCCAAGCAGACACGGAACTGCTCACAGAGGGCTAATGGGCAGGATTGAAGCTAAAGCCATAAAGAAGAAAAAAGGAAGAAGCATAAAGAGTCTGGGGGGGAGGTGGGGGAGAAGGCTCAAGCATTCCAGGTATCCTACAACTTTCGTGAAACATTAATAATTCAGGAAATGTTCTGAAATTTAGAAAAATTATTCATGGGAAATCAGATACTTTGAGATCATGTATTTCTCAGTAAGGATTTTAAATTACTTAATAGCCAGGATATAGGACTATTCATCTTCCAAGCAAATTAGAAACATTAAAGACCTGATCCAAGTGCCTGTAGGCAAGTATCACCAACATCGTTCATTGAGGTTACAGGATATGAGATCCACTAAACGTCAGGCCACCCTAGAGAGGTAGCTCTCCAAGGCAATGAACTCCAGGTACAGTGGTAAAGGGGTCACATACTAGAAGGGAAGAAAAGTAGGGGGGGGCAAAAAGTTGCCACTATCCTTGAGGCTGTTGATTTTACACAGTGTGCCACAGAAGGAGAAAACATAGTGACAGACTCCCAGACTTGATGAATCCGCACAGTTGGACCAATCAGTTGCTTCAGCCACCTGCTCCAAAACTCTGCTTGTACTGGCCCAGCCCATCTCCTCCAAGGCCTCTCTCTGATGGGCATTATGTCTGCAGACAGTGATCAGTCTAGGAGCAAGAGGAAAAATGAAAATGCCCATTGTGTATCAGCTAGGTGCTCAGTGCCAGTACTAACCATGAACAGAAAGACCTTTAGGAACGGAGGAAACTGTTTAAATGGTCTGAGTTTGATGGTGGTTTTGTTAATTTGTTTGGGATTTGGAACGGGGAGAAGGGGGAAGAGCTTGTTTTAAGGTTAGCGTTAGAATTTGGAAACTGTGGGATTCCAGAACAGGATTTTCTAGAGTCCTCCTCAAGCTAGACAGCCAAGTTTAAGGCTGCAGCTATGACGCAGCAGTACAGCAACATGCACATATGATTGAAGGTAAATTCATTGGGTTCTGCTAAAGGGTAGCAGTAGGATAGGGAGCCAAGATCAGGAACTTAGGGGTAGAGTTAGAGACTTCTTCTTAGTCAGGAGTGCTGCATCTTCTCATACCCGTATCTCTGATCAAGACCAATGTTGCCCTTCTCTTGTTCCTATTAATTCCCAAACTTCTCTAGTACTTTTTTTCCTTCTTGCAACTTGTAAGAAGAGTGTCATGCACTTATCAAGGTCCACTGAAAATTCATGGGTAGAAAAAGACGTAGGAGCTCAACACTTCCATGTTCCCCATATACAGATATTTGAGCTAGGTGCTTTAATTTTCAGCAGTGTGCCTGAAAGAGTGAGGAAATACACATGCTCAGCTACTGAACATGAGGCTTTTCTAAAGGTGTACAAAGACATTCACAGCTGAGACATTTTCTTTTCCCTATTTTTTTCCCTAATAGTTAAATGCAAATATAATCTGACACTTCAAATGAGAGAGCCTGACCAACCAAGTAAACAACTAAATGTTCCCTGCACCCATGTCATGGCCTTAAGCAAAACTAGAACAAACAGGGGCAAGGAGAAATAATTTGCCTGTTAGCTTCAAGAGAAGATAACCATGCTTACCACGGGAGGTGGGAAGCTGTTTCTTTACTGACAAGTATCACCTCATCAATGGATCCACTAGTGAAATATAGGCATAGTGTTTGTTATTCATGACTACCTATGCAGATTTTAGGGTGCTTCATCTTAATGTCTTCCTAACATTTCAGGGCTTGCTAAGGCAGCAAAGTATTCTGACACAGAAGTCATATTATACTATTTGAAATACACTTTAAGTATACTAATATAAAGATACATGTATTTAAGCTATCTATAAAAAGTACACTAAGAACCGAAGATTTCGAGGTAGCATCTCTCCTCACACCTTGGACGACTAGCATAGCAGGGTATAAGGCCCACACAGTGAAAAAGAGGAGGTCTCTCAGGAGAGTTCATTCCCAGAAGTCATTATTGCTCAGCTGTCAAATGGAATAGCAGTAATTCCTGGTAGCCGGGAATCCACAACAGTACAAAGAGGATGGATGCATTCTGGGAGGGCATCATGTCAAATACAGCACCTCTTACCAGAGTAATGCAACTGTGTTCAGAATCAGAAAATGCTCCTTGGCACTGAGTTTGGAGCAATGAGGAGAGGAAACAACAGCCACATTTGGAAAGCTGTGATACATAAAAGAAGTACTTCGAGGCACAGGAGGAGAAATGAGACAGGAGGGTATGATTAGTGCATCACTTCAAATCTGTTAACTGTGTTCCCAGAAAAAACAACTAGTTTCAGCAGAGAATATGAAGTGCATAGACCTATCACATGCATTCTAGCTCTAGAAAACCTAATGTTCATGGAGAAGTGCAACCAGGTAATTGATGTTTTCTATAGATGCCTTTATGGAATATAGCAATGGAACACTTGAAGTCATAGGACCTAACGCAACAGCACATATCTTTGCAACATATCCAGCTCCATATCTGTCCCTCATAAATGGATTTGCAGATCAGGTAAGTGCACTTACTCTCGAGCCCATAAAATAAACATACTGAGAACTGTAAAACCAAGCAGTAAGAAACAATACACTGTGTACAATAGCAATGATAATGCAGTGCTGTTTGCAAGGGTCACATTTGAGTCATATTTTACAAGCAAGATAATTTCAAGTTGTTCTTTTCACATACATCATACTATTTTTTGCACTCTGCATGTCTTTAATGCAATATATGAAAGAGGTTTTCCCCAGAATAGATCAATGTTTCTCCATAAACTTCAGCAGAGCTATGTCCATTTACCTCAAAATCCAGTCCATTTTGTTGACCTGTTATTCCCTAAGTAAAGCTTAAGCAGCCAGTTTAACACACCTTGAGAACAAGTGAGTTTTCTGCTACCACAAGCCTCCTCTCTTCAACCGTCACTTTGCAAATAGATTTGTATTATTTGGTTTGTTTTCAAATGACTGAATCTGAAAAAATTTTCCCCTTTATTTCCAATCTGTATCCTCTAATGCCACTTATCCACCAGGGAAAAAATGAAGTTTCACATCTATCTACTTCTAAACAGTTTGCCTGCCCTCTTCAGACGTACAAGAAGTAAATACCACATAAGTAAATATGAAAAACTAGGGATTGCTGGAGCACAGGAATTTCTCATGTAAAGGGCTTGAAGACTGTGCAATCTGGCTTCAAGAAAACGCAAGCATTGTGTTGAAATTTTGTAAGAAGGACAATTCTGATTCTTGGATAAGCCAACAGCCTTTTCTGTGAGAGCTTTTTACCCATGGATGGTTTACAACAAAATTAAAACCAGCTGAAATAATAACAGAAAAAAACCCAAACTCGGGCTTCTTTAAATCAGTACAGAAATTAAATGCTTTGACATGGCTGAAACTTTTGTTTGCTTCCCCCAGGTTAATTATTGGCAAAATTGATATTTACAAAGCGTTTAAGCAAAGCAGCACGTCCATCAAAGTAATGCCAAGAAAATTTCCTTTATCAGCTCAATTAGCATCTGCAATACAGAGTTCATGTTACAGTTACATGTGCAACCTTAATTTAGGTAATTCCTAATGTTTTAGCTGCTTGGTTTTGACTTGGCAGACTTCACGTTTTCCTTACTTTATACAATATCTGGATAAAGTGGTGCATACTTAGTCTAATTTATCAGTGTAAGCTACGGTCACATAAAACACTTTGATATCAATGTAACTGATTTCATCAGCATAGCAGAACTACTGAAAGTCACGCAAATGGAACTGTTAATTTCATAGGGTAAAAAAACCCAGAAACAAAGCATCAGATGTCACACAGGAGAGACAAGGTTGTTGCCTCTCCCCCCCTTCCCCTCAATGTTCTCAGCACATTTCTGATCTTTTTTTCTTTCAGCACAGATATCAAAACCTCTCCTTACCATGAAGTAGAGAGGCACAGGGGTCCAAATTTTGCTACTCCATATAGTGGGGTCAATCTAAATACTAGGTCTAACCCACCACAATCCACTGAGCTGCCATAGCCCCTCTTTTCATTATTGGAAGGAATCTGCACATATTTATTCAATATTTTTTTTCTTTGCATTGGGCAGGTGATATCAACAGCTGTTCTTCTTCTGGCTATATTTGCTATTTTTGACAGCAGAAATAACAGTGTACCTAAGGGCCTGGAGCCAATTGCAGTGGGACTTCTTATAATTGTTCTTACTTGCTCCTTGGGAATGAACAGTGGCTGTGCCATGAACCCGGCCAGGGATCTAGGCCCAAGGCTCTTCACAGCCATTGCAGGATGGGGGATGGAAGTATTCACGTAAGTATGTCTGGATATGAAGTAAAATGCTTTTGGTTAAAACTGCTTCCTAAGAAAGTAAGATCCTGATTCAACATGGTACCAAGTCATACTTTATATACATACAGGTAATTCTTCGCATACCAGAAAAAGCTATTCATGCACTTTAAGCCAGACATCTTCTAGGAACTGGGCTTTATAAAGGATTTCCTGCTCCTAAGGCAAATGAAACATGCATTACCTCTAGTATCAATCACTGTTTCAAGAAGAACCTTCCCAACATATTAGAGATTCTTAGAGGTCACTAAAAATGTAAGAGTGCTTTCTTCTCTTGTCCTGCAGCTTGCAGAAAGAAAACATAATAATCATCATGAGGAGTTAGGTGAAAGTATTTATTGGGTGCTGTAAAAAACACAGACAAATCATATTGATTTAGCCTATTATTACTACTGAGTTACTGCAGAAATATACAACAATCTAAAAGCCTGACTTCCTGCCTGGGAGCAAAGAAGTGAATAAAAGAAAGCTCCCTTCATTTTCCCACATTTCAGAGCACACTCTCAAATCCCTGTGCATGGATGTGTGCACGCACACTCACGCTCTTGGCTGGCCAACTGCACAGCTAATTAGTTGCACATCAAATCCACAGCTTACACATATCCAATGTAAGAGGCACTCTGGGATATCCAAGTCAGAGTACTCTGTCATCAGGAGGTAGAACTTTTGGTTTATTTTTGTATGGTTTGTTTTTCCAGTTATTTACAAGTAGGAATCCCCAGAAGTACTGTAGACCACTAGAGAGCTCTGGTTAATAGAGATTTCATTTTAGCTACTTCACCAAGTACAAATAAGCTGTATTTATTTAGTATGACTTCTATCTGCATAAATCACTTGCTTTAGTAGAGGAGAGCAGCAGCAACACTTTTCTTGTACAAAGAAAGGCCAGGCAAAGCACAGCAGAAACGGGCACACAGCCATGCCATAGGTCAGAGCCAAAGCTTAGCTATAACACAGCTGCAGCAGGAGGTCAGCTCACCAGCCCACTCACCTCCAAACTCTTCCTCCCTGGCAGCTCTCTCTCCACTGTACCATTAGACTGCACTGTCTAACAACTAGCAGCACACAGAGTGACATTCCACACTTGGGGTACTCCCCTCTCATGCCTAAATCGTTGTTAACTATGATGTTAATTATAGTGTCATGTGTGTAATCTGTAATATTATGAAGTTAACTATTATATTGCTGAAAAGGTTGGAAGCCTGACTGTACTGTGGTCAAGTCAGAGAATACCTGCAAACTCCCCTCCTCCTCAAAAGTAATTTAAACTACTCATTTAAATTTAAGAAGTTACAAGAAAACTCCACATCTGTACCAACACATACATGCTCTTCCCTAATTTA
This sequence comes from Lathamus discolor, assembly GCF_037157495.1. Classification (NCBI taxonomy): domain Eukaryota; kingdom Metazoa; phylum Chordata; class Aves; order Psittaciformes; family Psittacidae; genus Lathamus; species Lathamus discolor. Next base: position 15,330,118 of record NC_088891.1, read on the forward strand.
GTTTTAGGATTTATATACAGAGAGGAAATGCATCCCCATGTAAAGACCATAACAGAAAATTTTAAAATGGGAACATAAAAAAAAAAAAAGATTAAATCTCAGGTCATTGCCAAAAATTTACAGCAGTCTCAGGGGTGTATAAACTGAGGAAGAAGTCCCCCTCCCTGTCTTCAGTTATAAGGCTACAGCTATAACCAAGTTCAAAAGAATGATACAACAGGATTAGGTAGCTGGAAGCTCTGGAACAGCTACAGGCTATGGGAGAAGTTTGACTGATTGTAGCTATGATCCTGAATTGCCTGATGTTCTGCTGGCACTATATATGCATGAGAGACTGAAGTGATGCAGCCTCAGTTGACAGCTCAACCTTGGATGTCACAGCTTAACTGGAATTCACAACCTTGAGACAGGTGCTCAAGCTGTCAAGTAAAAGGCATGCCCAGGAAGTGGACCTAAGCATGAAACATCCACAGTGATATGACGGGAGTGCTGCACAAACCGAGCACTAGGAAGTACTGAAGAGACATTGAATATACATTGGCGTGAAAATGGAAACATCTCACAAGGCTGACTGAGTCGCTCTGTAAAGGTCAGCGAGTGCCCCAAGTGCTGCCTACAGAGCAGCCAGGGACCACCAGGAAAGCCTCACTTTGGAACAGATCAGATACAGAAGCATCAGATTCTCTACACCCTGATCCCAAGCAAATGCTCTAAACATTGAGATAATCAGTTCACAGGGAGAAAATCCCCTCTTATCCTTCTTTGTGCTTGCAGGTCCAGTAAATTCTGTTTTTATCATGTTTCAGGCAGGGAACAGCGACTAGACCATAGGGAAGCTCTTCTGCTGGAGCACAGAGCTGTCCAAAGCACAGGGAGGGAGTTGAACAGGAACATTTAGAAAAACCCTGCTAATACATTTTGCACAAAGGCACCTACCCGAAGGAGCAGTTTCCCTGAGAATCAAGCCAGGGGACACAGCCTGTGGCGTGGTTTCCATAGCCAGAGCAACTGCATTCGTTTTGGTTAAGAGCTCCCATTAAAAGCTGTTCTGACCCATTGCAGCTGGAAAGGCGGTGTCTGACCAGCACCCTAGAGAGCACCGTTTTGCATATAATAGATGTAGTTAACACTGTGGCCAATTCCTGCAAAGTGTTCCTCAACCTGTTCAGAGTAGATGTCACATATCTCTAATGATGAGGACAGTTCCCAACCACTGATTTTAAACCATGGATACCTAGAAATCTCTTCATCACATGCTTAATATTCGAGGAAGCTTAAGAGAAGTTGTTGGTAGTGCATTTTTGTCTGTAGTGAGAAAACAGCCAGAGCTTTGAGTACAAATACCAGGCTAGATTTTGACAGGCATAAGAGAACATGAAACAGCAATGAGCAAGTGCGAAACGGCCCCACAGAACAGTATTTCCCACCAGCATTTTAGGCTAGCCATAGAAAGTCTCGTCCCTAGTTATTAGTGATTCTGTAGCTCCTTTGCCGAGGCCGGGTCGGACCCGCACTGGCAGAAGCGCGGCATCGTGCAGACCGTGCTCCGACCGGCCCTGCGGCGGGCAAAGCCCGGCAGCCGCCGGCGCGGTAACGCTGACACCTCGTGGCCGCGGCTCCGGGCACCACCGGCCCGGAATAGACGGAACTGCGCTTCGTAAAGGGTCGCGACACGCACCTATTGTCTGCACAGGCAACAGACAGAATGGCAAAGCGGCCTCTGAAATACGCTGCATCCTTCCCGGACGGTCGAACGGTAGCCAGGCACCTTCCGCACTGCGGAATGCCTGAATTATCCTGGCATTTCTTATAGCAAATAATGTTATCTTACCATCCTGCAGCAGTTGGCTAAGTGAGATATGTATTTGCAAGTCTAAAATGGGCCAAAGTTCTCAGTCCATGAAGCTTATACACTGTAGTTTCCTAGAAATCACAGAATCACAGAATCAGCTAGGTTGGAAAAGACCTTTAAGATCATCAAGTCCAACCTTCACCCCAGGACTGTGAAGGCCACCACTAAGCCATGTCACTGAGGGCCTCATCTACACAATTTCTGAACACTTCCAGAGATGGCGATTGCACCACTTCCCTGGGCAGCCGGTTCCAATGCCTGAGCACCCTTTTGGTGAAGAAACATGAATGCAACACAGGGGTTAAGGAGCAGCACAGTAACAGGTCTTGCTACCTTTTCAGTCTGTGGGGATATCATGGCAGTTCAGCCAAGTGCCACTTGCCAGGCCTGTGCACTGCCTCCAGCCCTTCACAGCCAGCTCCCTCCTGCTCCACCCAACTGCAAAACACCTGATGATGAAAAAGGCACAGCTGGATGTTTTCCTGCTAACTCAGCAGCAAAGCTGTGTGCTCGGGCAAAGGGTGTAAGGGACCTACAGTTACTTCCAGGAAGCTATCTGTGCTTGCCACAAAGAGCTCTTGCTCCCGTGTCAATGAAAGGGCATTGTGTGTCATGAAACTCGTAACTCAGCTGTGTCCTGATCTCAGTTCAGCTTTGGCATCACCCTGCATAAGGACTTTACACCCATCATCTTAGCAGAGGGCACCTGTAGAGCAGCTGACAGCAGCTGCTGCAAATACAGGCCATGACTTGGAGGTTATGCAGGAGCCAACAAGGCACACGTCAGTTCATGGGACAAGCAGAGATAAAAACCTGCCAAGAAACACCTTCATTACATGCCCACATACACATACAGGCACAGAGAAACACATGCAAATACTTGATATGGATTCTGTTGCACTGAGTAAGTCAATAAAACCTTAGTCCATGCTTGTTCCAGAAATTCAGGGGCTCAACAGACATTTATGACTCAACAACAAACAGATCTATAAACTCAGTAGAACAATATGAGGAGCTATTTTATATCCTCAAGGCAAAATATAAGTAATTCCAAAGGCAAAACATACACATCCAAGGCATTTCTGAGCAACAAATGACATTAGCATCAATAGGGCACTGTGATATTAGTCCCGTTCTATTCTTGTGTTGTGAATTAATCACAAGTTCACTTATGCATAAATCTATACAACTGAGTGCTGAAAAATTATTTTTACAATTTAAAAGCTCTCCTGGAATTTTAAAAGTTCCTCTCACAGATGAATTTGTCCCTCTGTATTTCTGGGAGAAAAAGTTATTTCTCCATTTTCAATATGCATGAATTGAGGTGGCTGGGTTTTCACTGCAGACTCGCATATTCAATTAATACAGCATGTTATCAAATCAAAACACCTTCACTCACCAGTACAGTTAAGAAAGGCTGTGCTCTGAAACCAATACTCAGTTATTTACTACCCGAATGTGGACCTCTAGGAAAGGGAGAGCAAGTCTACAAGCCCAAACCTGCCGTATAGAGGCCGTTACTTTTTGTTTTATACTATTTAATGGTGGACTTGTTTCTTTAAAAAAGTTCATAAAGCTACACATTTAAAAATTAAATCCTAGTAATTGTGCAAAGGGAATGTAAAAAGTTCATTGGAGCCAGTATGCCAGACTTGCTTCCCAAACACAGCAACTGTAAAAAAGAGTAAGTTTTAGGTGTATGAAACTTTTAAATGCTTATTTACCTCTTACTGAAAGACCCATTTCAAACACAGAGATAAGACACAACATCATGAAGTTTGAATCTTGACCACTCTAATCAAGTATAATCCACTTTACAGTCACTGTGTTTTATTACATTCCTTAAGGCAAATATACTCAAAATCAGGTATAATCTATTATACTTGTCAAGAGGAAGAACTGTATATACTATTGCAGTAGATCTCCATGCAGACGACATAAACCATTTTTGCAACGTACATTTGCGTTAATCACTACTGAAAACCTATTCATGAGCATCTGGCAACAGCATCAGTCAAGGTTGCTGTGCAATAGGTATGTCCCTGTTAATTTCATTTCATTGCAAGTCAAAGAAGCTCATTTTCCACAAGGGAGAAATTATCCCCTGCCCCCAAAGCACATATGCAATAGAGAGGCCTGATTTTCTAAGCTGTAAGTACAGCACATAGACCACCATGTGTGGTGGTTGGTACTTAGCATTTCAATCGCAGCACGGGCAGGATAGGCAGAAGTGTCATCCTTATACAGAAAGACTAAACAGAAAAGTTTAGTATACAGTATAGCCAGTGTCAGGCCACTCTGTTTTTTTCACTGCCAAATATAAGGTAGGGTGCTCACTAGAATAACAAAGAATAATAATTTTCTTTTTTTAATTCTTTGGTTTATTCTTTTTCTTACAGGGCTGGAAATAATTGGTGGTGGGTCCCTATAGTTGCACCTATGCTGGGAGGCATACTTGGAGCAGTGATATATATTGTTTTTATTGAAATTCATCACTCAGATACTGAGCCAGGAGAAGAGAATGACATGCATGATAAATACGAACTGACCAACATGGAGTAAGCAGCGAAGCATTTTCTTTCTTATTTTGTTATGTAGTTTTTATGCAAATGATTGTTTGGACCATTTTCTAAAACCTTTATGCCTCAATTAGAAATTCACATTTCAAAGGAGAAAATGCATATAGAAGTCAAGTTCACAGCGGAACTCTTCCCATGAAACATCAAGCTGACCACATTCAAAACTGAGAACTTGGGTCCAGAATGGGTAAATTGTTCTGTTTCATATGGCTTTCAGATCAAATTATCTCCTAGATGAAGCTAGTGAGACGATGTACTGACCTGTTAATTCCACACATGATCTTAATCATGTTGCCTAATTACCTGAAAATAGATGAGCTCTTGTTACAAAACTGCATGCAGATTACTCAGTTAGTCCAGTACTTAATGGGCAAGAGCATTACTCACTTCTTAGAGCCATTATTTAAGAATGGCTTATCTGAAAATTAAAAATAATACCCTAACATCAATTGAAGTAGTTTTAAATAACTTACTAAATTTTTATGGAGCCGCTAATTGAACAGCAAGGAATGAACTCAGTGATGAGGTTTAGTAACTCAGAATATGATCACAAAAGGTAGAAATTGTGTGTTATAAGATCAACACCAAAGAGACAAAGCTGTAGTTCTGCACATATTCTTCATAGCAGTCGTATTCAATTCTTTTTAAACCATTTACTTGACCTTTATGCTAGCCAATATTAATAAGCCCAACCTAGAATATTAACCTAAACCTCTTCTGCTGTTCTTTCTGAATAAAGTTCATTCCTGTGGAGAAGCGCCAGCAACAGAAGCTTATCCTGCTCAGAGGTCAGCACAAGGCCTGTCTGCATACGCCTTAAAGAGGCCTGCTGCTGCTGATTTCCGGGGGGGTCAGGGAGGATTTCATCTGCTTTGTGGGAGTAATTTTTATCTTGATAGCAGTAACTGAAATTAGAAAGTGATCTCAGAACTAGTCCTAGATCTGAAGTCCCCAAGGAAGACCAGCTCCACATCAAAGTTCTGAAGTATGGGCTCTCTCTCACTAAAATGAAAGTGAAGTGGTTGGACATACACCACTTCCTAAATTATCCAGCATTGAAAAATAAATTTATTTCTGCTTAATCATTGTGAATTGAATGCATCTGATTATATCAAAGTTCATTTCTAATATATGTTCATATATATGAGGAGGGGCAACAAGGCTGGTCATGAATAAATAGACTCCTATTCAGTGATGCTCCTGAGCTATTTTCATGGTAAAACCACCAGTTCAATGCACTTATTTTAGGGTGTTCTTCCCTTTGTATTCCTTCAACTCTGCTTCCTAGAATTCCACACTATTTTCTGATCTCACTCCTGAAGGGAGGAACCCTTCATGTTGCCAGTAACAGCCTATGCTCTTAGATGAAATATCCACAGAAGCAGCTTGGGAAATACCGTGGTCAGAATCTGCCTCAGCATTTGGGCAGATTGGGCCTACGTCACTGCATGTCTTTATTGTGCTCTCATGTATGCCTCCCTTCACGGCAGTGAAGGGACAGAATGAGCAGGTCAAGCAAAGTTTTGCCTGCTGCAGCAGAAAGTCAGATGATGCTGTATACTTGAGGGAGTGTAATTCTAATTTTGTTTTTGAAGAAACTCAGGTTGCCAGAGACCATATCAACCCGCTGCAAAATGCTCATTTGATTCAGCATTTCTCTGCTGTGGGTTAATTACGGACATAGCTATTCCCATCCATGTTTGACTGCATTGTGTCATCCAGAGAGCCACAGTAACAAGAAAGCAGGGTTCACAGAATCAGTACTCAACATGAGCAGAGGCAAATGCAGGAGAATTGTAAGTGCAACGTGGAAATTATTCCCAGCTGTAGACTTTATACTGGCAGCATAGTCACCACTGTCCATCTGGCCTGTATGTTGATAAGTTGTACTACGTAAAACAAGATGGTGTGTAAAAGCAATTGCAGAAGAAGCCTCCTTTTGCTCTCCCTTGCAACAAGTGCTGTCCTTCGCTCACCCCTTGGTGATACCTGGCAGGAGCACTCCCAGGTCGCTGCCAACCATCTGTGTCTGGAGAGGGATTACATAGGTAGAACAGTCAGATGCCTGCCCCAGGTCAAAACACACTCTTCCACTGACAGCAACATCTAACATGAAATATCTGTGCAGAAAATAGACAGCTGATTAACCAGAAGAGACAGATTTTGTCCAAAATGGTAGGGGCAGGTTATCACTTATTGTACTAGAAATTTGCAGTAGGCTTCATATGCTGCACAATATCGCTTCCTTTAATACACCATGGAAAACATGGGGAAAAGCAGAATACAGGTCAGGAATGAGAAAGGGGCAGTTTACTTATACAACCTACTGAGTGACCAGCCCACACATACTGTGTGTCTGTGCATTGGCCAATGTACAGACAAGTTGCATATTTTCTCAAAATTCTCCTGATCACAATACGTTCTGCCTGTAAATCAACATGAAATCTTGTTTCTCCCACTTATACCATTCCTGTGCGTTGAGTTTCTGTATAAGCGATATTTACTTACTTGAAATAACCAACATGTAAATTGTAAGGAGTGACGTGCTAGCATGCAAGCATAGAAATATCTAAAATATGCTCTCAACAAATTGTCAATTCCGTCTTTACTTTAAGAACTTATTTTTTAAACTTATTTAATCATTCACTTGTAAATTCTCTGAAGATGTGTGGCACTAATACCACAATTCATACTGACTTTACGAAAGCCAGAATTCGCTAAGGAACAAGGTGTGACGGGCCTGTCTCACATTTGACTTAATTTACATTTGCAAGTATAAGAATTAATTCCTGCTTTGGGGACAAAACTCAATAGAGTCTTAACTACAGAACTAGTATTTCCATAACATAAACGGAACAATAATAATAATCTCATGCCTTACACAGACATCATGATTTGTTTTATGCAAAACAAAGTATTTTTACTTTGCATAAACTGTAATTTTCTGATATCAAGTGATATTTAGTGGCTGCGTTCATACTGAATTAATACAGTTGGCAACAAGAAACATGTTTTACAGCTGTAAGATGTTCTAAGTAACAAGTCAGTAGTAATCAGGCTTGATAATTTGAAATGTTGCAAACTTAAGCAACAATTACTGCTTAACTTTATGCCTGGGTTTGTTCTTTTTTGGGCAACGTGCTTGTTCTTTAGAGCTATACTTTGTGCTGAAGTAATGCAGAGAGTGCTCCTGCAAATAGTACTGAGCTAAGGTCAGTTACTTCATATTGTTTCATCGAAGCCAGTGGAATTACTCACAACAGGATGCAATAGAGGGAAGCATAAGTGCTCAGAGAATCGAGCTCAGTGGATGGTGGAAACTGTACTTTCTTGTAGTTTTGACTGTGGATCTGGATGAATGTGTTGTGGTTCAAAATAAATAGAGTCAATCACTAGTAAATGCATTCCAGTACTATTTTTATAAAAAAAGTCTCCCCTCTGGCACTTAAGGGCATATTAAGAAATAAATAGCTGCCTATTATGACCTACAATTTTTTATAGCCTTGTGCTGGAAGAACACACTGACTAACAAGCTGTATTCCCAGCATGGAGACCCTGTGGCAGATTTCGTGAGTCAGAAGCAGTGCCAAAGCAGAGAAATGCTCACACTTGAGTAACGGCCACTGCTGGGCCAGGAAGCACCCATGCCAAGAGCTAGAAGGCCAGACCCCTCGCCTCTGGACCTTCTGTTCTTGACTGCAGCCTGCCTACAGACGCTTTCGGCCACAGCTTTCCCACCAGTCCAGCGACAGCCAGCATCTAGGTGGGATGTTTTGCCTAGAGCTCCTCTTCAGGGATTACTTTTAAGGCATGTATATATCACATAATCTTTGTCCTACAGTGCTTACAAAATGTCCCAAGCTAATTTAGCAATCTTCTGCTCTACAGATTTGTAACAGGGACATGCTTTGCTTGTTTCATTTAAAAAAACCCAACAAAATAAAACCCCCAGGAAAACCTGTTCTGTGGACACAAGGGGATGAGGGGAGAAGGAAAGAACAGGAGCTTCAAATTTACATGAAGGAAAAACCAAACAAAACCAAACCCTACAACCTAACAACCTCCATCCATCCCTAGGACTCTCACCTTCCTATCAGTCTGATTTTCTGTTCTCCTTTCTCCTGCTAACACTGTGTGCTGTCTCTATACAGTACAATAGTTCTCCAGAGATTTGAATACAGCATGCTTTTCTCAATTACTTCTGAATCTTAGAAAGTTCTCATGAGAGCAAATTCCAGTTTCACCTCACATGCTTGGGTTTTGGCAGTTACTTGCATTTTTCCCCACTGTTCCCAACAAACAACCTTGTGCTGGAAAATACAACAATTAACTGTAACTTCCAGGAACAGATGCTCTTTTTCTGTTTAGTACAATTGTTGTTCTGTAAGAGATTACTTCTTTCAAGCATGTACAATTTTTAAAGCCTTCCTTTTTAAAACCACTAGTAAAAATAGCACAAGATCATCCAGAAAAAAAGCATTCTGTGCACATCAGTCAGTACTTTGGATTTTTATTTTCTAGTTTGCATTTACAGCTTGTTAAAAAAAATAATTATTGTACTGTGAATGTTAGTATCTTTCTGCATATTTGCACACTTTAGTGATATAGTCTCAGAGAAGAGAGTAGCAGGTAAATATTTTTAGCCACAGATGTTTCATTGTATATTTCAATCAGATATTAAAGAAATCCATATAGTGTGAACCTAGACATGACACATTTATGTCATTTTTTCTTTGCTGACTACAGCTCTCCTTCAGGTGTTTCTGAGATAGGGAGCACGAATATTCCAGCACTTTAAATCAGCTATGATAAAGCTTTCTGGCCAGATGATGCAATCAGCTCCTTTTCCATGACATTAGTAGAGGACAGACTAATATATTCTTTCATTGCTTCCCTACCTAGGGACTGAGCAGTCTGCTTTAAATTATTAGAAATCAAGCTTCAGAACCATAGAATGGTTAGGGTTGGAAAAGACCTTAAGACCACCTAGTTCCAGCCCCCTGGTCATAGGCAGGAACACTTGACCCTTTAACACTTTTCGTTTTCCTTTAACACTCTGAACATTGCTTCAACTATCCAGAAATCAAATCAGGAGGTAGGATCCTGCTGTAGCAACACTGACAAAGCAATAAAAATGAAGAGAGAAAACTTCAAGAGCTGGTAAAACAATAGAAGCCCTCTTAGCCAGAGGTCAGCCAAAAGCCTGGTTGATAAATGCTTGGTTACTTCAGAAAAGAGTGTACATTTTACTGGGGAACACAGAAATAAAGCCAATAGTATTAAGTAACACCATCACAAGATGGTCTTTTTGTTCGCCTGTCAGAAAGCTCATCTGTCTTGGATGCAAATTCTCACATTTTCAGTATCAACAAGAGAACTTGTATAGGCACATTAATACTAGTATTTCCTCAGCATTAGCTACATAATAGTCTAGTAAGTGAAGAACACTTTCACACCCTCAGAAATAACAGTACTTTGTTGCACTGCACAACTCTTGTCAGGAAACCTTGCCTGCCTTCCAGTTATTAACAGGGCTCTGAATGCAAAGGCAACAAAGCAAAAAATATGGGAACACTTGAAAAGTCAGCATCTGAATAGAAGGAAATGAACAATCTCAGCCAGAACTGAGCAGATGCAACACTTTCTGTGGTATGACCGAGGCATCAAATAACAAACATGAAGCCAAAGAGGCAGCACATGCTTGGCAACAAATATTGCTAATTCAAGGAGTCTGGTGTTTTGTCAATGCCTTTTAAATAGACTTACAAAATAAATTGTATTTGAGAATAAAAGGACTAAGCCATAGCAGTATCATTTTCCACAGTAAAGGAACAAAAGTTATTTGATGATCTGAACACTTGCAGATTATTGAAACAGTAAAAAAACCAAAACAAAAAAAAAACCCACCAAAAAAAATCAAAAAACAAAATAAACCAACAACAAAGAAACAAAAAACCCCAAAACTGGAAAAGAATGCAAATCTCAATGGGGAAGAAGGGAAACACAGTGGTAACTTTAATTAATTTCCCTGTGAACTGTGCTACAGCCCTTCACAAGAGCCACTAAGGACCTTTCCATTAAAACTGCACAATACCAAGATCAGAATTGTTTTATCTTCATTTCTATCTCAGATGTTCAAGGCATAGGCAACTAATGGCTACACACTGCAGAGAACGTCTGCTATGTAACTACTCTGCAACCTAAGGAAGAAAGCCTGTTTGGCTTAAGTGCAAGAGAGGATTTCATCTCATACACATGTAACCCCCAGTGGGTTCAAGTTTTCAGGCTACAGAAACAACACATTTTTGGCGATGCTAGCACTGAAGAACAGCTTTCAGAAGCAAAAAAAAAGGAAATTAAAAAAAAAAAAACAAGAAAGACATGAATCCAGCTGCCAGATTACCAAAGAATCCCAGGGGATAGAGCAAGTGCAAAGGCTACTCAAGCAAGTCTTGGGGGAAAGAAAGCAACAGCAGACAAACCTTGACTCAAAAACGCATTGTCTTCACACCTACAAATAGTCTTCACAGAAGAATGACTCAGACACAGGCCATTCGCAAACATAACGTACATGCAGACACTGCTAGTACTTCTGAGACTTCCAATACAAGAAAATACAATGGATATGAATCTGCAGACATTTCAATCCGTTCTGTCACAAAAATACAAAATAATAAAAGCTACAGGATATTAGAAGCCATTCTAAGCCCCAATTGTTATCACAAGTGGATCTTCAAAATTAGAGAAACATAAGAAACCAAACAGTACAGTTTTAAAACAAAGAACAAAAAACAACCTAAAATATTTACCCTGCCTACAAGGGCGTTTTTGTCTTCCAAGTATTTTACCTTGTTTTCTAGTACAACTAGCAGCAGGCCTCTGGTTCTCTCATGCTCCTGTCTTGTCTGTGTGCCACTGGTCTTTCATATGCATTGAGTGCCAGGCCCCATCCAAAATACTCCATTTCCATGAAGAAAAAAATCAAAAAAACCACCCCCAAAACAACTAAACAATTTCAAGATGCCTTTCAAAATGCATATGGTTCCATATAACTTCAAGATGTATCCTGCTAGTAAAATGGGCTTCCACCTATTCATCTGTCAGTTGCACGGTTTTCCTTGCTTTTGATCAAATGCATTGCTTACAGCAACCTGGCAGGATGACAATTACCTCAGTAAGGGAGATCTATATGGGATTTGGGTTTTCCCCAGCGGAAATCCTAGAACAAGAGGCATAGATGAGGCATTGGTGGATTTTCTGTTATACAAGACTTACCCTGAGAAACTGGGTAGTTACACTGCGTTATAGGATACAATGCATAAATCGGTAAGGATCAGCCTGTCTTCCAGATTCTAGATGGAAGTGTTTGAGGTTAACAGAGCTCTTCTTTGTACACCTGGTTTCAGGCAGTTTCATTAGAAATTAGAAAGCAAGAAACAAACATCTATCCTTAAAAATATTAAGTAAACTTCAGAGCACAGCTATCCTCCCCCCTAAAAAAAGCTCTTTCCAGAAGTAAAAACTTCACTCTACTCCCAAATAGCAAGTATGTACAGTTTATAAAAATGAAAAGCTGTAAAGAACTCTTATGATCTGAGACTTCCTGATAGTGTTTTGATGTTATCATGACTAAGATAACCATGCTCAAAAATACTTAGTTTGCTTTACTTTGAAACTTAATTTTCCTTAACATCATAGCCTCTGGCTACGAACTTTGCTTCTGTCATCATTTCTCCTGTTGCTCTGTTCTAGTTCCTTCAAAGTTTGGTTGGGGATGTGTGTGTGGGTTTATCTTTTTTTGCTTTTTTAATAAATACAAATGCAGGCCTTTCTTGTGTGCTTTCATTTGGTCTGATAATAAACACATCCTCCTTCATGACCATCTTGCTCCTTGGAAGCGCATCTTATACACCAGTTGAGCCAGCCCTAGAGTGCTTTATCCCACAAACCTTCCTCTTGCAGTGGCCTTGAGAAGATTCTCACCATCAGAACAGTCCTCTTTCTACAGGACAGTTTTATCAAAAGCAACATCTAGCACAAAGGATGCAGTAGTACCCCTGCTTCACTGTTTCAAGAGTAAGAGGATGGCCAGCCTACCTAAGAGGAGTGCAGCGCTGACTAAAGGCATCCAGCTCCCCTGCTATAAAGGTCAGACAAAAACTTAGAAACAAACATCCTATTGTAGCAAATGCAGCACTGAAGCGAAAGGGAGTAATCCAGGCATGCAATTCCTCTGCTGGGAACCTTTGACCAAGGGACATTACAAATACAGAACAGATGAATATAAGTTGTTGTTTGGGTTGGTTTTTTTTTCTCAGAACATCAACACTGCAACACCACCTAGAATACCTTCCATCAGTTACGTATCGAAAGCCACAGCACTTGTAAGCTTTAATCATCCTCCCCATATCAACAGTAAATCGTTTTAGTTTTTTTAAACAAAGCCTACTTTTAAAAAGTTTGATTTGGACAGGATGCTCTTTATCATCATTGCTTGCTATATTATTCTTGAAGACTATGACACAGTGATATAAATGCTACAGAAACATATTCTTTTGATGTAAAACATATACAGTAAATGTCAGGAGTATGACAAGGCCACATTAATTAAAAAAAAAAATCTGTCTTAAAATACACAGCCTATGTCTGTGCTTTATTAAGCTGTTGCCTTATTCGAATGTCTTAATTAGAACATTTTTCAAATGTTAACAGCTTGTTTTCAGAGTTGGCTTCTGTAGCCAGCAGCAGTTTAAGTATGAAACAGAGCGAGCAAAAGTAATGCAAATAGGGGATGCTACACTTAGGTCACTCGGGCCTTCTGTGCCCAGATGGGGAGGACACCAATTAGATTTTAAGGTCTGAGTGAAGGCATTTTTTTGTTTTATGTTTGTATGATACTAAGCACAATGATAAGGCCTCATAGGATTGGGGTTGATAATACAATATGCAGCTTCTCCATGCTGCCCCACAATAATCCTTGACCTTGAACTTAGCCCTTTTTGTAGGGGAGATATATTAGCCTACACTATTTCTGCAGTCCTTGACCTCTCTGCCAAGACTGCCAATAAGAGTTTCCAATGAATGCTGAGCAAGATGGCTGAGTCTTCTGACTTCCAGTAAACCAAGATCAACATACTCCAGAGTTAGAGAGGCAGATTCTGGTTATTTATTACACAGAGAACAATTTAGCAAAAGCTTACTAAGAAAACTAACCAATTCTTTATATTCAACACTGAAAATACATACCTCAGTTATATCCAGACATATAAAATCCTTGTGCTAATTGTACCAATAACTGCAATATTTGACAACCGTAGTATACTTGGAAAGGCGATACAAGCAGAACTACCGTGCTCATATCCCATTACCAGGCTCAAAGTGGCCTGAATTATATTGTTTGTCTGAGACCAAACTACTTTATGCTGCTTTTGGACACTAAGACTAGTATCTCTGGGGAGTATCATGAAAAGGTCATGTGTATCTCACAAGACTATCCAAAATCCCTAGATTTTTAATAAACACACTAATCCATGCTAAGTAGCTCACATTCCAGCTACAGTTCTATTTTTAGGTTATTTGTTGTACTTATATAAAAGAGCGTAATCAGTTTTGAAGTATTTTTAAAGACAGAAAAGAACAACTACCTTTGTATGCAAGAGGCTGTTGGGTAAATGGGCTGCTTCCGTTACACCACTAGCCACCAGCTAATGGAGCTGCAGGAAGGAGCCAGAATGCTGTAAGGTGACCCATACAGTAACATGAGCTGAAGGCTCCAGAGTGAACTGGAAAGCTCATTGTGAAGCCAATTGGTTGGTTTGGCCTCCTGCGAACCTTAATAAAAACCTTTAAAGCAAAGCAAGCACACATTATTGAAATAGCACACTGGAATATCTCATGTCAGCCATAATTTGATCTAATGGTTTTCTCTTTAGTCAATATCTGAGAACTTCCTAAGGATTACTTTTTCCTATTGCAGTGTCAAAGGGACAAAAAAATTTACAGATTTGCCCATGAAAAACAGAACAGCCCCTTAAAATGATTCCCACATCCGGAGTACTGCAGAATCCAAGTTCTCTGCAAAACGATGATGAAAGCTATTAGCCATTGCTGTGACAAGGAGGGCTACATAATCTGTAATAGCTGCAGAAAAACTGCAAAGGCATTGTGAATTTAGCATCCAAGTTATGGAAATCTGCACACTGTTCTTCCTCAAGATTTGTTCTGGAAAAAAAGCCTTTTACTATGAACCCTGAGTGATGCTCTCCTGTGCACCCACATTCAGAACAGACTATATATAAATCAGTAATAATGCTTTGCAGGTATAAAGCAGGCTGCTGGCATGAATGAAGTGTATGGAAGCATGACTGCTTAAATGGCAGCTAAGGCCAAAACTTTGGGATCTACCAAAATATGCATTAAAACAAGGTCTTCATCCAGATTACATTTTTGTGATTTATTACAAAGCTCCAAAATAAACCAAAATATTTTCTGTTCAAATTTTAAAAAAGATTCTATTTCAACTATAACAAATTTTAATTTTCCCTCTTTTCAAGAAAATTTCTGTTTCTCAGCCTCTGAAAAATAACACAATTAAAGGCACACATTGTGTGATATTTTAAAATTTCCCTCTATTAATTTTATTTTTTCCTGCTTTGTAACCTCTGCATCTTCTTATTACTGAAGAAGTTTTAAAACAGTAGAAGAAACATGAACACTACATCAATGACAAAAAGTTTAAGCGATGTCAATCTATTGACATTTTCTAGTGTCCAAGTAGTTTATACATAGGTGTTACAATAAGGAGACTCAAGAGCCCAGGAACTGAAAATCTAGTCCAAACAAAAGTCACTGGATTCAACAATAACACAGGAGCAGAAAATATCTTGCAGAGAGCAAGCAGAAGCAAAACTATATAAACCAAGAGATCACTTGGGCTGTACGTTCGTAACCCCTGTCATACTAGAACTATGAAGACTAGATGTTATCAAAAGATTTGATCATACCATGAGAAAGGGCAGCCTAATTGTGTAGGCTACTACTGAAGCTATATATAATGTATAGTGTTAGTGCCTTGCCCAATTTTGCAATAAAATAGCATTTGATTTGTGGGACCACAAGTTTCTTGTCACTCTAATTTTTCTTATCAACTAGTGATTTTGAATCAGAGCAATGTTTCCACAGTAACATTTACCAAAAGAGAATTACAATTAAGCATATTATAAGGAAAAAACAAGATAACAAGTTCATTGCTTAATTACTTAAAAGAAAATTATGTTTATACCAAAGATATAATGAGAAACTAATGAGTTCCCAGGATAGCTGTAAATAATGATACGTTACAGCCTGCATGTGTGTTTCAGAAGTTCTTTTTGTTTTCCATAATGCTCAGAGAAACACTTAAAACTTAAATCATGTTGTCACAAATTTGCCTCAGCTTTAACAACAGTGATTAAAAGCAGACTTACTCATAGTTTGAAGTACACATACGAGTAAAAAACATAGTCCAAAACTCTCTAAATTCTGTAAATCATCAGAAGCAAACTTATCTATGGTTTGTAGTTCATATATTAAAATGAAAACATACTTCAAAATGCTCTAAAATGTGAGTCATACAAAATGGACCAAGCATCTCCAGATCCAAGACATGCATTAGAATATTTAGGTTCCTGAAAAATCTTCCTATCCATTTGAAGTCCACGGCACGGTCACGGTTTTGAACCACAGTCATGGTGAATTGACTTGGTCTATATTTACTATAAGAATTACTGCTGCACATTAACTTAGGAGTCTATTCCCACTGAAAGCAAGCCCACTGATTTCAGTGAATTTTGAATCTTCATGGGCACACAAAATATCTACCCCTTTCTCTATCTCAATACTTTGTAGGAAATAACTCCATTTTCTGAGGGAGTCACACATTTAATGGCTAATAATTACTCTCGTACTAGATTGGTTTGATCTAGACTTACAAGATACACTTGCATACTTCAGCAGTTGTCCACTCATAGTCATAGCAGCTAAAATTACATAGTCAGCGTTTAACCTGTTTATCTCATGGTTATAGCCAGCACAGTCAGCAGCAAATCACCCATTAGAATGATGTGCTCGAGACAAACTCTTCAGAAATGTGTAATATTTAAAGGAGGTGTCTGCGCCTTTGTTAACAACCCAGATTTAGAAAACTATAAACAGAGAGGTAAACATGTTTAACAGCTAACCCTCAGCAGACAGCCCTCATTTGAAAGTAATTTATACTTTCTATAAATGTTAGCCCGTAAAGACCCGATGACATGTTGTATTTAGTCTCAGTGAAACATGTTGCAGAAAATCTTGACACAGTTTACTTAACCCCTCTCATATATGTAAACCATATTTGACCTCCTTCAAGACACTTTCAAATATATTAATCTTCCCCATCTGGCAAAAAAAAAAAACCCAGTCAGTACTGTCAGGATTAAAATTTGATCATAATTTTCAGGTCTTTAAGAGTGCAAAACGCAGAGATACACATGTATTAGAGAAAGCCGTCAATTCAGCTTTGAAACATAAATTACATAAAATTTTGTCTTTCCATAGCTTGAATTTAATTTTTAAAGAATAGCCTGCAACTTCCTCTCCAATACCTTCAAAGTCCAGACCACCAACCAACCACTGCCTGTTCTACATGAAATGAAAAGTTTATGAAAAGCTAGGACTAAGCCTTTAAATAACAATGAAGTACTGCAGGCACTGAGTACTTTTCAAAAAACATACCTTTTATCTGAGGGCACTTCTGACAAGAAAACACAGATGTCTCCTCGATGTTGGACTGCACATGTTGCAGAAGACAAGCAAATAAAACAGTCAGATGCCTGATAAAGTCCATGGAATCTGCAGAGAAAGACAATGATCCCTAAAATTACAATTGCTTATGATGAAATAAGGCTCAAAAGCTGACTAGTATTTCAGAAGGGCTGTTAAAGCCTGCAAAAAAAGGCAGAGACCCTCATCAGATGTAGCAAATACAAAAACCCTCCTCTCTGCATTTTTAGGCTGAGCAGCCATATTTGCCAAAAGGCAAGCAAACAAGATTCAGCTGTGACCAAAAGGGAGCAAAAAAGAGAAGGCAGGCAGCCAGATGACTTGGAGAAAACATTCTCCAAAGTGGAAGTGCTAAAGTCTGTTGAATACACATACCTGTATCCTTGGGTAACCAACGATTTCTTTCCTAAAAAAGCTGCAGTTCCCCCAAAACAACACCACACTTCAACACACCTGGCTGAAAGCATGATCCTAACTCCCCAGATAAAGCTTCACCTGCAGCTAAATAGCATTACCTGCACCTTAAGCAGCCAATTAACCACTCTGCTACACCTTCATTTTGTCTCACTTTGGTGGCTGGGCCGTCCTATGGTAACTTTTGTGTTCACCCAGTAAAAACATGCAGTTACTTGTTGCTACTATTTATAATTGTTGATCAAGTAAGTGGAGACTGAATGATAGTTATGCTAGTCTAGTATGTGACACTTCTCAGCCCCACTCCAGTTTCAAAACCAGTGTCACAGAGTAAAAGCTCTCTGCAAATACATCTCATGTCCATGAAAGCTTCTTTTCCTGAAACTTAACATCTGCAAACTTCCTCCCTTGCTGTCATCACTGTGGACAACTTATGGGAAACTTTATGATACAAACACCAACTTTAGATCTCAGTTTTGTCTGTCTCAGTGAATTTGTGCCCTTAGACATGGACTCTGACCTCTGAATCTACCCAAACCTTGCAGACATAAGCCAAAGCCCCAAGTCAACAGCACAGATTTAGCTTTACATCAGCCTGACTTACACTGTTTACCTAAAATTTCCAGAATAGAAATGGTCTTCAGAAAAAAAAAAAAAATGAGATTCAGTATAAAAGACTATGCCTTCATCCGGCATCTGAAGATTTCACAGAGTAGAAATCTGGACAATGTCTTAGAAGAATAATAAAGATTAACAGTTCAGAATCAGACATGGAATGCTCTGCTGGGACTGTGTTCACGCCTGTTGCTCTATGTTTCAAATTAACTTGATTTTGGAGCAATGGATGCTGTCCAAAGATTTACATAAATAACAAATACAGTGAAAAGTACAGATTTCCTGGAGTGTTTTAATTTAACGTTAACCAGATGCACTCGCAATAAAGGGTGAATTAAAAGTCTGGTGCCTTAAAGGAGGGAAACCATTTACAATTGGGAACTTCCTATCTAAAAAGAATATGCCCCAAGAGATTCATATGTTGGCTTGTAACTATTCCACATGGCCAATATTTAAAATGCTTTTAGCCAGGTCAAGCCCTATGGTACATTCATCAGTCATAGGTATGAAAATCTGGTTATTAGGTTCCCCAAGGAATATGTATTTATTAAGTGTTCGCATTAGCATAACCTGCTGGGCCTCCTCAGGCACAAAGTCTACTGAAATAAATAGAATTCTTCCTGGAGAAGGTATCCTGAAGAAGGTATCCATCTATTTAGTTAGCCATAAAGTACTCTGATAGTCCACTTTGCACACAGATCTCACAGTGCTCCACAGTGGTTGGGAGCTCTGGTTAAATGGGAAGGCTAAACCTGCTAAACCCAGGACACAGAAGTAAACTGAAATTCATACTTGGAAGATCAGAAGCAAGAGCAGGGCCTGGCAGAGATGCTGTTGGGGGCCCAATCTGATGGGTCATGCTTTCGCACAAGAACAAAGGCAAAAACATTTCAGTCAACAAGACTTTCAAGGGCAAAGGTAGGGATGAATTTTCATACAAAGAGATACAAATAGTCTGGTCTAGGCAGGCATTACTTTGGAGATTCACCTTTCCTTTCGCACAGTTCTTTATACATGATTACAGTTTTGGCAACCTCCTAAATATTTTCAAATCAGACTAGTCAGGTTTTTGCACAGAAAGTCAGGATATTATACACTGAAAAGGGGGCAGCATATTTTAAGGTTTGTGTAATTCATTAAGAACCAGTGACCTCACGGAAAAAAGAAACATCAGAATTTTCCATTTAGAACCCATTACAGAATATATTTAATAATGGGATGTAGGCAAACTGTTTCTTCTCCCCTCTAGAAATGCATGAGAAGTTATTCCAATAAAAGTTATTTCACCGTAACCTTAATTTGAAGCTCTGGTTTCTCAGATTGTACTTTCTTCTGTTTAACACAATACCTATATACCTTACTGGTCCTGCAACATTTAAGCCATACACTACATCTTATTTTCATCATTCCTACTTAGTCCATGTGCTAGAAAGTACTTGTTAAAGGTTCCACTGCAGAATTTTATACTTGCTGAGGTTTAAGGTTGGTTAGTACAAATATTTGATAGGGTTTTCATTACTTTGGGTGAATTAGTTCCTTTGTTAATTGTATACAACTGGACAGCCAATATTTTTCAAAATATGTTTTTGAATTCCATTGGAATCACACAAAGTCCAAGTTAATGTCTAGTGTGGGAGTAAAGATTAAATTCTAAGTACTGCCTTGACATTTTAGGTGTATCCTAATTTCCAATGAAATATGAGACACACATTACATAAAAGCACATTTTTCGTAAAAGCTTCTACTATTTTAAATTTCAGTATTTAGTATTTCATAGTATTTCATAGTTAAAAGGTGGGGATCAGTAAGTATTTAGCAAGTACATGGACAAGAGAACCAACTTTCCTATATATCATTTGCCAGCTGCTACACAAGCTGTTGAAATACTTGTGCATATAATTTTCATTGTTCTGTGTTGGATAGCGAAGGGTGGACATTCCTCACTACAAAATCACTACAAAAGGAAGGTAGAGACAGAATTCTACCATGGAGAACAGAACTCTTTACTGCCCCTCAGTATGAAATTGCACCTCAGATGCTGAAGCAGAAACTTGGACTCCATCAACTTACTGTTCCCTGTCAGCCAGGTTAGTTGAGACGAATTGTGCACTAAAGCCATCTTAAAAGAATACTTGTCAGCTTCTTTAGGTCTGAATTTGTGAACTATGTAACCTCCATCTGAGATCCCCCAAACAATGTTAAGATGTGAAACATAAATGTTCTAATGTAGGATTTTTTTTTCCCTAAAGTTTTGCACTGCTCATGAAGGATCTGTAAGATTCTTTCATCCTCCAATATAATATGAATTACAGGGTATTTCATACATATAAGAACATTAAAATGAAAATGTAATATATGTAAAGTATGATACTTTAAAAATATGTGTTCTAATAATTTTAATGCTATATTCTTGGAGACAGTTGTTCCTACAGTGTATGGGAAGCTGTTTAAAACTGTTTATATAGATACAGCTTATAAGTCATTCACACTAATCTTTGCTACAAGTGCTCTAGGAGGCTAAAATATCTGAGAGATGAAATCCCTTTGATTCAGCATATGCTTGGGACCATCCAGAAAACTACGTCACAGCTAAGTTTTACTAATACCAGGCTCTTGATGTATTTGCAAAGACAGTTAAGAAAACTGCCTTTAATAAGTACAATTTCAAATTTCTAGTGAAACCTCATTTCTGCCTCTTTATGGATCATTTGTATTAGTCTACAGCAGATTGAAACCCAGAGCACAAATCAGACAAATAAGTTATGAAAAATGTCTTCAAGAAATCGAAATGTTTTTGATAATAATAATTTGATTAGTATTATTCTGAGATTACAGCTCTTCAACTAAATCAGCAACCTACCAAAAATCAGTGAAAGTCTGCAAAAGCATATAGACCTGATTCTGTTTTCTTCTGCAGTGTGGTAAATCAGGAGTAAGCCCAGTGAAAACATTAATGTTGCATTACTGTAAAACTCATATAAGTGAATGGAAAATCAAGGCAATATTTCTACTGAAGTGGGTATTTTTCTTTCCAGAATGCACACAAATATCTGACATGTACATGTGAAATAGCAGTGATGACTAACATTTTAATCTTTTGATCACGTCATGAATCTACATTCTCATAACAGAATAAAAGTCCACAAACACACGTGGATATTTTCTGATGTCTGCAGAATTCAGAAGAATGAAAAGTAGACAACAAGCTCCTGATTCAAAGGCTATTGAAATAAATGGAAACATTCATATCCCTTACAAATGAAATGTTTTCCATTTGAATTACAGACATGGTAAGAAAATCTGATCTAGTGTGGCCTTTTGTAGACTATCAGTGCAGCCCATGGCAGATCTGTGAAGAACTGGGTGCTACTCCTCCCTAGGTGATTTGGAGCTGGCTCCTATGGCAAACAAGTACTGCCCATATTTGAAGAGTCAAAGGTAGTTTTTGTTTGCTCTCCCTGTTTGTTCTGTAACGCACATAGAGGAAGACGAGGTGTTTCTGTAGGCATTGGGAAATAACATGAGCTACAGTGGTCTAAGAGCTTGCTCCCTTGCACAGGACTCCATTCACTTCATTAAAACTGCAGACACCTAACAAACTGATCCTTGAGATGCACCTTTCTAAATAAAACCCTTCCTCGCACACAGTGTCAATCAGCTGAATGGTGATGCAAAGAATTTTCCAGGAGAGGTTAGTTTAAAGGAACGACTACACCCTCCAGCTTGCCTTTTTTTCTTTTAGAGAATTAATTATTTGAAATTCTGCCTACTGAACTCATTCTGCTGACCCTCCATTTTGAGACAACTGTGTAACCATTTCACCTCAATAAATCGATTTCTTAACAGCCAGCTAGGAAATCTCACAACCCATTATGAACTGGCAAAAAAAGTCTCTTATGCAGAACCCAGATTACCTGGAGCATCGGGTACTGATTTAAAACCAAAAAAATCACAGTGCTTCGTTTTTCAAATTATGCAAGGCTGAGTTATAGCTCCAAAACTCAGAGACCTTCTTCAGAGGCAGTCTCAAAAAGACAATGCTGCTCACCAGAATGTGAAATACATGCCCTATGTTTCAGAGGAAGGGGGTACCATGTGTGCTGAAAAGATTAAATTAAAAAGTCTTCACTGAAGACAAGACCATGAGTGGCAGTGTGGCTCTGGTCTATTCCACCTTACAGAGCAGGCTCTGATCTGAGCTTCACAGAACAAAAGTGCAAGTATCTCTGAAATGGACTTGAGCCTCTGCTGGTTAAAAAGCCCTGAAAAGTCAAACAACATGGACAAAACCCAAGAACGTATTCTGTGAATACAGCAACTTTCCAGCACTCCATTAATTATACAGACAGTGAAGGTTATGCTTTCTACTGATCCATGACTAGCATCACTACTTAGCATGCCATGGAAAATATAGATTACCTAGGAAATCCACTATCATAGAAGACAGTAGAAATAAACAGGCCTTTTAACAGGTTGGATTTAGAAGTTCTATGCGGCTGAAAATGAGTGTCCTAATGAATAAGATGCAATTTAAAGAAACCCAACAGGAACAACGGAAAAGTAGGGGGGTTGGACAAGGTGACATTTGAAGGTCCCTTCCAACCCGAATTATTCTGTGATTCTATGAAAAGTAAAGAGATAGTGAAAGAACCATCCTCCTCTGAGAAAGCTTTATAAACAGAGTAGTTTCTAGAAAAGAAGGTTTGGAAGCATAAACAAGGAATCTGCCTAGTGTGGTGATGAGAATAGCGTTTTGCCTACATTCTGTGGTAAACAAAAAGGATTTAACCAATTGACTATCACAGAATCGCAGAATCACAGAATCCCAAGGGTTGGAAAGGACCTCAAAAGCTCATATAGTCCAACCCCCCTGCAAGAGCAGGGTAACCTAGAATACATCACACAGGAACTTGTCCAGGCTTTAGCATCAATCTCTTACTGTAATGGAAACATCTTGTAAAACCCTGAACATACAGAAAATGCAGGAGGATGTCTACAAGTTTCAATAAAATAGTCAGTACTGCTGTATCTGAGAACTGAGTATTTGTCTAATGACAGAATGCAATAAATTGTTTCTCCCCTTGTTTAAGAAGGATTGTGAAGACTGGAATGTGAGGTGTCCTTATTTGCCCTATTAGGCAATTTGCCAGTATGCTTGAAGTATTTAACGCAGTAGTCATTGGCTTTCTGCTTTATAGAAACATATAAAGTTTCTATAAATGAAATTTTTATAAAGAAATACATATATAAACATAAAAAAGACTTGTGATAGACTAGGAACCAATTTTTTCTGTGTTTTCCAGCATTAAGTAGTCTTTACAAACTGATCCACTTGCCCTGTTTTCATAACACTAGTTAAAAGACTTGCCTAGTACTCCAACACATCAAGCACTAGGTAAGAAACAAGAAGTAAAATCCCAACCCAGACCTCTTGAAGAATTGGAATTGGGGCATTCCCGTGCCATTTGGATTCTCATTTCTGTGAAGTCGGTTTCCAGCCCTTCTGAATTTCCTGATTCCTACAGTCTTACCTTTTAAACCCCACAAATTCACAGTTGCACAAAATACTTTAACTTAAATCAAAATCTAATTATATGGTTCAACCTAGATTAATTCTGGACAAACACAACCCCATCAGTTAGTTCTGATATTTTTTGCCTATCAGGAAATCAGTTGTCTGCCCACATAAAAGTGCAATTCTATTTTTTGTCATTAAAAACTATGTACTGTCAAACTGTACTGATTATCATTGAAACTTACTATGGAAATAAGGGGTAACGGGTTCAAACTTAAACAGGGGAAGTTTAGATTGGATATAAGGAAGAAGTTCTTTATTATAAGGGTGGTGAGGCACTGGAATGGGTTGCCCAGGGAAGCTGTGAATGCTCCATCCTTGGCAGTGTTCAAGGCCAGGTTGGACAGAACCTTGGGTGACATGGTTAGTGTGAGGTGCCCCTGCCCATGGCACGGGGGTTGGAACTAGATGATCTTAAGGTCCTTTCCAACCCTAACTATTCTATGATTCTAAGATTCTATGATTCTATGATTGTTTAACAATATTTTGCTTACTAGGAAAAAAATACATGTGTGAATTTCTTATAGAAACTATCTCCAAGACAACCATAGTTTGTTACATATGAACGGCAAATTCAGCAAGATATAGTCATATTTTTAGTTGTTTATCTTTAAGAGCCCTGGTATATCCATCTTCTGTGTAAAACTGCTCTTGGCAGCATACAAACTTTGGTGCTCCTGGCAAATATGACTTATGTTAAGTTGCCATTATTGAAGAGACTCAAAGATGATGAATGGACATAGAATGAAATAAAACCTAATAAAGATACTGCACATTTGAACTAAGGAGCAATAGACATTTCAGATATTGCTGAAATTTGTCCTATTTCAGCACCTCATGCCACTAAATTCTACTTTTCTTATATTCCCTCAAGCTGGAATTGAGTTAAAAAAACTACTGACTTTTGAGAAAATAAAAAGGGAAGGGAAACTTTGATACACACAGAAAATGCCAAAAGCAGCAAAATTTGTGCAAACAATTAATAATGAAAAAATAAATATTAAGCTTTAATAAACTTAAACCTAGGAGAAAAAAGTTCAGCAGAATATAAAGGTGGGAGGCATTCCCTTTCCTGGCAACATCATACTGCTCTGTGCATTGGTGAAAGAAGCACTATCGCTCCAGTTGTCTATCAGAAGAGCCATGTCAGTCAGTGTGATCCTGACTGCTGGCTGATGCCCCTCCAGTTTACTTGTGTAAACAGGACTTTGGCCACAATCACTGCATGAAACACAGGTCAGCTCTATTGCACTGGTACAGAGGGCATGAAATGCTTCATTCCTGCATGCTAGTATTCTTAGTGAAGCTACAGAGAAAGGTGATTGGTTATGCTGATTTAGAAAACAGGATACACAGCATGACCGTGTCAGCTTTTAAAAGGTGAAACATGCTGGCTAACAAACACTGTGCACATGTAATCAGAATTGTTCTCTCCAAAGTCTTCCAAATGCACCGCTTCTGAGAAAGACTAAATTTCACTGTTTTAACAATACTTGCACTTTCTTTCCCTTTAGGCTGAGCAGCAACCCAGCTTCTCCATCTCCTGTGCATGATCAACTCAATTACCTGTCAGTAGTAGACTGTTTTTAAAATACCTGACTTTAATGCTAAGTGTTGATCTCTTCACTTATATTTTCCACCTGAAAATGGCAAACATCTTATAAGAACTGATCTAATAAAGCATTTCTGGAAGGCCACACTGAAACAAAAACTTCCCCTGTGTTGTGCCTAGTTTGCAGATAGAAAAACTCAAACCAAGAGGAATCAGGTTCACAGACTTTGTCAGCCTTAAATCTGGGATTAAAATTTAGGGTCAGAAATCCATGCCCACGGACACAGATGTTAATATTTCACAGACTGCAGTGGGACTCACTTCTGTTAGAACACGATTTGCCCTGTGTTCCAGGGGCTCACTGTTCTCTGAGAGGCAAGTGCCAGCTAACAGCAGAGTTTTGAATAAGCCTGGTTCAGGTATTTTCCCTTCAAAATTACATGGCATTTGCCTTTATCGGTGCAGCTGCATTGGCTTGAACTTCACAGGCAACGCAGAGCCCTGCTCTGGGGCCGACCTCTGGGAGTTCCAGCCATTTCGCTAGGCAGCCACTAGATGTCACTTCATCCAGAGCTTTTCCTCGTCCGAGTTTCATTCGTGTCAGTATAAAACTTCTGAATTTCGTCCACATTTAAAACCGTTTCAAGTAAGAACTGGTGATGCCGATTAATATTTTACCAAATTTAATGGATTATTCCATGTTCCAGAATCTGAGCTCTTAAAACACCATAGCAAGGGTTAAATGATCCCCCTTATTCAGAAACTGTGAATGTTGTCTAAATTGGCCAATCACATTTGTCATTTGTGATCAGCATTTAGCTAATTTGCACTTCTGCTGGTTTTGTAATTCTGTTGCAACTTCAGAATTACAGAACTGGGAAACGCTTGGCCCGGGGCACGCAGGGGCCACAAGGCTGACGACGAGTGTGGTGACCTCGGAAGTAAACCAGAAGCCTCAGCTATCAGCTCTCATTTTTCTTTTGTTCAGTTCACATGATGAGTCAGAAATGAGGCACCAGAGAATGAAAAGCAGAGAAATGAACAACACCCTGGCAAAAAAAGCAGTGCCGCTCGCAGAGCAGATGGTGTCATTTTGGCCTGCCATAAGTCACAGAAATGCTGTCAAGTGCAGGATTTATGGTTTAAAAGCTCCATGTATTTTATCCCCAGAGTGACAACTCTCAGCTCTCTGATGCTTTTGACTTTGAACTTTGACTAAAACTTCACCCTTGCAGAAGGTGACCCAGTTTGAAAAGTGCCTCCTCTACAGCCAGACAGAAAGCTTTGCACAATTTTGGTACCAATATCAAAGAAAGCTGAAATCAAAATAGAAATAACAATCAGGAGAAAGGTGAGTCCATCTGACAAGGGGATCTCTAACAATTTCTTTGCTCACCCTACAGTACAAAGAGTATGCTTGTTTTCTTCAAATACACCAGGGTGAAGGGTAAAAACCCAAGCAGAGAAGAGGCTATAAAAAATGTCCCCAGCTTAGAGTAGGGGTCAGCTGTCAGAAGGCTTCTATCTGGCAAGCCTGTTAAGTTCCTCCCAGGAGAGTGCAAGATGCAAGACACGTTACTCATTATTAAGCAGACTTTGATAGTTACAGATAGGAGAGGGATAACACAACACAAATGCAGGCAGTGGTCCAGGGGCATCATCTAGTCTGTACTTTTCCCTGATGACAGCTTAGCCACCACTATGAAGGAGATATTTATTACTAAGACGTGGAGCTGGCAGACAACAGAAACATAAATTATTTGGAGAAATTCTAAGGGCTGTAGAATATCCAAAAGACATGCAGAATGGAGAGATCTTATGTTGCTTTTATGGCTTATTCCAAAATGTTGTGCACTTCAAAGAAATTACTATGCTAACTCTCATAGGATGTTAGTTCCACCCTAACAGCTGAAAACTCCTTTCTAAAGACTTAATTGTCTGCCTCAGTTCAGCTGATTATTCTAGTTTCTAGTAATTAAGATGGCATTTCATGATTTTTAGCCTTATTAATGTTTACAGTTTTGTCTGCTACAAAACACATATTTGTCATTATTTTAATTAAATTATTCACAAAAGCATTGGTTCCACTTCAGAGGTACATATAATGAGAACAGGACCAAGCAGAAGTATCATTCACCATAAATTCTGATGTATTTCTTCTGTTAATTTGAGATATATTGGAGATTCACATTAGATGCAAATCTTTCTAGTTTATCTTCCTGCTTCTTTGAAAAACCCACTTTCTTCCTCAAGCTAAAACAAGGATGTAATTCTTTATTCATCTTTACACCTCATTTCAGACAATTTTTTCCAGCACTGCCATGGTTCTGAAAGCCTCCCTGCCCAGATGCACTGAGAATAATGAGGCGGCTGCTCTTCTCCCCAGTGCTGCCACATGTACGTTGTCAGCACTGCAGTACAAAACAAGATTATGTCTGATATTCTATCCTGTTACAATGACATCCAGAGCACACCCCAACATATATACATTTTAATTCTTCTATATTATTCCTTGCAGCCAGAAGATTGACTGTTCTGATCACACAGTTGTAAAGCAATAGGCCAAATTCATCTGTCCCACTGAGGCCAGTAGGGCTTACCCACTTTACACTGCTGTAACTGAGCCATTTCAAACTCACACCAGGGAAATAAAGCAAAATTTGGCCCATAGTCCAAAAGGCAAAATGTTCTGGAACATTTTCTGTCCTGCAAATTTATCCTTTCACTGGTGCAGAATAAGTTGCCATGCTTGGGTGTACTAACCTCCCCCCACAATAGAGTCTGCTTTGGGGGACAGAAAAAGGGACTGGAGCAAAGCTGCAGTTAAAAAGTGAGTTTGTGCCTTGGCTTGTTCATTTATTGCAGGACTGGGACAGAGCATCAGAAAAGCTTCTCACCTGCACAGTCAGAATGTGATGCAGCAATTTACTGTTCCTTGAAAAGTGGTGCATGGACTGTCACAGAAATAAACTGAAGTATGATCCAAAGCTAAAATAACATGGAAAGCTACATCTTGAAGGGCTGAATTTGAAAGTGTTCCACTCCCTTTCTGAGCACAAACTAAAATGCTTTCTGTTATAAATAAAACTATATTTATAAAAGGAACTTTTTTTGTTCCTTCTTCCTCCTGATATTCTCCTTTCCAGCTTAGGTCCAAATAGTTGCAATAAAACCTCCAGACGCAACATAAAGGACCAGCCTAACTGGAGAATGGAGATCAGATTGCTTTGTTGTGGATTTAGTCAAAATATTTGCTTGTCAGAGTTCTTACAGCACGAAACAGTGTCCAGATACAATAAAGTTGGACTTTAGCACAACGTTAATATACAGTGGGTCTATGGGAACCTAACTTGCCAGTGTAATTGAGGTGCCACCTAAAATTACTACATGGTAGTTGAGATCTTTCATTAAAATTGATCATTTTCATTGATGGTGGCTGGTGGGAGGGAGGAGAGGAGTAAGAATCATAGCCCTCTCTAAGGATTAAAGGTACTTACACATTTACATGCATCTCCTAAGAAATGACACCATAAAGCAAAATCAATCCAGACATCTACAAATTCTGGGTAACACCAAAATGTAAGACAGACTCTTCATCTTCCTGGTACCAGGTTATTTCCACAAGTGATGAATGAATTGTACCTTCCACAATGATAACTTATTCATTGCATAATTTAGCTGCAAAATCTCAGGCATTTGTCCATTCACTTTTCACTTAGCAGGGCAGTTATCCTGTCACCTGCTCTCTCCGTATATTCCTGTGTCCAGTAACCTCTGCTATTATACTTTTGCACTTGTTGATAATCACTGTGATCAAGGATGCTAGAAGGACCTGTGGCAATCTGCATGAAATTTAGCACAGAAGGAATATCCGAGAGCCCTAATAGGAAAAGTGTCTGCGGCCAACAATGGGGAGCACTGGTTCAAACACAGGAAATTTGTAGAAAATTAGGGAGAACAAAGAGGAGAAGAGCTGTCAAATCTCTGTTTCTCAGCCATGTATTTCAGATACTTTCTCTTCTGATACAACTGGAAAGTATGGATCATTGCAATTTGCAAATCACATTTTCTACAGGTTGGAATTCGTTTTGGAGGGAGTTGCCAAAATTCAACCTTCTTTTTACAGATCAGTCATCATCTGATCATCTTCAAATATTTGTATCTTCAATTTTATGACTGTTAAAATGTTTCCTCAGTGATTAATTAGGCCCTACATATTGACAATCAGGGTTTGCTGGGTAGTATTTTATTCTATAATAGACACACTGTTGAGAAATCATGACACACAACTGAAAAGGAATTTTTTTCACATTTGCTTACAATCCTTGTCTCTAAACTGGAGAGGCATCGGTGGATGGACCACTTGATGGATAAAGAATTGGCTGGATGGTTGCACTCAAAGAGCTGTGGTCAATGGCTCAATGTGTATATAGAG
The DNA here is from genome assembly GCF_037157495.1 of Lathamus discolor. NCBI lineage: Eukaryota > Metazoa > Chordata > Aves > Psittaciformes > Psittacidae > Lathamus > Lathamus discolor. Next base: position 15,359,941 of record NC_088891.1, read on the forward strand.
ACCAGTGACAAGTGGTGTCCCTCAGGGGTCAGTGTTGTGACCAACACTGTTCAACACCTTTGTCAGTGACATGGACAGTGGGATTGATACACCCTCAGCAAGTTTGCTGACGACGCCAAGCTGTGTGGTGTGGTTGACACACTGGAGGGAAGGGATGGCATCCAGGGCAGGGGGGGTGTTTCCACAAAATCACCATGTCTTTTCCCTCTTGTAAAGCTGACATCTGCCTGTTAGTGGAGGCATTAGCCATTTGGTTCTAAGAGTTGCTACAGCCTGTAGTTTCTCAAGGAAAAGTTACTTCTGTTTTTCCTGCTTTCTTTGTTGTCTCCCTTAGAAGAAAACTACATAGCTGTTATTTGTGTTTGCTTAAACAGAGGATTGCCTGAACTGAAGGAAAGGAGAATTCACTAACAAGCATAAAGGGATTCAAGGAGACAGCCAAAGTCACATGGCCCGGCAGGCCTCATGACATTCAATCTTACAATGCTTGTTTATTTTATCCATTGCTTCTCTTGAGATTTTTCTTCAAATCACACACAAATGAACTTCCGTCAGTTCACTGCTCCTAGGAGGGGTTGGTGTGAAACGATTGCTAAGTCCTCCTGTTGTCTAGATCTGTTGTCTCCTGTTCTGTTTTGATGGTGGGACAACAGCCTTCAATTAGATCTGTGATGTGAGCAGCTTTTGCAGTCCTCACTCTGCTACAGCCTGCTGGTTGAATTATTTTTTCAGAAAGCTTATGGCAAGTTGATGACATACGAGTGCATTGAAAGGTCAAAATTTGGCTCCCAAAGTCTATGGTAATAACAGTTAATTCTTACATAGTGCACTGCAGCTATGTAAGTACTTTACAAGGGAATGTCAGTATTACTATCCCCATGCGACAGACAGCAAAACAGATGGAGCATGACTATGACCGAGCCAGGAAGAGAACCCATAGCTCTGGCTGAGTGCCCTCTCCATGCTGCATTTGAGTATTAGTTAAGGCAGCAGTTAAACACTGCCCAGCAAATCACTGGTGTAGAAATATTTATAGACCGCAATTCAGCATAAGCCAGCACATTGCCACTGGCTTTATTAGGTTTACATTTGCCTATACCACAGACAATATGAGCCCTTGATCCTTGGAAAGGGTGATCCTTACTTTGACAGCAGTCAGGTGCAATACAGTAAAGAGCATGAGGCAGGAAGAAGAGATGACTTTGAGAGCCAAGCAATTCTACCTTTTTAAGAGGGGAAAATAGCTTTCAGCTGTACACACAGCCACAATGGGTTGGCTCCAACTGGCTCCAGTCAGATCTTGCTCAGACATTGCTGGGAGAGAGGGGATACACAAAATCACCCTGTAGCGAATGAAGGGCAACACTGCAATAAACAGTTGCCTCCTGCCAGTCTCATGGAATTTCTTTTATGTTTCTAGACAGTTTAGAGCTGTGACAGGACACAAGTATTAAGAGACCAAAACTCTCCTATACATCAGTAAAACATAACTCAGCACATTCTATATTTAGGGGAATTTTATCTTCACTAACTAATGACTCATATTTGAAAGAAAGTGGTGCAGTCCTACTACACCCAAAGCCTTCACCTCTCTGTTTTCAGAGATCTGATTGTGCTAATCATGCCATTTGCTTGGAGATACTGATTTTCATGATATAATCACTCATCTCCTATATATAGGACTCGAACTACCAACTCATTTCATACAAGCCACATGACAGCAATCAGGAAATATAAACCCAGAGGATAAAATAGGATAAGAAACTGTCATTTAGATCATAGCAAGGCATGCTTTCGGAGCACAGGGGCCGACAATCAGATTCAGAACAATTGTTCTGATCACGTAACAACAGATTCTAATCTTCAGTGTGAGATTTCAGACAAGAACAGTAGGACTGGTTAAAATATCTTGAATTAAGCACCTGAATCAGGTCCAAAATGTGATGTGACTGGCTTCACACTACCCCAAACCCCTTAATGTAATGCTTATAGCATATTTTTTGTTCTGGAACTAAGACCACACGAGGGCAGTGTAAGGGGGAGTAAAATCCAGGGATACGAATTAAACTATAAACCCAAGTTTCCTGCATCTTCATGAAACGTGGAGAGGTAGAGCTGTGTCGCCTGCATTTATCCCACAAACTAGAGGAGAAAGTTTAACACTTCTGTTCAGCCTCCTCTTTTATTATTTTTCCCTGGCTTTTCCCCCTCCTCACATTTTATTTCCTTCTCATCTGCTGTGAATATTCTCTTTGTTAGAGAGGTGGCTTCAAAACTCCTGAGAGATTGAGACTACAGCGCACTTTGCTCTGCAAACATACAGCGATTCAGCTCCTAACAGGAGAGAAACAGTAAGAGATATGTAAAGTGATACAACAGGCCTGCAATTGGGAGAGGCGAACACTTTGTGCTGAAAGAAAGTCTCCAGAACTGTGGTTAAATGTCCACAGATTCTCTCATCTAAACCAAAAGGCAAGTTCCCCTGAGAAAGCAAACAAAAGCAATGTCCTTCTCTTAGCCAAGTATAATTTTCATATTATTTCCCTAGGCTAGGAAGTGTATTCTTCAGAAACTCCCAGTTAAGCCCCTTTTCCCCTCAAATCCTCTGTAGGGTTCATTTCTCTAACTCACTGGGACAGCTTTTTGAGTGTGTTTTCCAAGATGAAAGAATTATTAAAATCCTTTATCTCAGTTCTACTGTGAACATGCTTTTAATACATGCAGTATGTACTTGTGTAAACTTGAGAGTATTAACTTGTCTGCATTGTACTTGACTGATCATTTAGCTCTGATATAATCCTAAATAGATAAGTCCCCTAGGGAATAGTTGCACCATTCTGCAATTTCTTCACTCGGTTTCATAAGCAATTGATTATTTTAAAACTCATATTGCCATCCCATGTAGTTAGATGCAGTAATAAACAGAAGAGGTCTCTCTCAGATCTTTAAGGAAATGCACCATTTTCTAATAATCACACTAAGTATCCTGTTCAAAGATGGATTTTTATCCTTTACACACTTCTTCTCCTACTCTGCATTTCTCACTAAAGCATTGAATCATCTTCTTCTGTTTCAACACACATTACATCCCCTGTATCATACAGCCACAGCTGTGACACTGTATCCTGGAAGAAAGCAAGAAAATTAAGGTAGAACATTTCTGCCTGCAACCCAGGTTGATTGGCTTCCACAAAATCATGCTTTTCAGCATATTCTATCATGAAATCCTGAAAAACAGTCTTAAAATATGCTCAGTCACTAATGATGGTAAGATAACAAGCCCACTAACTGCTTCTGTATATCATATAAACCTTTCCTTGAATAGTGGTTTTGTATTTGTCCTTGTATCTGACCAGTTAAGGCCTCCCATGTTAGGGCTTCATTTTTATTTCCATTTCCTTCAAAGTTCATATATTATTACATGGAACTGTTTTCCTGTATGAGACCCAGCATGTTGAAGACTACTGAATAGATTTTTATCTGCACACGGGCTTATGCATCCTTGGTCATAACAAGAAATCTCATCTCCCTCATTTACAATTCCTTATTCTTTCATTTGGCCATAAAGCCACCATCAAAGCAACTGTTCATTATAAGGCAAAATACTGGTCTCTTTTAGGGAATGACAGATCAGCCTTTGAGTTAAAAATGGCCAGGATGTGGGCCTAAATCTTTTCTGTCTTCTGTCTCTGATAGTTTGCTATAATTTGAGAGAAGCAGTTCTGCTGAGTTTGGGTAGACAAATGTTATGGTTGTCTCACAGAAAGAACAGTATTTAGCTCATAATAGAGGCCTGTTATTTTACAGTTAAAAAAGGAGCCAATTCTGAGATCCTGTCCTAGATGCCCAAATGCATATGTGACTTATTTATATAGCGTATCTTGTGTATTTTGGCACAAGAACATGGTACACAATGATCTTATTTAGCAATATTTTTGAGAACATGTAATTTTGAAAACCCAGCCATTCAAATATGTGACACAGTTGTGCCTTCTGTTGAAGAGTATATAAAATTGAGAAATGTTTACTTCTGATATCTACCCACTGTTTCTAAGGAGGAAATCTTCATTAATACCATTTTTCCATTTTCATTTTATAAAATAGTTTATGTCAAACTGGAACCCATCATCAAGTAAGGCGAAGTTGGGTAAGCACATGGTTTTTGTATATAATAAGTACATTGTGGTCCAAATTCTACTCAGAATGAAGTTGTTTTACTAACCTGCTTTTTCATAGAGAGGTTAGAATGAAGGCTTAAAATCAGCATAAGATCCCTTGTTGCTTATGAATGAAAACATTATTGAAAGACTAATTGGTTCATATGAGAGGTTTAGGAATCTACTGTTATTATTAATATCCAGGGCTGGTCCTTCAAGTCAGAAAGAACTGGCTCATCCTGGGAACCAAATATTGCAGTGTTGAGTCTCCATTACCTACTGCATCAGAATGAGAATTGGAGTGAATGAAGGAAAAGGCTGTGGATTGTTTCTGTTGGGATAAAAACCTGCTGATTTTCCTAAGCGATTTAGATGTCTATATTCTACTGAAAGCTAAATGAGCATCTGTAATTCTGCTGAAATTGTTAATGATGTACCTGCTTTGTTTCCCTGTTTTTTACACCAGTAGATTTCTGTGTTTTCTTTTAAAGTTCAGTATATGATATACAAAGCAAAAAGATCCAAAACGAGAGAGAGCTAAATGCTGTTCAGGTACCATCCTAAAGTTGTTTGTAATCTTAAACATTCAACATCATGTTCTAACATCAGTGAATGGATACTTTGCAAGATTAACTAAAACAGATGTTGAAAAAAGGAAAACTAGTAACCATTTAACAGTGCAAAAGGGCTCTAACATGATTCAGAGCCTGTGGGAAATGTGGTATGATTGGTTCTTTGTTGTGTCTGCCAATTAAACAAAGCTCATCAAATTATTCATAGCAAATAAAGTCTGTTGCAAAATGAACCCATGTTACTCACAGGAGGCTGTTCAAAGTTGCTTCAATTTCTCTGTAATTTTGCAATGTGCCTCAGAGAAAGTACTTTTTTCATGATAACCAGCAGCCACCAGCTTCCTTAACCCATGAGCATATACCCTCTGTTCCCAAACAGTCTCTGTCCTTTATCCAGCTACATCACCAAATGCCAACAGTTTCCCCTGTTCAGTGAACACACTTCAATGCCTGCATGCTCTGGGTCTAAAATTATTTCTATGATAGCATTTGTACATACAGCACCTTTTGTCCCAACACCTTTTAAACAAGCTACACATGCTTTGTCTAGAGGTCATTTAATCCACCATGGAAATGCAGTAACAGTTAATAGTGCATAGCAATATAAGAGCAGTTTAGGTCAGCAAACTCTGAATGCATTTGTTCCTAATGAAGCTATTGCTGTAATTAAGGAAGGGAGTAAGCAGAACAATTTCGCAGTTTGGAGTTTGGCCAGGAGACCAAAATTAACAGCGTTCAGACTTCAATAAAAATATTCAAGTGCTTAAAATGGCCACAAATGATGTGGACCTAAGTTTTATATTTCATTTGAAAGATGGATGAGCAGGTCATTTTGCTGTCAATGGGTCCCTAATTGGTTTGCCTTAAAGCATTTTTGATCAATGCTTTCTACTTCTTTGTGTAACAAAGATCCTGCATTCATCATTTCTCAACCCTTCTACATTCAATGCCATGCAATCCCTTAGTTATAATCCCTGTGCTCTAGTAATAAAGAAATGGGAGTCATTATGTTGTAGTGTGCACACTAAAAAGCCTTATCTTTTTAGAAATGACTAATTTTGTCTTATACCTAAGAGGAAGATGAAGAACTTTCCATCCAATGGTTTTAGGGCGAATTACATTTCTGCCAGAAGTTGCTTTTCCTACTTTTTCTACTTCCTTACCAAAGTGAAGATCAGAAAGAAGTATCCTTTGCAATTTTAATTTGATGACTGACTGGGGATTTGGATGGCCTAGGATTATTTTGGGTTGACCCAGGTGAGTAATTTTTAATATCTCTGTCCCATGTGTCATAGAGAATCTTATGGATGTTCAACCCCTTCACCAGAGTGTAGGGCAAGGGCTCAACTTAGGCCTGTTAGTTCATTTACTGAAGGCCAGGCTTCTACAATGATGAATCAGAGCTAGTAAATACTCTTGACTTGAACACGGACAGAACTGACACATGACTATTTGCATAAGCAAAAGCTGTAGTACAGAGATAGTTATATGGACAACATGTTTTTCAAGGAAGCATCTTTCACTCACAGCAATCTGGAATTAGTAACATACTCTTTGCTAGGGTCGCACATCAAGACTGCTGCACCAGCAAAGCTGCATGAGTACAGACTTAGCCAGGCATATAATCTACTTTTGATCCTGGCAGTAACCTACCACTGACATAATTGATAGGTTTGGTTTTAGTCATGGAGTTCACACAGCCTAACATTTACACTCTGACCCATAATTATATTTAGAATATACACACACCTCTTCCTGCACAGAGAATAAAAAGCTGCACAGTACATCTTTCAGTAAGACCGTAAAGATTCCACTCATCCACCCCTAAAGACAAAATTCCTTTTCAAAGCTTTCCATCATGCTGTGCAGTAGTTGTTAATATGTTGCCAACCTCCTATATGTGTCACAGAGAGACGACCAGGGATATAATCAGGAAACAATTTCATTATCCAGGTAAAAAATGTCCTTCCTTAAAGCAGTCCAGTTATTGAGGAAGTACTGCATGCTATGAGATATGACCAAGATACTTCTTTCATTGAAAGTAATAAAGCTGGAGCAAGCCATATGAGATTTAACATCTCTGTGACTTTTTACCTCAGGAGGCCAATACAAAGGAGAAGGCTTTATCAAGTTATTTTATTATAAAAGTGAGTGATACGCATGCTGAAAACATGCACTGAGGGAATGAGAGGCTGTAAAATATTAAAGTAACCCTAGACCACATTAGTATAGGCTCGAACTGCGAGAATAGTACTGGCAATAAACTTTAGCTTTGTGCTGATTTATTTAAACTTCACCATAAGTTCTTGGAATGTCCTCTGTCATGTCAAATCTTAACTTCAAATTCAGCACGCAAATTGCCCCATGTGTTTAAGCCTGATCCTGATTTATACAAAAACACATTCTGTTTCTTCAAAGGTTGACTGAATGAAGTCCAAGAACTGTAGTCAAAGGATGCTTCTTTGGTTTCAAGTTAGCAGCTGAAGTTAAAAGATGTGATGTGTATGTTGCCTATACTTAAAACTGTTATATCATAGTAATCTAGAAAGCTCACAATAAAAAATCCCCAGTATCTCTGTAAGAAAAATACTGAGGGTGTTTTTAAAAGGCCATCTGATTTGTCATCACCAAAGGACAAGGATCAGTAATCCTTCAGGTGAGCAGAGTGCCTGCCCAAGGAAAAGAACATGCTCAGTTTTGAGATGTCCCATTTTCTACAGATCTGAGTTTCTGTCACTCAAAACAGTACCACAAATCTTGAAAGAAATGTAAAAATGAAACCTATTTCCCAATTCAGCTCATGCACTTTTATTATATTTATGGCTTATATATATTGTAGTAGTTCCTCCTTTGGCAGCTCAGATTTTTTAAGGATTTTTATTCACTTTCTTCTTGGACTGACAGTTGATCTCCTCATGAATCAGTCTGTCCCAGAAAAGGATCATAATGGCAATCTGTTACTTGGAAAGGAGCTGACCAGAGCTCCACAGTCCTGACTAACTTGGAAAGCCAGGGGTGTGAAAGCTTGGAAAGCTGTGCTGTGAGCTGCATCCCCAGGGCTTGCCCCGGAGGTGCCACCAGCCCAGAAACAGGAAGCACCGAAGTGTTGCTGCATCTGGCTGTCTGGCATACCAGCACAATTCTCCAGCTACATGTTGGGTTCATCCCTTGTGATACAAGGTCAAGTCTTTAAAAGTCAGATTTTCAGGGTTTTCCTCCTCTACGCCCACTAGTCTTAATGCACTCAATTTGCCTTTGCAAATCCAAAACCAATTTCCTTAACAAAGGAGCACCTCTGCTATTCATAAGCATCATTGAAACTAAGCAGCCTTGTAGGGAAACACTTCCTTTCAGAAATGATGGTATACACGGACATTTTACACTTGAACTTTCCTTATTTCGTATATTAGGAAGCTGCCAACACTGTACAAAGTCAGCTGTTATCACATCCGTAGCAACTGGGCCATGTAATTCATTACTAGTAGCTATCACTATGAAGCCAACTGTTTAAGATAGAATTGCTTACATGGCTTTGACTTAGCAAATCACATGCACAGAATGAATGAGGAAAGAGTGTTTAAATCTCCATATTTTCAAGTTATTATCTAGAATCTTTGTTGTCATATTCTGTTGTATTTATTTTTATAAGCACTTAATTTAACATCAAGTAATTTTTTCTTCTAAGTAATTGGCCCATCTTCTCCCAAAAGCAACTTCTTTTTCTTTCTTATTTTGTTTTACGAAACAAAATCATCACAATGTAATCCAGACTAATAGCTCCCCTGAAAATGTATCAGCAAAATACAGGGATAAATGATGCAAAATGCAAGCAAATACAAGAAAAATACTCTAGTCCAAACCTGCTTTCCTTAGGCTGTCAAAATTCCTAATGAAGACTGGCTATATGTGATATGCTCCACATCAGTACTAATGGCTCTCTGAGGGATACAGCTGAAGTCATGTGCCAGTGATACAGCCTAGATATCCTTTGCTATGAAAACTAAAACGTGATACACATATCCTGTAATTACAAGTAAGAACTTAATTTCCTTATGTATTTTGTTCAAAGGGAACAAGCATTACAATGCATTAAATAAAGCACTGAAAATGAAAAAAGGTTATCAAGAATCTGTAGCTAAATAAAAAATATTCTGGAAACTACAGCAGCTCTTCAAGTTAGACCAACTCTGCCTAAGTCTTAATGGAAAAATAAAACTGGAGGGAAGCGTTCAAGGCCAGGTTGGGCAGGGCTTGGAGCACCCTGATCTAGTGGAAGGTGTCCTGGCTCATGGCACGGGGACTGGAACTTTAAGGTCCCTTCCAACCTAAACCGTTCTATGATTCTACCATCACCATAAACCCTCCCTTAAAGAGTGATTTCCCCAGAAACTGCCCTATTGCAAAACCCCCACTTATTTTGAAATTGATTATTTTTAGAGTAAAGGAACTAGAAGTCAATTTATATCAGGAATATTCAGTTCCTTTGAAGCTCAGAGCTGGGGTTATGCTAGTCCACATATTTATGAACTGTTCTTAAAGTTGTGGTATTTTTTGAAATGTTCAGGATTTTTGCTACTCTGAAATTTTCTAAAATTAATTCCTAACAAAAACCATCATCACCTCACTGGAATCCCCAGGGACACTTCTAAAAGCTTTTATGCAGACTTTTTTCTCACTAAAAAGAATTATGGAAAAACTCTTCACCCATCTCAAAACTTACACTGCTATATGATCTCTAAAAACGTAATGGCATCCTGACTTCTTGATTTTAATTCCTTATTTCTGCAGCAAAAAGGAGTAGGAAAATGTGACATTAAATGTTCTGCTCAATACTCAGCCTTCAGTTTGAGTACTTTTCAAAATTCAAATGACTCATTTGAATTTTCATGTTAACTTATCTCTTGACAAATACCGTACGGAATGGACAGTCAAAAATAGAGGTAGCATTCTGAGGAATTTGTTTGCTGCCATTTGGAGATTGTCATTCTGAAGCAAATGGAATTCAGATTTCTCTCTTTTGCTTTAACAAAACCTGATGTATTTAAAGCGTAATAACTTTTGTAGAATTTCACATGGTAATTTCACTAATCTGGAACAAACAGTCTGGGAGACACAAGTTTTTAAGACTCAGTATGGAATGCTGTTGTCAGAAACACAGCAACTTCTTTTTCTAAAAAAAAAAAAAAAATTAAGAGGATTTAAATGATCCTGTAGTTCTATAAAGAAAAAAAAAATCCCCAATTTTTAGTTACAAACTGCTTTTTAAACATGTTTCAGATATAAGATTGATGGTACTGAGCAAAGGTGTGTCTTTATTAGACCTTCTGTATCAAAATGAAATTACTTTAATTGTAATGAATTATGCATTTGTGTAATGCACCAGTAACACAAAAACCTACAATGTGTTTCACATTACAAGAAACACATGTATGTAATTCAATAGTATTTTAGAAACAATACACTGAATTAAGACAGCCCTGGCTACAGTACATATACAGACAACTGTGGCAATTTACCTTAATGATAGATGGGGTGCATCTATGTACCCCTCTTTTTCTGGGTAGATCATAGAATCATATAATAGTTAAGGTTGAAAGGACCTTAAGATCACCTGTTTCTAACCCCTCCCCCATGGGCAGGGATGCTTCACCCTAGACCATGTTGCCCAAGGCTCTGTCGAACCTGGTCTTGAGCACTGCCAGGATTGGAGCATTCACAACTTCCTTGGGCAACCCGTTCCAGTGCCTCAGCACCCTCACAGTAAAGAACTTCTTCCTTATATCTAACCTGAACTTCCCCTGTTTAAGTATAAACCCATTTCCCCTTGTCCTACTGCTACAGTCCTTGATGAAGAGTCCCTCTGTGGCATCCTTGTAGGCTCTTCAGATATTGGAAGGCTGCTATCATTCATCAAGGCTGCTATCATCCATCATTCATCAAAGTGTTCCCCTCCAATGAGCAAAGGAAATGAAATCTTCTTGATTTGATGCAATAAAACAAACCAAAACACTGACTGACATATTTCCTGTATCCACTGTGGTTAGAATTAAATGGGTTATGTCTATCTTAATTAATTTGCACTACCATGCCTAAGGCACCTTAGTTTGAAAAGGCAGATACTTCTATGTCTTTGAATATGTACCAAATATGTATCTCTCTTCAAAAGTGTACGTGTAAGGGATAGTAGCAGGATCATTCTCTTTACATGTAGTTGGTGTGCCATTGCATACCTCCAATTTCAGAGCACAGAACATAGATGAGATGCCTACCTGAGGCTGAGCCAGAATTTGCATTTTAAATGTGTGTTCCTGCACTGCCACATTAACTGGCTTTCAGGCATGAACTGCAGAGCAGATTGGACCATCTGTGAGGCAGTGTGACAAGAAAGGTTTCTATCCAATAGTCTGAATTGTGACAAGACGGCAAACGGAATTTGGAAATAAAAAAAAAAAAAAAAAAAGGAAGTTATAATTAGAACACAGAAAAGCCTGGGTTTGTGCTCTTCCTATGGGTGGTGGGAGGGCACTGCAGGGCAGCACTGGCTGCCCTGGGTTTCATGCCACAGGGTACAGTAAGGAAGATGAGGGGGTCATTAAGAACAGCCAACATGGTTTTATGAGGGGGAAGTCATGTATGACCAACCTTATAGCCTTCTATGAGGAAGTGACTAGGTGGAGGGATGATGGTAGAGCGGTAGATGTAGTTTTTCTTGATTTCAGTAAGGCATTTGATACTGTCTCCCACAGCATCCTCATAGATAAGCTAAAGAAGTGTGGGCTTGACGATCAAGTAGTGAGGTGGATCGAGAACTGGTTGAAAGGAAGAAGGCAGAGAGTTGTGGTCAATGGCGCAGAATCTAGCTGGAGGTCTGTGACTAGTGGAGTTCCTCAGGGGTCGGTGCTGGGACCGGTGCTGTTTAATATTTTCATCAATGACCTGGATGAGGGAACTGAGTGCACCCTCAGCAAGTTTGCTGATGACACAAAACTGGGAGGAGTGGCTGACACACCAGAAGACTGTGCTGCCATTCAGAGAGACCTGGACAGGCTGGAGAGTTGGGCGGGGAGAAACTTGATGAAATTCAGCAAGGGCAAGTGTAGAGTCTTGCATCTGGGGAAGAACAACCCCATGTACCAGTACAGGTTGGGGGTTGACCTGCTGGAAAGTAGCGAAGGGGAAAGGGACCTGGGGGTCCTGGTGGATAGGAGGATGACCATGAGCCAGCAATGTGCTCTTGCGGCCAAGAAGGCGAATGGCATCTTAGGGTGCATTAGAAAGGGAGTGGTTAGTAGGTCAAGAGAGGTTCTCCTCCCCCTCTACTCAGCCTTGGTGAGGCCGCATCTGGAATATTGCGTCCAGTTCTGGGCCCCTCTGTTCAAGAAGGACAGGGAATTGCTTGAAGGAGTCCAGCGCAGAGCCACAAAGATGATTAAGGGAGTGGAACATCTCCCTTATGAGGAGAGGCTGAGGGAGCTGGGTCTCTTTAGCTTGGAGAAGAGGAGACTGAGGGGTGACCTCATCAATGTTTACAAATATGTGAAGGGTAGGTGTCAGGATGATGGAGCTAGGCTTTTTTCAGTGATATCCAGTGATAGGACAAGGGGCAATGGGTGTAAACTGGAGCATAGGAAGTTCCACGTTAACATCAGGAAGAACTTCTTTACTGTAAGAGTGACAGAGCACTGGAACAGGTTGCCCAGGGGGGTTGTGGAGTCTCCTACACTGGAGATATTCAAGGCCCGCCTGGACAAGTTCCTGTGTGATGTACTGTAGGTTACCCTGCTCTTGTGGGGGGGTTGGACTAGATGATCTTTTGAGGTCCCTTCCAACCCTTGGGATTCTGTGATTCTGTGACACAGCAAGTATGGACTTAGAAAGGTTTGCATCCCATAAATTAGGCAGTGGGACTCTTCTTCTCCAAAGCAAATGCATTTTAGACTGCTTACTTTTTCTCTGACCACTGACAACTGTGCTTTGCCCCCCAAGTTATTCAACAAATAACATGTCACCTTTAGGGAAAGACAGCTCTCAGGTCACTCAGTAGGACGCCATAGAAAAAGAAGCACAGATTGAAACTGCAATCAAGGCCAGGGCCAGCGCAGAAGCATGAACTCAAGCAAACGCAGGAACTGGAGCAGAAGCAGGGAGCCTATGTGCAAGGAAATCTGAGTTTGTCATTTGCTCTGACAGGAAAAAGCATGAAGTTACTTATCTGAAGTAGCAGGTGATGGGGACACAACCCTCCTCAGTATGGGCATTGTTTTGCTGTGAATGGAGCCATGGCATACCTCACCCTTTGCCGACAACAACCAATATTACTCAAAACTCACAGGAAGTTGGTCATCCCATGAGACTGTAAAGGAAAGACAGTCAAAAACTTTTTGAAGCTATTATTTTCATTAGAAAGAAAACATGTGCCCTGCTGAATGTGTAGGATCCCAATGGATGTGGGTAGGTGATGGGAAGAAGCAGTGCCCCACTGCAAAGGAGCAAAGTTGAGCTACAGCCAAACAGCACATGGAATTGCTGTTTGCCTCCTTGTGCCTACAGTCTGCCCTGGTAATGTGTGTGGTCTGAAACCAATAAATTTGAAGTTAAATTGTTTTGATGTGGGAACATAACTGTATGGAGGAAAACTTATGCTGTTAACATTTCTGTTCGCTTAGCAGGCATTCATTTCAAAGTGAGTTCTGAGATACAAAAATAGAAGAAGGGAAAAAAATGTTCAACATTTTGTTCTTAAGAGCTGCTTCCACCTGTTAAATTAAAGTATTCCATCAATCAGATACAAAACTAGTATTTCGAATTATATAGCACCTTTCCTCCAAAAAACACAATGTCATTTACAGAAGATTCATTCAGCCTCACTGCACTCTGGAAAAGTAAGTACTATTGAACTCCCTTTAGCAAATGGGACATCTACACCAGCCAAAAATTGAGCAAATTGCCAGTAAGCTAAGGGGAAATGAGGGGTACAGGAAGAAACCAGATCCAAACACTCGCCTCCTAAGGTCATCTTTTAAGCAGTAGATACGTTACTGCTTACGTTTTCAAGCTGAAGGTTGTGGAATTGTTTAAAGTCATTCCTTAAAAGACAACAAAACAGTTCAGCTTGAAAAAGCAAAAGGCTACTTTTCCTCTTCCAGTCTGTAAACAGTATTAATGGTGGCATTATCACACCTGCTTCAGGGGTGGGCTTTTTTAACAGCTTTGCCTGATGTTGCACAGGACGTTATTTTTCTAAGTGAACCCCTTTTCACAGTAAACAATACTACAGTCAGTGGAAGACACATATAAATTGCTTAAAAACCTCACTCAGAGCCAGGTGAGCTTGAACGATGGCTCACCAGTGTCAGAGAGGAAGTAAATTAATAAGAGAGAGAAGTGCCAATAGATAAAGATGCAGTCAGAAAGGCAATAACAGTTCTTAGCAGCACAGACTATTGGAGACAGAGGAAAAACCAAAGACAAAACAGCTGGAAACTACACCACTTACTGTCATGCTATTAGATTTCGTCATTAATTTTTTTTATTTTTTTTTTTTTTTTAATGCATGGCAACAGTCCTTGATAATCTGCTGTAGCTGGGCTCAATCTTTAAACCACACTTCTGGAGAACAGGTCAGCTTGCTCATTCCCTGTGCTCTTTATGAGGTAATGATAGCAGAAACTGACTGCACGCTGCACCAGCAGCTTTGCACCAGCACTGAATCATCCCACACCAGGAAAGGATGTCCATCTCGAGCCACAATTTCTGTATGACAGCACTGTGCAGTGATGAGACAGAGGGAGATGAAGAGAATCCTCTCAATATTAAATCAAAATCTGGGACAACCTCTGCTGTCAGCATCATGAATACAAATGCATCTGCCATGGTAAAAACTCTGATTTACACTAGCATACCTAACAGCAGAATCTGTTTCTCAGAAATGGAACTTTACTTAGAAATCACAAACCAGCAGTTTTTAAGCATGTAACTACTCTTAAGAAATCTAATGGAACTTTTCTGAAATCACACTATAATTGAGGTATATGGATGAATCAAATCCCTGAAGATCAAAAAAGGACTGAAAAATAACTGTTCTAACCTTATCCTTTGCCAATGTCAGCCACAGTGATACGGCCATGGTCATACCCAGGGACATATTCTTAGCTTTCAGAAAAGAAACATTTAAATGGCACTCTAGTAGAAAAACAAAAAATGACAAAATCGAAATGAAACCATTCTATGATTCTGTAGGTTGGACAGAGCCTTGGGTGACACAGTTTAGTGTGAGGTGTCCCTGCCCATGGCAGGGGAGTTGGAACTAGATGATCTTAAGGTCCTTTCCAACCCTAACTATTCTATGATTCCATGAAATTGTAATTTTCCAATTAAATCATGTCCTAGAGCTTTTAAGTAACTCTCAACCTTCAAGAATAGAAAATACATTGTATTTATGCACTTTAACTCTTGGAAAAATAGGAAGATCAATGAATGGCAGCTTACATTAGGATACATTTTGTGACCAGATCCTTGACTGTCTCTGAAAGATGACTGAATTGCTCTGGATGAGAGGAACCATTATGACAGCCTGGTCTGACTCTTGTATGGACACAGCATTTACGCTAAAGCAGAAGTACTTGGGGGCAGCAAAACTGTTCTCCCAGTAGACAGAACCCTGGTATTCCCTTCACTGTAAAAATGTGCACTTGTAGCATCAAAAATTTTCTTCTTAACTCGGTGCTTGTAATTCTTGATCAGGCCTTTAAAATCCTCTTCAATAACTCTGTAGGCCAGATTTTTTAAAGTATGTCAAAGTTTCTGAACTCTCAAGTCACTTTTACAGGACAACGTGGCCCTGTTTTGTAATGTTGCATTTGGTATCGCTGTTCTGTCTCAGAAGGAATTACAGACTTTTCTGGTGCAAACTCACACTGACATATAGAAGAAAACAGAATGAAAATAAAAAAATAAGCAATCCCCAAATCCCACCCAAGTCTTTAATGTCATATATCCAACACCTGTGTTCATACGAGTGAAAAATTAAGGCTTACATTCAACCGTGAATAAATACACATAAAAGAAACTTGAGAAGCTGGTTTACACAATAAACTGTGTATGTATTCACAATGTATGTTATGGACAGAGCCACTGTTACACTCGCTTCCTTCTTCTCTTTTATCTTCCAAACAAGTTACTGAAAGATGATCTTTACCACCATTTTATCTGAGCGGGTCTGTGGCAATTCTCTTGGTTACTGACCTTGTTACTCTCACAGTGCTCATCCGGTCATTCAGCACAGATTGCCTTCGGCCTCTTGCTCAGCTTCCTCTTCAAAGCAAAGGCACTTCTCAAGCACTTTGTTGAACCCAAGCTACTGAAAAGCCACAAGTACCAAATGGTCATTTGGCAAAGAATATCACTGTTACGCAACTGACATCATCAGACTTTCTCAATTAGCACTTATGTATGTAGCATATGCTCAAGGGCTTGTTTGCGGTGCACTTGGCTGCAGTAAGTGTGACTCCCAGATGGAGAACAAGCCTTGTCTTACCCATGTTGCCCCCCAATAAAATGTTTCCACATACAAATGAAGGAACACAGCTAGAAAAAACAGAAATGAGAGATAGAGAAAACACCCTAGTGGGGTTTCTTTTTAATTACAAGCCTGCTCTTTTGGCCTATTCCACAATGCTAAAAATGAATACCACAGATGGAGGGTGGGTGTTAAAGGCCCACTGAATACTGAAATTTTACTAATCTGTTTTAACAGGAAACATCTGTGCTAAATTCAGTATTTAACAGCTCTTCCCATTTCTCATTTCGGTTGTGGAACATCAGTATTTACAAGACAGTGCCAAGAATTTGTTTGAATTCATGGTCACAGTTACTTACTTCAAGTCTAATACTGATGGACATTTGATTACTGATGAGCTGTGAATCATTTCAACAACTATGGACTTAATCTATTATCCTATGGTTAATCCAGACATCAAAGATTTGCAGTTCCAGAGCTAAAAGAGAAAGAAGTATTTCATTTCTTTCTAGGAGGCTACATTAATTTCTGCTTCTGTGAACAAGGTCAGTAATTCTGCTACTATTCTGCAATATTTTCAGGTAGTTTTTCAGACCAGATTTTCAGGAAGTTTTTAAATGGTTATCCCAACTGATACTTAAAGTATTTAAGGCTTCTTCAGCCCTCAAGTAAGCCAATTTTCTATCCCATAATCTTCTCTTGTCTTATAGGAATGTGGGAACTGCCACAATACATCAGATTCAAGGGTCTACCCAATCCAGTATCTAAGTTCTGCTAAGACTAACAAGAGCTGGTTCAGGCTCTGGAACAAACAAAATATTTGTGGTGGATAATTAACTACTTCAAACAGTCTGCTTCCCCCAACATACTCCCTCATCCTGCCATTCTTTACACTCACTCACAATGACTACAATATTGCAGTGCAGAAAGCCAAAACATGCTATCTCCTGAGTCAGAGCAAGAAATCACTAGGGTGAGGAGAGGTGAGAAAGGAACAGAGGATGCCGCAAGGAAAGGCTCCCCCTTCCCCTATCCTTTTTTTCCTTTCTTTTTTTTTAACCTAGATCATCAGTATTGCCCCTGAAAGTGCCTTCTGGCTCTGGTGGCCTAAACCACTTGTTTTGGACACAGGTGCTGAAAGCCATGCGGTCAGTGGGTACAGAAGAAATGACTGCCTGGAAACATTTTGTACTATGGATTAGTCTGGCTATGCTGTGAAGACTTTTATCTATTCAGATAAAAGGTTTGTGTTTCCCATTGTTTGTGTTGCCCTTGTTGGCCAAAGAGATTTGTGTTTCCTTATTTGTTTGTTTGTACCTACTCTGTATTTTAATCCTATTCTTCTTTCAATTTTCTTGTCTGTTTGTTCTTTCCTTTTCATAAAGACTCAATTTCAGTGACAACAGCTCCACAGAGATCCACGTTTTGCTCTTGTGAGCATGTTAACTCCTAAGAGTCATCATCAATCAGCACTTGAACGTTTAATGTCTTTCAAGTTCCTTTACTTTGACATGGTCCTCTGCCTTTGGTTTTAAGTGCTTTCAAGTGTATCTTCTTCAAATATGTTGCCTACAAGAAGCCCTAGTTGTCTTGTTCTTGCTGTCTTCTTTATTAATAAGAACCATCAATCAATTTCTAAAACAAGTCTGCTTTCTATTTGTTGTTAAAAAGACTCCCTCCTAAGTACAGTAGCTAGAAAGGGAAGAGAGAGAGCATTGTTGGTTTTGCCATGTATTCGTCTCTTTCAGATGCGCTTCTGTTTGATGTGAGTGAGGTGAACAAGCAAGGCAGCTTCAAAAGGCACTGCACTTGTGTTGTTTTTGCTTAAAACCATAAAGCTCAATCCTCATGGGGGGTGGAAGAGAAAAGGTTGGGTTATTGCACGTGTTTAGCTGTTTCTTACACAGTCCAACGAAGGGAAATGTCCTCAGCAGGCATGCTGGGTTCTGCAAAAGCACATTCTTCTTTACAGTATTGATGCTGCAATGCTAATTCATGGAAGATTTCCTACATTTTACAGATCACAGCTACATAAAAACTCTGCTTTTCCAATTATAAATTCAGCGTGAAATTTTATAGGCCATACAATCATCCCTGAAATAGGGCACTGACAACAGTGAAAATTCAAAATAAGACAGAATGCAAGTGGGTAAAAAAGTCTGCAGCTGTTCTATCCTTTCAGTAGTGTACAACCATGCAGAAATTTAGCCCCGTCTGCTGAAGAATAGAACTAGCTGTAATGAAAGCCAGGAAGTAGGCCAGCTCCTTACCTATTTTAAGGCTGAAGTAATACATGAGCACAAACCAGTCTATACATAATGCAAGAGTATGGACAACCCAGATTTATTGGGATTTGTTTTCCCCTTTGGTTCATTTAATCTGTGCTTTTCTGATCTGCTAAGCTTTCAGACACATACCCCAAGTGAACACCGTGTACCCATGAGGAAGACAGACACATAAGCCAAGAAAGGGCATTCCTCTAAGGCTACTAAACAAGTAATGCATTGTTACAAAAAGCATGAGGCTACAATCACAGAAACAAGCTAAAAAAAATACCTTTTTTTTAAGTTGGAAGTAGGACCAGATGAGCCACTTACCGCACAATGTGTGTGCTCGGCAGTTGGATTTCTGTTCTCTGTTTACAGCTGTTTATAATACAAACTACTCAGTGGAGAGTATTTAAAAAATTACTAAAAGGCACACTTATATAGAATGCATTAAACTTGTAAGAATGCAATTATTAGTCCTAGTTGTGCATCCAAGGAAAGCCAGAAAGCCAGACAATATTCTGCATGACGAGTCCTGGAAGAAGACTGTCTTATCAGGGGCTACAGAGCATGAAATGCATCTTGCAGAAGAAACTCATATTTGCACAGGACTAGGCTTATGCAAATGGGTGTTTTTCATTCATATCAGAAAACAAAGTTTGCTGATCAGTTATTTAATTGTAAATTTAACACTGAGAAATTTGATGCCTCAATAGCTATTGCCATAAATGAAGTTTCAGGCTCATGGGCAGTTGCTGACATAGGCCATGAATCCAGATACAAAAGTCTATCTAAATATGTCTCTTCAGAGTTATTTGATATTAAATAATACTAGAAAGGTGAAACAGGCAGAATAAATTCTGGATTAAAAAATTGCATTAAAAATTTAACCACATAAAATTTTTCTTGCCCTATAACCTCAGATACATTAGCAAAACCATCACATGAATCTTTTTGGGATGCCAGTGGGTAATTATAGGAACACAGGGTGGATCCTCAGCTGGTGAAAATCATTATAGCTGCACAGAAGCCAATTTATGCCAGCTGAAGTTCTGGCCCATAAAATCTCTTCTAAACCTAAAAGAACAATTTGTGCTACAGTGTTATT
The DNA here is from genome assembly GCF_037157495.1 of Lathamus discolor. Classification (NCBI taxonomy): domain Eukaryota; kingdom Metazoa; phylum Chordata; class Aves; order Psittaciformes; family Psittacidae; genus Lathamus; species Lathamus discolor. Next base: position 15,379,563 of record NC_088891.1, read on the forward strand.
GGTCTTCAGGTGATTGAAAACCATCCTGATGAACAGTGTGGTCTCAGGAAAAGAACAGGACTGTATGCCTGACAAATTTCTGCTTCATGTTCCTTTCTTTAACTTGATTAGAAGGATATATTTAAGTAAAAGCTTGCATGGTACAATGCACAATTAGTCACATGCTGCCTCTCAATAGTGAAACCATCAATTTTATTATGGACGTGAATATGTGCAAGAAGTCTAACTATAATTGGAACATTAACTAAGAAGCAGAAGGGGATTCTGATTAAGAGTATACCTTCTGGGTATATGTTGTACAAGCAGCATCTCTAGCAGAAGAGAGAAGGGCACCAAGCCCTCCTATAGTACATGCAAACTAGACATAAACACAGCAACATAAACTACAAATTTGGTTTTGGGTGCTGTGGGTTTAGGAAAAGGTTCTATTTCATGTAAAGTAGGCAAATCACTAGCCTCCGTGCCGCACGAAATATGTGTCTGTTTCACAGAAGAGCAGTTTGGATTATCTATTTTTAGATTTAGCATTTTTAAAAATCCAGATCACTACAGTCAGTATGAGTGATTTCAGTGCGCAAAATGAAGTAATGTGCAAATGCTGGGTGTTATGGAAGAGAGATCAGACCTGCTCACTTGGTAAAATGGATCCTTTAAATTTTGCAGCTAACATATTTAAACATTAAATTTAAGAACTTAATTTCATACATTTTTTTAAGACTCCGGGTTTTTACAGATACCAAACTAGCCACTTGCCTCGCCCAGAGCATGAGTAACAAACATACCCAACTCCAAAGAATGAACCTAGCACTCACTCTTGAAAGTCACATCAGGACACAGTGTAGCTTGTGTATTCCAGGTGTCATTTACCTACATCAATCTCCCAGCTTTCTTTATAGTCCCTGAGATTTCTGTTCCCTTATTTTCTAGTACCTGTGTTGTATTTAGCTGTTGGAAATTTTGTCACTGCCAGTGATACAGAACTGTAGCAGAGCACTCTTAGAGTTCCTATTGCCCTGGCAGGCCAGCAGACAACTATTTGTATCTCAGAAGTATCCAGTTTCATTGGGACAGCATTCTCCCTGATTGACTAATGCACTAATAGGAAGGCCCAGAGCATCTAATATTTTTCACAATGAATTTCACTCATAATATTGCAGCTCCTAGTCACTGCAGTGCACAGTTTCAAATGTGCCTGAAAAAAGCCACTTAAATATGTGATAACATGCTGCAAGTAACTCTGAGTAGCTGTTGCACAGTCCCTTCTGACAAATACCTCTCTCAAATTTTCCTATTCTCATAATGCACCAAAGACTCCTCCTTGTTATGCTTTTTATGTAAGGAACTAATTCCTAAAACAATTTTGGTGATGTATTTATAAAATATTATGTATGCTATCTAAACATAACAATTAACCAAGCTGAGACAGAGCAGCTCAAGCGAAGTAGATAACTTCACCAAGTGACCAGATAAACATGGTGAAGATGGCAAAGGCTATGACTTCAGTATGTGATTCACAGAAAAATTATTTATCAGGAGTCTTCTACCTCTAATGTTCACTACATGGCATGAGACCCATTCTTTTCTTTATGAGTAGATAATAAAGGTAATTGGAATTACTCAACGTAAATCAAATGGAGAAGAGACCTAAGCTGAAAAAAAAACAAACCCAATCCAACTCACAACAACTCAAACCCAAAAACAAACCACCAAACCCACACTCCGAAAACACGCTGTGTGACAATGGTTTAGAGGCCACTGGGAGCAACTCCTTCCTCCAGAACACAATTGCATCTGTTCTCTGTGGACTAATGTACCATAGCAAGCAATTTTGTGCTACATAAACTCATCTTGAATACATACTGTGGAATCTCTCGTTCAAATGCTGTACAAGTATTCCCACAACACTGCTTTGCTCTCCCACCATTATTGCTGATTTTCTGTCAACACTGAAAAGACAAATTGCTACTAGCAATGACTGACACAGGATTGCCAAATTAAATGATGCAAATAGCAGAGAGGAAGGCAGACTCCTCCTCCTTTTGCAACTCTTATTTTTCCAGTTTTCCTCTTACCACTTGAAGCAATCCTTCATAAGCTTTTTCCCAGTTTTCGTATTACTGCTTTAAGCGGCCCTTCGTAAGACGCCTGTAATGCCATTCTGGTTTCCTATATGGGTTCTCAAGTGAGAAGTAAACCCAAAGACTGATTTCTATAGTCTTCCAGTCAACCTCCTCACAAAGAGCCAACAGTCTGTTCTGCACACAATAGAACTACCACCCTGTTCTAGAACAATTCCTGTCTGAAGAAAATAGATCTTATAATCTTTTGCCCCTTAAATGCTTTCCGCTTTCTTGATTACTGTGTCTAGTATCACCATTCAACCTGTCATTCAGTTCTGTAATCTTCACATCATCTTCAGTTTATATTTTAAGTTCACTACAAGTCTGTGCTAAATTTTAACGGTAATTTCCACCAGCATTAACTTTATTAAAATACAGCATTTCCTGTCCACTGTGACAGCCTAAATTCTTGTCCAAGTTCTTTGTCCCATCTCAGTTACTGCAAATCCTTTTCTTGCTTGCATTCATTCAAAATATTTATCAGCCAGTCAGTTTGATTATTATCACCTCAGTTTCTATATTCCTGCTTTATTACTATATGTCCACAGACACACAGACTGATCAATCAGTCAACTGTGGTGACTAGTATGACCTTAGAGATTGCTTGTAGAGTTTTCTAGCTGTCTGATGTAACCCAGGCTCAAAGCTCTTTAGACTGAGGAATGCTCTGTATTTTTCTCCTTTATTCATGCAACATCCAGCACCATGGGCCACACGCTATGAAGCATGCTCCTGTATGCCAAAACAATGAGTCAAACATAACAGCAGAGTTTCCCTGCTGAGAATACTTTTTTTGTAGTTCTGATAGGGCATACAGGTCCTATGAGATTTACTGTCTTCTAGAGACAAAAATCTTTAAGCTGGGACACTTTGACATAGTTATTAATTATAAAAACAATGAAGAATAACAAATTCCTCAAGGTGGGAAGGTATAGCTATCATACCACACATTCTAGATGTAGTGATTGTGACAAGAGGCTTCATAAAAAATCTGGGTGTCACTGAATACTCAAAATACACTTTTTTAAGCTTACAAGCTGCTTCAGTTGTTTAGTCCAACACAGATACTTGTAGAACTCTTAAAACATTGTCTCTACTTGCTATTACTAACTGCAAATCCTTAACAAACTAAGTTTAGAAAAGAATTTACACCATCATCCCTTCTTCAGCACATGAGGACACATTCAAAACCTCAAGACAGTTTACTGTGCCAGAGAACTATGTGTAAGGGAAATTCCACAATGCTGACTGCCTATCTAGCTAATCATATACTAGCTCAGGTATGCAGGTAGCAGTGGAGGTTAGCAACATCAACCCAAATAAGCTGGCAATCCAAAAATTAGTGGAAATGCAGATCGATTTGCAGCCCATGCCAAGCCTGTGCTGCCATGGCTACATCATAAATGGCACTCAGTTCCTTTAAAATAAGCTGGAGTAGGTCTCAAGAATATTGACTGATGTGGGAAAACCATGCTGCTCCAGACTGATGCTAATACCCAGAAGACAGCACTGTGTCCTGTCCCTGTGCAAGATCCCACTTTGTGGCAATACTTGCTGAATAATTGTCCTGGGTTCAGCAGTAGTAGTCATATTTCCCCTTAGTGTCTGGTGCAATGGTGTGTTTTTGACTTTCAGCCTGGGAACAGCGCTAATAACACCAATGTTTTTAGTTGTTGCCAAGTAATGTTTAGCCTGACCAAGGACTTTCTGAGTCTCGTGCTCTGCCAGGGTGGAGGGGAAGGTGGGAGGAAGCAGAGACAGGACACCTGACCCAAACTAACAAAACAGGTATTCCATACCACAGCACGTCATGCCGAGGATGTAGAACTGAAGGCAGTTACCCAGAAGGGCTAGATCACTGCTCAGTCAGGCTGGCTATCGGTCGGTGGGTGGTGAGCGGTTGTATTCTCTTCCCTTGTTATTTCCTTTATCATTATTATTACTGGTGGCAGCAGTAGTGATTTGTGTTATACCTTAGTTACCGGACTGTTCTTATCTCAACCCATGGGATTTACATTCTTTCGATTCTCCTCCTCATCCCTCCAGGAGAGGGGGGGAGAAAGGAGGGGAGTGAGAGAGTAACTACGTGGTTCTGAGTTACTGACTGGACTTAAACCACAACAATAATCAAGAGTACTTTTTGCCCTGTCACACTTTACAGGACTCACCTATTAATAGTGGCATATACGCACACAGCTGTAATTAAGATTCTGCTTTGATTTCCGTATTTGCATGTATACATATTTTTCTCTGCAATGACATCTACTACATACACTTCCTTATGATTATTTTACCAGAAGTGGAGAGAGATGTTGCTTATTGTGCTTCATTAGTAAATTTTTTTATGTGATAAAAATTGCTCACTTAATTTGAAAGGAAACATCTTGCAACTATCCAAAACCTGCTATCAATTTTGTCACTGAAATAAGTATTTATTATGTAAAGAATTTTGATGCTTCGCTTACTGGGATTTGTCTGTGTTAGTGAAACATTTAGATTAACCTTCAGCTCTTTTGCAATATGTTCAGACCGAGATGTTGACCAACCAAATTTGAGCTGCCTACTCATGGCCTTTAGGAGTATTCCAGAGAACAAATGACCTGAAGCCCACTGTGTTCAGAGCTGAGCACTGCTGTGCAAGGGAGGAGGATCCAGTTCCAAATTATTTCTGCCACAAGTGGCAGAAAATAAAAAAGAAGTTGGAAACCAGTAAATTCCATTTTTACTTCCATAAAAGGAGAGACTAGAGCAGTGGACAGGAGAATTTAAGGTTAATCATTAACGGGCAAACAATTTCTTGCAAAGCATTGGTAATTCTCTCCTTTTCCCATCTCTTGGCAGAATTGAGCAGTGCATTCCCCAACTCATTCAGAGAAAGAAGAAATGAAAAGTTTGCCACTTCTTTCATTTTTATTGCTTTCTTATATCATCATCCCAGCAAATACATATGGAGGAAAGAAAAAAGGTAATACCTTATCCAAAATAGTGATCATGAGCTGTCTTTGAAATGTTTATGCTATAAAAATTAAGTAGTATTGACTGTCTGGTCATCAGCCTGTTGGGGTTTGAGTTCTGGGGGTTTTTTTGAGTGTTATGTTCCCTTAAAATATGGCATTTATAATTGCGTTTACTGGAAAATGTAATTAAAACAAACATTTATCAGTGGAAATCTACATTTTGAGACTACAGACTTAAGGTAATTTGACCTTTAACAAAAACTTCTGCTGAAGCTAATTTAAAATTGTATTGGTTTGAAAATATACATGGAACTGATATCAGCTATAATCTTCTTGGGCTGGATACTTCCAGAATACTTTCTATAAAATAGATTCAGTCTCCTACTATGAGTGGAAATTTCTAGCTGTCTGAGGGTGTTCAAGCTTTCATTTCCTGCATTGCCTAACATAAGGCTGCCTTTCACCTCAAGTGTGATGAATACCTTTGAGTAAGAGAGATACATCTGTAGTATGTTTTGTAGTGTACTGTGGAGGATCTTTATCATTTACATTGCTGTACAACTATTTTCTATGCTTTTGTGACACTGCACATTATGTCAGTATCTGTGTGACTGCTCAGTATGGCTTTGCATCACACAACTGCATTTCTTAAAACCTCTCTAATGTGACTGACAAAGAATTCCATGTTTGCCTTCATTGTTGAGCCATACAGAGCAAGCATTAGTTTTCCTTCTTATCTAACTGCATTTCTAATGCTCTGAGGGGGAATAAATGTAGCTTTCTCCCTAGCTGTAACTAAAGCAAGAAACACATTTACAGAAGTATGGTCTCTTTCAGTAGCTGTGGTTTGCATTTATGTTAATTTGTATTAACAGTTTTAGAAAACATTTACCATAAAAATACTGTATATGTAATAGGCACAGTGACTTCAGTCTGCAGGAGGCACGACAACCTTTCTTTGATTCTGCACATCAAACCTCCCTTTGGGTTTCATTTTGTACAATATAAAATCCTTGAATTAAAACACATCGAGAGGTGTAAATTTCAACTAATGCCATAACTTGGCCTGGTTTACAAGGCAGCAAGGCCTGCACATCCTTAACAATTGCTGAATCTTAGCAAGCTATTTAGAAACCTTGAGAGAACCAAAAATCAGGGCACTAACTTTAGTTTGAGGCTTCTCATATCACCTTTACCCAGATCTATTCAGACTCCACTGTGTGCTTAAATTTAGTTCACCTTAAGTATAAACACAAGGCACAGACAGGAAGTTGCTGCACCCTCAGTATCTTACAGTCATAGGTCTTACCTGATGCCAACTCACATTCTCCTACCACCCCTATATGTGGCACCATGTACAGCAAGGTCAGTCACTTCACTCTCTCCATCCCCCTTTCCCCTTATGACCTACTACTCCTATGTCAACGGACTTCACTTGTTTGCTCATTGCTTCTGCAGCTTAAAACCTTGCATGTGGGCCACAAAAAACAGGTCACATGTCATATTAGCACTAGCAGATATGCCTAGTTCATAGTATGTCGAAGCAAGAGACTGATTTAAGAAGCAAAGCAGGTACATTTCTAAAAGTGCCAAAAAAATCTACTGTGATTTCTTCCAGAGGCTATCCAGAGCCTAACTAACAGAAAGCAGTTACAAGGTTAAAGGCCCTGATACTCCATCATGTTGAGCTCGGATCTTCATCTCCTCTCAGTTTTAAATTGGTGCAACTCTGATCTCAACTATCCATCTATGTTAATGTATTTCTGCACCTTTCACCCCCCTTCACCTTCCTCATTCCTATCTCAGTCACAGCAGCTTTGTCCAGAAGATAATGTAATTCCACGCTCTCAAATAAATTTCACTTATTTCTGTTACCATTTCATTGATCAGTATAGCTCAGCTAGTTCTGTCTTCCTCAAAGTCAGCTCTGATGTGTTGGCCACACCCAGCCACCTGAAAAACTCTTTTTCCTCATTTCACTTCTCAGTAAGGTAAATCTGTTTGCCACAATGGCATATGAAAATGGCAGTAAAGCACTAACCCTCACTAAGAAGGGCAGTGAAGTTTTTAGCCCTTCATGAGAGGACTTTTGACATTGGCAGGTGGAGATATCTTCCAGTGACCATAGTCTGCATTTTATCTGAATATCCCTCTACCTTGGAGGTTGCTTGTTCTTTTTTTAGCAGGAACTGCGGCAACAATCAGTATAACTATAAGGAGGTACAAAGCCTTCTCAGAGCTGAGTGTCTGGCATGTAATTTTAGCACAAGCAATTGCCTATGCAGGAACCATCCTTTAAAAGAGCAATCACTGTGTAAAAGTCTTTCTCGTTTATTTGTAGCCAGCAAACAGTCAACTCCTTGCTTCAATTTTCTCTGTATTATTCTATCCACCTACACAGCTAAAGACATTACATTACAAAACAAAATGCATAGAAATTAGACAGCAGCAGGTAAATCAGTGTAGATAGGTGTATGTAAATCCATTTGATCAAGTTATGTACATAAATACATGTTATAGCTTCTTATTTTATACTTCCTGATGGAGAATAAAATGGACTGCATTACCAAGCAAACACAACCTCTCATTTAAACACACACAGAACTTATTTCTTAAAAAGCCATAAGAGTGTCTCTGCAATGCCATGAGTTTCTTTATATAGCAGGGAATAGTTTGGCAATTTTTGGCAAAATTTCATTATCTAAAAGCAGCATCCCAGAAAAAGACCAGAAATAAGCACCTAAACATAACATTCCTGAAGCTGAGCCAAGATGATTCTTTCTAGAAGAATGTAAAAAGTATTTAAACATAAGCTCTTATTTATTTCGATTCTTCTCCTGGAAACATAAAGCTAGGTAGGAATATATTCCATTATGCTACTCCCTTGTGTAGAGCAGAAATATACAGTAGCTGACATGAGAATGCATGTTACTGAGCAAGCACTTTTACTTGACAGTCTCACAGTTGGCACTTGAGGCTAGACTATTTGTTTCCCAAAGGAAATCCCAAGAAGGTAACATTTTAGTTGTTGTCCAGTTCTGCTGTGTTTTAAGTATTACAGTACTAACACTTAAAGATTATAACACAGACCATGGGAATGGATTAAACAGAAATTTGAACAGCTGCTATGTTTTCTTTATTCCCCAATCATATTATGGAGATATAAAAAGATGTGTTGGGCATATCAAATTCTCCAAAGCCCAGATAAAATTTCTCAATAAAATGCAGTGTACATGCAGTATACCATAGCAGATCTTAAAAACTACCACAACAGTAATTTCTACCTGAAGCTGATAAACTATTAGAAATGCAAGAAACACAGAAGATTCACAAGCTATTTAAACTGCAGAGATAGGAACTAAAGTCTGCCAAGATGATGAGATGGTTACCTTTGACACTGAAGGTGAATATCACTTCTACTATCTAACATTTCTTTAAAGCCTACAATAAATACTAAAAATGTAGAGACCTTTCTTTTAATTCCTTGAAATGTTTTCAGTGTAGTAATAATCTGTGCCTTAACTTCACATTAATTCTGTGTGGTTTGGGTTTATAATAAATGACAGAAGAACACAAACCAAAGCCAACAAGCTCACAGGGTACTTGTAATCCAGTCTTCCAGTTTCAGAGAAAAATATGATTTTCCAGCATAGGCAGAAAACTAAGTAAATCACTTCCTTTTATGGGACAGAATGGCCCAGTAATCTGTTCCTCTGATTGAAACTGCTTGGCTAAAGTGTCCAACTACAAGTTCAAACTCAACTTTGAATTTAACATAAGCACTTCCATGAGCAATAGAACTAAGTATGTTTGGTTTCCAGTCACTTAGATTCTACGTATCTCAAACTCCTCACATCTTTAACTCCAGCTGTGCTTCCATGACATTCTTGTCCCAATAGACTCAGTTTGTTCTCCCCATTTCTATAGCATCTCGATATTCCTGACTTTGGGTCTCCGATGGTACCCACGAATGTCCCAGCACACTCCAGCTTCCTCATATACCTTACACAACCCTTGTTAGGACCCTCCTTAGTTTGAGATCCACTCCATGGTCTTTCTCCCCAGCCCTGCACTACTGTCACCACCTCAAGTCTGCTACCTAGCCTTTTGCCTTGCTCTGCATACATGCCATGACTGTTTCACAGGTATGTTTGTGTCCACTGACTAGCTAATGCAGACAGGCTCACACATCAGGTAGTGACCGGCCCAGGACTGCTCACTGTACCAAGTGCGAAGCTATTAATCTCCTGCGTCTGGTGTCAGTGCTCAAACAAGACCAAATTTCAGGGCCAAACTGGTTTGAGCTATCTGCATCCATAATGCCTGCACCAGCTGAACTCAAGCACAGGCCAGTCCTCTCAGAGTCTCCCTATCTGAGGAGCAATTTCTCCAAACCCCAAATGACAACCAGAGTGCAAGGTAACAGCTAAGCCTTATGGATAAGCAAAGTGTTAGAATTAAAAGTTTACTTGAATCCTATGTCCATGCAATAGCAACTGTGTTGATATAAGGGTCTGTTCTCTATCAAGCTGCTGATGTTCAGAAAACACGTAGGAATTTATTACTTGATACCTCTTTCTCTCTTTAAATGGGATTTCAACTGGCTAAAAAAAATAATAAAAATAATTATTCTCTTTCTCCCTCTCATCTTCGTATGCACAAATATACCATGATTACAGCCTATGGAAACTAAGCTAAAAACCACTGATATTTGTAACTTACTGCAGTGGAGTTTGTGCATCACCACTGACCTGAAATTCAGGTCACTTCTAGTTGGATCATTGAAACAGGGAGTCAGGAGCTATATTTTATCACATACCAAAACACTGGTCCATGAAGTCCTGGAAGCTGAAAGGCAGGATGTTAGGTACTAACAAATTACACTAGTGACTATGTTATGCTATTAGGAAAATTCCTACAGATGTATTTCAGAGTGGCTGTGTTTCAGAAACACTGCATGAGTACACAGCATTTGCAATGCTCTCAGAAGTCTTAGAGTTCTACCAAAATTTCTAATACCTAAGCCAGCTATTCTTCCTTTTGGCACCTGGAAAAATCTACAAATAGAATTTCAGACATAAATTTTCACCAAAGAGTCCAAAATGTAACTGTGGACTAAGGAATTGAAGACCCTTTGCTTTATCCCCTGAAAGTAGACAATAATGGGAACTTGATCAATAGAACTACCCATGCATGAAACAAGTATCAATATTTCCACTAATGCAAGTGACTGAACTTCTTAATGAGGAGCTTGAATTGATATTCACTTTACTTACATTCTGTTGTCTACTGTATGAATAGTGGTTGAACTCATTTGGCACTTGAGAAACGTGAACATACAGGACATTTTCTGACAATGTGGCAGTGCAATCTAATTGCTTAGCTGATTTTCTTATAGTTATACAAGATATATAACTTATAGGTTATAGTTATTATTTTAGTATATAGATAGTTTTAATGAAAAGTATCAATAAACACATTATTAATTTTTTCTTTTCCACTTATTTTCTGGTTCACTATAGGTTTATATTGCACATTTCATACTGCAAAACGTATTTATGCCCAATCCTTATGAAGCTTCAGGGTTAATAATAGTGTTGCTTCAACAGCAGTGCAATATTGATGATGTAGCTTGTAACGCCATATGGTCCCCTAGGGTGGCCTTAGCACAGTGACCTTTTTTCCTATATTTTACCTAGAGATAAGACTGTTTTCTGAAGCAAAGTCAGACTCCATATACAGTGGAATAGCTTGGCAGCAGGTGGAGGGACAGCAGCCACTTCCAAGCAGCATGATTAAGATTTCCTGGCAACATAAGCAATAACTGGCAAAAGAGACAGAAGGGGCCATCTATCTGCACATGCCAAGACTGGGTGATAAAGTTCACTGCTTTGGCAGTAGGCCAAATGTGAATTACAATTCTTGAGAAAAAGGAAAAAAACCTTAATATCTGTGTTCCAAGTAAAAAAATTACCACTGTCATACGTCACAGCCGCCTTCTACAGAAACGCACTGGGGTTTAAGTGCTATTACTTTGATATCTTTCTTGCTTGTTCCTTTTAATTTAAAAAGCAAAACATGCTACCATTGCTAATATTCTCAGGAAGCATAAAACGCACAGGATTGCACAACCTTACACATACCCATTATGATCAGACAACCAAAGCTTTTGCTGGCGCTGAAATGCTTCCAAGACAACATGGTTGCATCATGGTTGTGGAAACAGAAGTTGTTGCTTAAAAGTACTCACAGACATTCTCCTGCCCTTTCCAATTTGCTTTCCCAGTCCAGTAAAATCCATTTGAATCTTTTACCAACAACAGTATTTATATTTGGGCACCTACATGACCTCCAGACTTCATGGTGTTGCTCCAAGTGCAACAAACTGCTATCAGGTAAATAACATAATGGAAATCACAAAAAATCAATCTAGAAATACTGAATATGAGTGGAGAACGTGTCTGAACACGTTGCTCTGCAATAAAACCACCATGAATACCAATTTTCATTAGAGAAACCCTCAAAATTTTGGATATTTTGAACTAGTTGATCCTAATACTATTTTCTAATTTTGCAGACTGCTTTACTCAGTAAGTGAAACTGATGGAGACTACTTACAGAGGAAAGTACTGACCCATGGGGGAGATGATGTCACAGCAGGTCCAGGGACAAAAAAGAAAAGTATACATGTTTTATCTTGCTTTGCCTCCGGAGTTGACAAATCCCACAACATTCTGCTACGCTGGCATGGTTTCCCATATTTTAATGCTAGCTTTGTTAACAAATACATAGAAACACTGCTGAGATTAATTTTTTCATTTTAAAATCTTCTATATTTTAAACCACTTGTGGTTCTACTTTATGCATCTCAGTCTGAGGATAATCTGTAGTGTCTGGCTGAAGAATTTTATAGTCTTTCAAGCACCACTCTTCTCCCTTCAAGCAACAATGGGTCATAAGGAATGCTGGAGGACGTCAATTAAGGTTTCACTCCACATTTGCCAATCTGCATTTCCAAAAGCCACTGAAATTTGGGATTCTGTCAGACTAGTGTGGGAGAGGTGTGTATGCTCTTTAGTTATATTAATAAAAAACTATACTGAAAAACTACCAGAATACTTGAAAGTAACCCCAAAGCATATATGCTTTCATGTATATTTTATTCAAGAGGCAGTACAGAGTTTAATAGACAGGATGCATTACTTCCTCCAGAGCAGACAGAGGGAGCTGTGACTAAATCAAAGTTAATTCTCTGGCCTGCTCTTCCACTACTGCAGATACAAGCACGGCAGGTTGTAAAATTGGAGTCTGGGCTTAAAAGAAAAAGGGAACTTAAAATATTAATATAAAAACTCAGTTACCTGCTTAAAGCATTGGTGACCGGACCTCTGCTGGTCAAGAAACTACTCAGACAGCTGGCACATCATCTAAAACTATAGTGTGCTCTCTATCCATCATGCTTATCCTCTGCTTAATTAGGAGTAGAAATTAAAGGTTGATGTTTCAATAGGGAACATTTTTTTGTAAGGAACATAATATATCATTCCTTTCTGAGATACTAAAATGAGGTGTTTGTATCAGGAATCTTTGTCTATAGCCTGCCCGATGAGGCTCTCAAAAGGTTCCTAAACAAAATAATGTCAGTGTGCACTGCTGAAATTGCTCTTCTGTGTTTCACTGACTACTAGCGTTGTAATTCTGCCATCTTTATACATACTGGGTAATAACCACTTCATTATCCCCAAGCTTGCTTGCATACTACAGTACTCTGCAATACACTAGTGAGAGCATATGTGCATTGCCTTCACCAAAAGGGCAATATTCCAACTGGTCCCAGTTGACCTGTACATATTGTTCTCTGGGGCACACCAAGGTCTGCATATAAAACAGAAACACTGAAAGCATTCTTCTGGCCAACAGATAACATTTCAAATACCATCATATATAATGCACTCTAAACAGGAGGTCTGCTTATTACATGTGAATTGGAGGTCTTCAGCCTTCATTCTAGACCAGTAGAATAGTGTGTCCTACGGAGAGCACTGGGAGATTTCCACATTTTTCCTAGGGCACAGATATATTTAGGATTCACCCTCTCCAAGAACTTCATGTGCCTTTTCTCTGCCAGAACTCTACCTCTACCCCAATAGCAATGCCTGCACTCTTTCCTGGAGAGAAGAGTTCCACATGATCCCCATGCATGCCTTGGACCCTTCTGATGCTACAGGACCATTACATAATCTTTTACTTTATTATGTTAACTTAAAGGAACTTTTCTAAAAAACTTCAGCCAAGGAATGTGTCTCAGCACCCAATGGCTTAGTATTGTCTGTGTTTCCAAGGAATGCGACAGAGATTCTTAACTGAAGCAAACAGACAAAACTTACAGTTTTTGATGCAGCCCCAAAGCAGTCACTCGTGCTGCTTCCTATTTTAATCTCCCTAAATCATAGCTCAGATTAAGTGGCAATGGGAAGGGTTGCTGTCTACACTGTATCTTCTATATGGAATTTTAGGTAGCAGAAATGAAGACAATTACCACAGAGATTCCTAGAGAATAAAAGCAGGAATGTGACATGTTATTCCATCCAGGAGGAATCTTTACATCTCCCTTCTCCCAGACTCATCTCTGGAATTTTATTAGATTCATAGGGTTTGCACTTCAGAGTTGTTTGTTTTTTCTCTTACAATTCTGTGCCCTTTTCTATCTCTCGTTCTAGTCCAGTTTATGAAGACTGCATGTCCACAAAAAAAAATCTTCATCTTTACAAAACATTAAGTGCTAGTCAAGGAATTCCACTGAGGATACCTGCATAACCTTAACATGTATTGAGCCATTCCTTTAAACACTCCCCTGAATGCTATCAAATAGCTGATAATACTTACGGAGCAGAAATATTTATTAGTTACTTCCCATCTATCAAGTAGCAATGTTAGTTCATAAATTGGCTGAAAAAAACCCCATCAAAACAACAAAAACTAATGAAAAAAAGCCCCAAACACTTCTGGCTTTGAATACTTTGAATATGAAAATCCTGATGTGCAGAAGGGAACCGAGCTCTCAGAGTTACACTGCATCTGCTCAAGGACTTGGTACTCTAGGCTTGGAAGGACTTCTCACAGGCATCAGATCAGCATTTATCACTCTGTAACTCCAGCACAGTACTGCTTCTCATCTCCTCTTTAGGTTTTTAATGAGCAATTAAAGATCTCTCTTACAGTCACTCAGTAACCTACTCTAAATAACAATTCAGCTACTGACTACCTGTATTAATTGTTTTTCAAAGTAAACACAGCCACAAAACTGCTGTACTACAGAACTTTCTGTATCCCTAAAATTTCCAGATGGAAGATTGTGTGTTTCAGATATTCCTTTATTTCATTAAATATTCTTTGATTTTACCTTGAGTAAAATTTATTCTGATTGAAATTATTCTAAGTAAAATCAAATTTCATTAAAGCTGGTAATAGATTTCCCCATGGTTTTACTGTGAGCTGGCACTGCCTAGAAATTTCTATGTTGATTGTACATTGTATGTTCTGAGATGGTGTGAGTAGTTGGAAAATGCAGTAAACCAACATTTTCCCTCTTGCTGTACAGCAAGTTAATTCCTCAGCCCATAGCTGTGTTCCTGAACAAGCTTAATTGATAGGAATAAGGCAATCAAATGCAGATAGTCTTTTCTCTGATTTTTAGAATGCCCTTTAATAGTGTAACCAAAATGTGACTAAGGACATGAGTTAAGCCAAATAAGAATCTAAGAGAAAACCCAGTATTTATATTAACAGAAGAGAAGGGGTGACATTCCACATCTGTCCAGCTCTGAGGAAAATCAAGGCCTCAAATACTTGGGTTTTGTGTTTTATACTTACCAGTGTTCATTGATGGCAAATGTTTGAAAGTCAAGGGGAAAGTCTGTAGCTCTTTACACCCTTAGTGACATTAATTTAAGAAGACCTTGCCTCTGGTCACTGTTGCAGGTATTTCATAGATTTCTCCGTTGTGGCAGTATAGCTTGCTTGCAGCAAAACAGCTTGGGAACTGATACAGTAAAAAATAGTCCTATGTTTTACTGGCAATTCTGATTTTAGATGGATCAGCTCCCTGATCTTGTTCACTGTGCAGCTACGTGACCTGCTGTGCTGGGACAATGATGGGGACTACAGGAGGTCAGGCATAAGGTGGCAGCAAGATGGGGACAAAGTCTGCTTAGAGTTGCCCAGGCAGTGCTGAAGACAAATGTCTAAGTTAGGAACTGTAGACCCTAACCATTGAGTGTCGTCTGTATATCTGCGTGTCCCCGCAATAGAAAGAGAAGCCAGAAAAAAAACTGGTTTATCATTCCAATAACAGCTCAACAATGACTGTACTTTAATTTTTTCTGGCTAGTGTTAATAACATCCTCATTAGAAAGGTCAAGGGCAATCTCATCGACAATTTTTTTCTGCACCATCAGCAACTTATCAGCCAGATAAAATAAAAATCTCATACCTTGGAGCTTTTTGGGTATTTGCTCATATTAAAGCCTGTATTTTCCTCAGACCCTCTGTACATATTTCAGCAAACTAACCATGGTAAAAGTACCAAAATTATAGAGAAAAGGCTTAATTATGAATAATCCAATTCCTACTCTAATTGCTTTCTTATTATTAATTCTGGTTTTACCAAGGCTGTTTAGCCTACAAGAGAAATTCTTCTATTAATGAAATTCTGGTGTAGTATTTTTGAGAGATCTCTTTGCCTTTTTTCCTCTTGATTCCTCAACACCACCCACTTCTCTTTCATTCACACACAGGCACCCACTTAGTTAGTTGTGTGATCACTAAACAAAAACTTGAAGGCATGAGTGTCCCTCATCAGATATGCACAGAAACAAAATCTCTGTCCTTCAAGGACAGGGTAATTTTTGTCAGGCATTTTAAAGCCAAGGCAGGTCACTGGAGTTATTATTAGCTCTAATTAGCACTCCCACAAGCTGTTGAATTCTTTACCTGCAGCCAAAGGGCACTCAATATGGTGCAGAATTTGCTAGTATCTTTGAAAGATTCAGAGAAATAGCACCTCTTTAGAAACACAGGTCTACTGCATGAGAGTAGGCTTTTGGTAACATTATGTCTGATCCATATGCCAATGATGAAGCAGATCTATAGAAACAATGATATGATGAAACTGTTCCAAAACAAAGGAATTCTACAAATGTCTAAACAGAATCTTAATGAGAAAAGGAAGACATCTGGCCTTACTTCTTATATGATGCTGCATTTTAAACCCTCTAGCAGGTTACAGACAATTCATATCCCATCTCAGTTACAAGTCTGTTCTTTCAAGTTAGTGTTTTATGTACAGATTTGAAGACTAGTCTGTATGAAAACTGACTTTTTCCCCTTGTGAGCAGCCCCCCCTTGAGAATTAGAGAGATCTGAACTGAATCACAGAGCTCCAAATAAAATACTGATCCTAATTTTGAAATTGGCTAAGAACTGATGAAAGCTCGGTAAGCCATCGCTTTTGTGTGTTAGGCACATTTCTAACAAAGTGCCAGAACAAGGGAGCACAGCAATAGCTCTCTTTAGTAAAAGACACTGCTACAGAGAAATAGAAGGATTTATCTGAAAAAGGGAAAAAAGAAAACGTGTTAAAATCAGCTATTTTGGGTCTAGAAGATAATCCACAATATGACCTTTAGTCTAGAGATAAATCTACAAAAAGTAAGCAAAATTGTAACAGGAGTTGAAAAGTAACTGATTATAAGAAGCAAACTAGGCAAAATATTTATGGGAGAACCTAATGTAAAGGAACCTGGCACCTAAAGGATTCACCTCCAAAAACAAGTCACTACCATCTATGACAAGAAGTTGGAAACAATGGGAAGTCTTAAAAGGCAAGACAGGCAAGGTGTGTCTTCAACTACTATTCCTTGCAAAAGCAAAAAGCAAACAGTGAGAAACACACAACAAATGCTTCTATGTTCGCAAAATTGCAGAGCCCAGCTCAGCGCAGCAAGACAAGTGGCAGCTTTTCATAAGCTGGATGCGGAACCCACCAGCTGAAAGCTCACAATGGCTATCAATCAGATTGTGGGTTGCCTGTGTCACTGAACTACATTCAAGTTTGTGTCTGTCACCAAGAGGCTGCTGCTTCACCACAAGCTCCACTCGGCAATACACTCTCATATTGTATCCATTTTCATACAGCCAAAAGTCAATCACAGAGCTGGAGATAAGGACCCTAGGATATACATCAACCCCTTCCATGTGATACAACACATCACACTTGGTGGCCAGCCCCTTCTGACTTTATGCCATCCTTAAAGTACCACTTACAATTTTAAAGAACAACTCCACAACTCCAAAGCACCAGTAACAGTAATAGTCACAGTTTTAGCGTCATCTCTAAATCACTTTCACTGAATTAAGAGAGCTATTCGTTGCTGTTACAGCTCTGAATTTTTTCCATACTTTTTAGCATATATCAATTCAAATGTGTGAGGCACTAAATATACTTTAGAACAACAGCTGTTAGCTCAGAGGAGGAATCTGGACCTATGAGAAAGTGCTCCAGCATACGCTGATATTTGTCTGATATTTTCAGTGAGCCAGTATGCATCTTGGTGAACCTGAAGGGTCAGCATAGTAAAGGCAGCAAGAAAATCCAGTGGATTAGCAAGTACATAAAAACCAAACAACTACAGAACTTCTGACTTTGCTTTTCACGCTAAATCTCTAA
The DNA here is from genome assembly GCF_037157495.1 of Lathamus discolor. Lineage (NCBI taxonomy): Eukaryota > Metazoa > Chordata > Aves > Psittaciformes > Psittacidae > Lathamus > Lathamus discolor. The sequence goes on from NC_088891.1 coordinate 15,397,367, forward strand.
TGCCAAGCTCTCTAACATCTCGTCTTTTTTACCATCTATTAAAAATTATGAAACCAGTGCTGAGGTAGCTTTGCTTTAAAATATTCCTTTAAAATATGTCTTTATCAGAACTGTTCTGTGCCTCTAGAACATAATCTTTACTGCTCTCAGAAACATTTTCTCTCAGAAAAATTCCTTTTCGCTTTCTCATCAGGTTTGACACATACTGTAATCCACCATGCATCACTTACACATGGGTCACCGCACAGAGTGGTTACAATGATCATTATCCACTCACCATAGAATAAGATGTTAAGCAGGATTCTAAAAGGTAATAATTGTTTGTAGTTTCCAGTATTAGTAAACCCAAATATTCAAAAGCCTTCACTTTTTAGAATGAAAATGATAGCTCTCTCAGTTCACTTCCAGTTTACCTTTAAGGAGCCATAAAAACACAAAATGCTTGATAAAAAAAGGACAGTCTTTTCTTGACAAGGTATTTTTTTGCAGTCAGGGGAAGAACATTCAAGAGCAGCAGATGCAATATTACATAAAGGCCTAAATGCATCATTCTTAAGTGATCACTCAGGTTCCCTCGATCTGCTCGAGCCCAGTGATCCTTGGCAGTTTGCTCCATTCCATAAAAACAATAAGTAATCATATGTAATCCAAACCTAGGTGACTTCTCATTTCTATCGAGTTTGTTCCTGGAAAGGAAATACTCCAATGAGGGGAAGGAATCAAAAAGAGGCTTGTTCTACAGCTTTAAATTTAGGGGTTTTGTAAACATACAGGCATTTCCCATAGTCTCCAGTCCTGACCAGTAAGTCAGAAAACAGAACAGCAATTCCTGAACATATTAGTACATGAAGATTAAGCTTCTGGAATCAAGCTAGGCTCTCAACATCCCAATCAAGTTCTTAAATAATAAAAATGATGTAATTCTCTGAAATGTTTTTTGCATTGTGAAGTAGTCAGATAAAATATGCATGTTCTTAAATAGAACTTATAATAAAACTATTTCTTGTTTATTACAGTAAAGGCTGGCTGTAAGCACTGCTTGCAATATGTTAGCAAAATATGAATTAAAGTAACAGAAAGCAGCATGCCAAAAAAGGAATCTGAAAGCAGTGAAAGACATGTACATCCTTTTTGTTCTTTGCTTTAATCTTTGCTGGTTTTAAAAATGATTTTCATTAAATATATCACTTGAGACTGAAAATAGGTACCCCAAATACAATAAGCATGAAAAACAGACAATTTTTTCTTCTGCTTTGGTTTTAGTTTTAGGTACTTTTTTCCTTCCCTTGATGGTATGTCAAGAAAAATGTTTATAGAGAATCATCTCCATGTCCTCAAAGGTAATTTTTTTTGAGGCTATTTCCCATTACTTTAGAAACAGCTGTCTCGGGACTGCTTGCACCATTCTCAGGAGTGGGACAACACCAAATCCATCTCTCTGCCAACTGCTCCTTGTTCTCACAGTGTCCTTCACCAGGCATAGCCCCCACCGCAGCTGGCATTGCAAAACCTTCCTGTCCTGAGCCACACACCCAGGTGACTGATGCCTGTGGCCCACCACCTGAGCCACACACCCAGGTGACTGATGCCTGTGGCCCGCCACCACTCACATGTGCACTTCTCTTTCTTGGGAGGTGTGTGTGACATTCCTGAGTAACCAAAAAAAGAGAGGGAGGGAAAGAAGAAATAAAATAAATTAATAAATAAATAAATAAATAAGGGGGAAAAAAACCCAACCAGGGAGGAGAAAAGCTGCACATTAATGTTGGGTGATTGAGACTATTTGATTCCTGCTGGCAGGCAGCTCTATGCCTGCTTTCTAGCACACATGGTTTTCATATTGTCCATTTATTGCAGGAGAATATCTGGAGAATACAGAAAGAATGAGTCAAAATCTCCACAGTCAGGATTTAGGCTCATTTAAAAAAAATTTGAAATGTGGCCATATCCCTAAAAATCCAACTTTGATTTATTTTATAACAAGCTCAATTCTTCCTAAACCTATTTATAAACTCCATCTTACGCATGCTGAATATCTTGCTAACAGCATTTTATTTTTAGAAGATTCATTTGCCTGACAATTTTGCAGACTCTACTCAACCAGTCTCCTGATAAATTCAAATTAAAAACATGATAATTAAATACAGAGAAGCATTTCATCCTGTCATAATCTTTGGCTGTCTGAAATATCAGAAGCTGTTACAAAGAAACTGATTTGCCTCCATAGCAAAAAGAAGATAGATACCTAAAAGCATGTCTGTATTAATCAGTCTGTTGCAAGACAGGTTTTAGAGAAAGGCCCAACCACCCTAGACACATTTTAGGCATCCTCCATAACATTTGGTGTTTGAAGACACATTTATTCTATGATTCTGGCTCTATCATTGGCTCAGATTCCAGCTCTCCTGCTTCTTTGGCCAAGGTGGTCTGTTCTCCAATGCAGGACGGAGATGACTGCTAACAGTTCCTATGATGCATGTCAAATCATCCCATGTACTAATGTTTTACTCACAATTTATAGAATTTACAACTAGATTAAATGACAAACAGAAAAATACAAATAAGAGTCCTCCAAACAAGCTCCTCATTTTGCCAAGCAACAGTTTCATCAGATCCTGTGAGTAACTTGAAGCTTGTGTTGCCAGACTTCAAAGCTCCATATTTCTTTCTTCACAAGATACTCTACTTTACTTTTTAGTATACACATTGAGCCCACACAATCCTACTGAATATTAACTTTGTATTCAAGTTGGCAAAACAGGTCAGCTATTGTGTCCTCTCCGAATACTGCTCTTATCTGACAGGTCTATGAGTCAGCATTAAATACTGGCTTCTCATATCGTATGCATAACCACTACAGCATTTTGTTCAAATGAATGATGTTCACTGAACATGCTCTAGGCATGTCTAGTCCAAAACTAATACAGCAGCCTTTAGGTGGGACAGCAACAGCCACAACCCAGAAGAGCTTCTACAAATTCAATTCCTTCAAATATCTGTTTGATTGGACTTGGATTGGTTGGATCTAAACTCAAACCATCTTATGTATACCTCAAGGTTACACTGACTTAATTTATGCCTCCAGGCAGAGTTACCTTTCAAAGTGGCACAGAGCAAAGCACAACACTAGTTTAGACACACACCTCATAGGCATGGGAAGAAAAGAGGTTGCCCAGGACTGCTGCTGGAATGGATGAGAATATTGCATTTTCACACCTACGTCACGTGTCACACATGTAACTGTGCCGGATTGTCCAAGCATGTTCCCTGCACGCTGGCCAAACTCTTTACTTACTGACACATTTACATCTTGCAGAGCCAAGGACAAGATCAGGAAAGCTGACTCAACTGTAATCTGTCGCCTGGAAGGTTTAGGACACTTCAGTGCCAGCGAACAGCTCTCTACCCTAGGCTGAAATGCTACAGTAAACTTGTTTATATGTTTCACTGCCAAACTACATTCAACAGAATGTAACAGCTATCTGATTGAAAGAATAAAGGAATGGAATTAGTAGAAGCTCTTCTGGGCTGTGGATGCTGCTTTCCCACACTTAGCCCTAGGCAGTCTCCACCCTTTGGGATGATTTTATGTTGCAGATATACTATGTGACATGGTTGCTGTCCAAAGGAATATATGGCCCAAACAGGACTGACTATAACAGGATTATTACTTAGACAGTTTTTATAAGTAACCTACTGGAGAAAAAGAAAGGTGAATCTTTGAAGTTTGTTTTTTTTTTTTTTTTTTTGGTTTTGCCATTTTACATTCATTCCAGACCCAAACAGACTGTCCTGGGAACTCTCCTTAATTGCAGCAGATAGTAATACCCATTTGAAGGATTATGAACCAACCATGGACTACTCTGTTTCCACCTGGACCTCAGGATAGCAGAAACACAAATAGGTTGTCAGACCTCAGCTGAGAACTCTTAGCCTCATTCAAGCTAGCTTCTTTCACCCTTGTGTCAGGGACAAAGAAACAAGGTGAATGTGGACTAGAATTTCATCTTCTAATGGCAGTTTATAGTCCTTCTATTCTTCACTTCTCATAAAACAAGCAAGGATATTTTACTTCTATCCAGAATTTGAAGGAAAATATTTAATATTTTCTCTTCCACAAATCTTTCATGCATATATTTCAGATAAATAACATTTCAGCATCCAAAAAGCCCCAGTAAAGGCTGAGTTGGAAGAACTATATTAGGGAAATAGGAATTACTGTGCACGCTGGAAGGAAACGGATGCATCAGTTCCACCAGGGACCATCCTGCAGATGACAGAAAAGTATCTAAGAGATAGAAGCAATTAAAATTAAATTGGAAGGTTAAGAATTTTGGACAAATTTGTTATTTCAGTTCCACTTGATTCTAGTTGAAACTGCAAACATACTGAAGCCCCACCAGAAATGCTGCCCTGTCCTTGTGACCTCTCTTGTGATTTCTGGAATGCTTCCAGTGTGTTCTGAAGTTCACAGTCTGATATATCAGGAAATCAACACAAAAATATGTTGACGTGAAAATTCCAGGTCAGTTCCATGTGGCAGACTAGGAAAGTTCAGCTGGCAGGGGCGGAAGAGCATCTCCCCAGACAGTTTTATAAAATGACCCATTATGACAGAGGTTGTACAACCAGTTGCAGACCTCTTACATTAACTTAATTATCCTGAAAACATCTGTCCAGCAAGGCTGGCAGCTAAAAAATGCCTGTGGGGCAGAGCTTGTCCCCACAAATAAGCCTATACCCATGTAAGAATAATAGCATTAGGTTTGTTAATAAAAACCAAAATAAGGCCTACCTCCACTCCAAAAAAGCCCTTGTCCATGACTAAGTAAAGCAGCTTGCAAAGCTGCTAATAAAAGAAGCAATGAAGCTGAAAGACTGTAAAGGAAGTATCATTAGGATAAAATGAACATTTATCTCAAGGAATAATTCTCCCTACATTTCAACAAATGTGCCCCAAAAGGTTGCTACCACACAAAGCACTACTTCATGGCAGCACAGCACCACAGAAGAGTCATCTACTGAAAGCTAGAATAACTGCTGCATGAAGTTAGAATTCAGAATAGTTAGAATATGTACACTGTAATTACATAGCAGCATAATTACAGTTAATTACCTAAAAGGTTAGGAAGGAACTTGTACAAAATAAAGGAAACTCCTCCTGCAGCTAATAGAAGGTTTTGCTAATAGATTTGTCAGGTCCAGGTAGAAGAAAACGTATTTCTCTTTTAAAAAATAACATGCCCTTTATGAGAATCTGTAGCTGAAAATTACGGCAGTTATTAAACTCACTGTAGAGGGATAATAGATGGTTCTAATACAAAAAGAACTGAGTAGAGAGTGACTTTTGCTGCTTGCAATGCCAGTTGCTTAGTCTAGGCAGTCTCCCATAAATCTGAACAAAATCCATGACACTGCTGCAAAATGAAATGAGAGAGAACAGCTTCACTTTCATTTCTAGCAGCTGACCCAGCCCCGTGTAAAGTGTGTGATATATCTCCAGCTGATAGCTACAGGAGCCTGAGAAGCAAGCAATATCCACCAGCACCCAACACAGTTGCATATGGACTATCTATTGTCAGACATACACATAAAAAGAAAACTAAACTCAAAACAAAAAACCACAAACAAAATAAACAAAAAAACCAACCAATGAAACACAATGAAACCAAACCCCCTGCTAAACAGAACAAAATGACAGTTTGATCAATAAATGCAATCAAACAACGTACCATCTGCAATAATAGATGCAGTGCAAACCATGGATCAATAGAAAATACCTGTAAGGTACAGAGCAGATAGCTGCCCATTACTGTCAGTGACAGCAGCCAATGTGTTTGCCACGTTCCATTTGACTATAAATTCTCGTATTATCTGTTCTGTTCAGATTGCACTAGAACCACACAAAATATGCATGACAAAATTCATAGCACTGAATTAAAATTGGGGGGACATGTTTTGGGGATTGTTTTTCCCTTTTAAGTTTCTTTGGCTTACTTTTCTTCAATTAGCTCAGTATAAATTGGTGTTTTCCTGGTTTGGGGTTTTTTTCCTATAATTAAATTATCCTCAGCCATGTTCTGTCATTTTCCAGTGGCTCATCACACTCAGCAGGCCACTGAAGTGAGTTGTTTTGGTTTGAGTTTTTTTCAGTTCGCTAGGATAAGGTAAAGGCACTTAAATTCCAAAGGCTTTACAGAATGGTTACAGAAATAGCTGGAGCAACAGTTCCAGCATTTTGGAGCAGAAAACCTGTCAGTATTTTCATTAAACAGGAAAATAAACATAATGTTTCAAATCCTACTGAGAAATACTTACAGAACATTCCTAGAAAATTCATAATTCCAAACCCAGAATAATAGAACCTACTGTACACTGACTGTGCTCACCTGGTATTTTCTTGTAAAATTCACATTTCTTAAATATGGCAAGTCAAGTCAATTCATAGCGCTTTATTAATCTGAACTTCTTGCTGGGAAGTAACAGCTTTTATTACCAAATATCATCATCAACAGTGAGAGTGACTATCTAGGTGTCTAACTAGATAATTTTATGTCCCTACTGTTTATGTCAGGCTTATCTTCCTTGTTTTCTTCATGTACTTATTCGATAAAAATCAATTTGGTTATGAGTACACGCAACATTCAGCTTCTGCTCAAGTTTACTACAGCTGCAGATACCAGAATACCCTATTACCACAAATAAGGATTTTTGTTTGCTGGGGTTTCTTTGTTTTGTTTTGTGTTTTACAATTTCCATTTCCAAAACCAGAGGCATGATGTGCCACCAAACAATTCTTCCTCTTAAACACCATAAACACCATCACTGAGAACTTTCATAAGAACGTGCTTAGTTAAAACTGAAGCATGTTAGTACTTGGAAAAAAGAGAAGAGTCACCTTCCAAGGTAGATTTCATGTGAACCATGGCCAAACTCACCTGCTCATTTAATACAAACTGACTCACAAACCAAGATTTCCCCCTAGAATCCTTCAAATCTATTGCTCAGTAGTTTCAGTCTAGTAAGAACTATTTCTGTGACAAATTATGTTCAAATATACCCTTTTCTCCCCCTAGACTGTATACAGAGAAAAATTAATTTTTCCAGTGTCAGTACAGAATTATTGCTAGCGATAACTTCCTTTTTTTACCAACCTTGAAAAACAGTTTTTCTATTAATTATAGACCTTCTTAAACCAAACCTGTCATACTAGCTTATAAAAAAACCAATACAGCACCCATAGCTCCCTGGTTAATAATCATCCTGTGTTCACTTCTTCAGTCTTTAAAGGAAAGAAAGAAAATGGTTATTACAACTGAAATGCATGATGTGTACTGTAGAGAAAACAACAAAAATCCAGCAGCACAGAGTCCCAACATGCTGAGCAAGGGAACATGGATGTTTAGGTCTTTTCTTCCCTATTACCACTATCTATTCCTCTCCTCATAGCAATACAAAGATCACTAGAACAGTGAATGACTGTTACAGAATGTTTCTGCTTTCATTATTTCCTGTCAGTAAAGGGCAGAACAGTCTTCACAGATTTCCTTAGCTAAAAATTATGTGTCCAAGTGTCCATACTGATTTCACTAAATTTATGAGCCTTTGATAAACCCAAGGCAATTGTCACACTACTGGAACAGACTGGGGTTTTCCTATAGATTTTTTCCTGTGTTTTTTCAATGGAGGTCTCCAAAAAGAACCTGAGAACTGGATGGTGAATAAAGTCTCAGTCGGTGTCCCTGTGTCACAGTGCTGTGGGGTTCATGCAACAGTATTCACTGCTCTGCCACTAGCTGTGAGGAAATTTGGGTTCCATTACTATGCTGGTGCTGCTCAGCTTATTTCCTATTTTTAACCAGATCAGAAATGCCATTCTTCAGCCAAGATGTTCACAAAACTGAGAACAAACTTGGAGGAAGCTGACTCTGTAGTGGACATTCACATCACTCCAGCCTAAAAAGCAGTCTCCACTCTGAAATCACTTCTGTAATCATGCAAAATTATAATGATCAACCTAGCACAGGTGGTGATGATTTTATTATTTATGAATGTCAATACATGGAGACATTCAGGGAGATGGGAGAATCCCCAGCTCTAGAATTTGCTCCAATGACAGAATGAATTTTCTATGCGATATGCACAGCATCTTCTTTGATAAACAAGCCAACCGTATCCTGGGCTGCATCAAAAGGAGCGTGACCAGCAGGTCGAAGGAGGTGATCTTGCCCCTCTACTCTGCTCTTGTGAGACCTCACCTGGAGTATTGTGTGCAGTTCTGGTGTCCTCAACATAAAAAGGACATGGAACTGCTGGAACAAGTCCAGAGGAGGGCCACGAGGATGATCAGGGGACTGGAGCACCTCCCGTATGAAGACAGGCTGAGGAAGTTGGGGCTGTTCAGCCTGGAGAAGAGAAGGCTGCGTGGGGACCTCATAGCAGCCTTCCAGTATCTGAAGGGGGCCTATAGGGATGCTGGGGAAGGACTCTTCGTCAGGGACTGTAGTGACAGGACAAGGGGTAATGGGTTAAAACTTAAACAGGGGAAGTTTAGATTAAGGATATAAGGATAAGGATATAAGGATATAAGGAGGAAATTCTTTCCTGTTAGGGTGGTGAGACACTGGAATCGGTTGCCCAGGGAGGTTGTGAGTGCTCCATCCCTGGCGGTGTTCAAGGCCAGGTTGGATGAAGCCTTGTGTGGGATGGTTTAGTGTGATGTGTCCCTGCCCATGGCAGGGGGGTTGGAACTAGATGGTCCTTTCCAACCCTAACTATTCTAACTATTCTAAGTGACACTGTGCTGTGTTCAGTTGCTTTGATACACGACAGGAAAGATTTGAATTGAGTATCTGAGCATGTGGTTTTGCTCAGTTCATATAAAACAGCACAATAGGTGGCTACAACATTTCCTAAAGCAAATGTTAAACACAACATGTTCTGTTGTTGGTTTTTTGGTTTTTTTTAAATGAGGAAACTGATACGAATGTTTACTGGATATTATCACAGCTCTGATGAGAAGGACCAGAGAGAAAAGGAAATTATGCACTGACTTGGAGAGAAGAGATACTGAGAACAAAATGTTCTGGCAGTGTATATGATACCACCACCTTCCGTGACTCAGGCATAAACTATGATATATTATAACTTCCTTTTTTTATGTAAAATTTCAGCTTTGAGGAGTCTAGGGTGAACCCAGATGTAGTACTAAAAACCAAAGTGGACAAATTTACCCACTTGGTGTTCTAGGCATGAAGCTCAGAAGCAAATAATTCTACTTCTCTGTGTAACCTTTTGATTATGCTACCAGGTTGGTCACTTGTGGTGAACCAAATGATGGTTTCCAGAAACAAAAAGGGTGTTGGGATCATTGTAGAGTTTTCTGCATTTAAATTAAACGGAACAATTTGATACTATTTCTGCCTATGGAAATTTCATAAATTGATTCTACTGCTTAGTAAGATGACAACAATAAAAGGTACAGGTTCTGTCTATTTATATCTAACTTCTATACTTTATACTACAGTGAAAAGATTATAATGTTCACAGTGGGACTGAGAGCATTGCACACAAGCCAATATACCTGAACTCCATTTTTAAATCCTAAGGATTCAAGAAAAATTCAGTAAGGTAGTCTTCAGGAAGTTACTGAATCATTGCATGCATGTATCTCAGGCTGCGAACAAATACCCTTTTTCTAGACAAGGGTAACTGCCTGTAGCACTCCCTCAGCTTTCATTGTTTCCTGAAAGCTACCACTTCCATCCAAGCCATGCAGCAGATCTGTTCATGTAAGCATGCCCTAATTTCTTTCAAGCAATATAAAGTAAGGTAATTAAAAATCAGTGATGCGAGGTAGCCTAGCTGATTTTCCCTGCAACTGATAAGCAATGGTCCAACACTAGAGCACTGAAACAGTAAGGGAAGTAATTTCTAGCTGGTGGGAGGTGATAAACTCTGCCCTGGTAAAGATGGATGCAGATAAGGAGGCCTATCTGCTGCTGTAATATGCTCCTTTGTAATGAGTGTTAAACTGCCAGTTTTCTGCAGCACAGTTACATACTCTGAAGCATGTTCAGGTTCTATATACAAAGGAAACTACCTTCAAATAGCTTTGTTTCTATTGTTATAGTAGTTAAATAAAAAATAAAAAAAGAAAGAAAGGAAAAAAGAAAAATTGATACAGTGGAAAGAAGCAGCCTTCTGGAATGACATTTAACTACTGTTTTATACAGGATTTCCTCCCATTCTGGATCTTTAATTCTTTACATATGAATAGCAGTCCCATTTTCTTTGCCCTGTGAAACATGACAGATTCTAGATAAAACATGCCAACCAAAGTAAAAAGCATGAGTTAGTGTTATAAGCACCACCTATGCACAATATGGGAAAGCTGCTTTTGACAAACTAGAGTAGTTAGGAGGCCAATGCAGAACTGAATTCCTAGGCAGAAATTCAGTTCTGCACAGGAAGGTAATCCCCACATTATATTTGTGCACTCAGGTCCTTCTCTCCAGATACTGTTGTCTCCTCACATTCACAAAGATTCTGACCTGCAGCAGCACCCACATGCTGCCTTACCCCAGGAGTACTCCTGTCCAGAGTATCACAGCGTCAAGCCCATTCAGCTTCCTCCCTTTCTACTACATGCCGTAATGCAGCTACTTGGGCAAGAGTGCTGAAATGATAACCATTATGATTTTACTCACACAGATGTTCTCATAAATGATTGCATAATAATTCTGATTACACATCTTCTGATGCTTTTACTTGTCACATCTACACTTTGCACAGAAGGGCTGGAAAAATATGCCATTCTGACATTGTTCTAGTGCTTTTTGTAGGCTTGCCATGTTCAGAAAGGGAAGCTGTTCACCAAGCAGAAAAAAAAATGGCTATCTGGATGTTCAGATGAGCCACCGATCTCTCTTGTGGGCTTGTGAATGTAAGAGATGGCAATTTGTTGATTCATAACAAACTGTTCCTTTCCCTCACAGTGCATTCATGAGACTTTCTGGCTCTGCTATGTCCTCTCTCAACCATTAAAAAGGAATGTGCTTCCAGCTTTCCTCTGAGAGTCTCATTAGATTTTCCCAGCCACTTCTACGAAGTTTCACATTGTTGCCCAAACACAAACGGTCTGTAACTATTTGGAGAATTTTTAACTTCAGAGCCTACATACTTTGTGCTAGTCAAATGAAGCCAGATTATAAAATCAGCTTTTCAGGCACTTTCAGAGATGTCATTCTATTAGCATGAGAAAAAGTACAGGAAGATTTGAGCGCGCTACGTTGATATTTTTCACAAAAGAATCTTAAGCAAATTAAAATGCAAATTTCTCTACAATCACTATTTTGGGGTGACAGACTTTTTGCTTAAGACTTTAGATGTGTCCTGCTTCCATTCTGATCTTCAGATGTGCAGTTTCTGGGAGCATATGCCTGCTCACTTCTGTGATGTCATTTCTTTCTTATTCTTAATGTTGACCTAGCAAATTTCTGAAGGTGTCTTTTTAGAAGCCAAGAGCAAATTAACCCATTAGAAAGAAAAGTGAATTTTCACATGTTGGCTGAGTGAACGGAATCAGATGAGGGCAAGAGTCACAGTTGCTCTACTCAGGAATGGGGGAATAGGACCTCTGAGTTCTCCGTTATCACCTCCATGGATGCACAGCTCCTAGGGCCAGGTCTGAGAGCAGGGGTTCCACCCTCACCAATACTGTATAACATCTACGTAAAATCTTCATGAGTCTTATTCCCTTACAGAGCAAGTATGACAGTGCATAAAGCTTGGCATCATAACATGCTACAACAGGCAGCACACCACTCCTGCTCAGCAAACCCCCGGCAGGGACCCTCCGCAGCTGAAAGGCACTAATGCTTACACCATCTAGCACCTCTAGGAGCAGTAATTTCTAATTCTGAATGCCTCCACTCTCCATGATGTATGTCTTCTCCCATTGTTTTCTGGTACATCCAGTCTTACATCTTTTTTGAAATTAGCTCCAATGTTGCAGCTGAACAGCTTAAGGTCACACAAAATTGATTTATGGGGACACATTCCTAAAGATCCCAGAACTAAGGCTTAAGGACATGAACCAAGCTCATGAAAAAATCTGCTAAATCACTGTAGTTCTCAAGGGAACAAAAATCTGTTCCCCTAATCATCTTCAGTGGCTGGTAATGCTTACCACAATGGGGCTCCTATCCTGAATAGGCCTCTGAGTACACCAGAATGCAAATAATAATTCTCAGAGTTATTACATTCAGGAAAATTACTCTGCTATACTAATGTGTGTGTTACATGTATTTTTTATATAACAGACCAAAAAGACTTGTCAAATGAGCATCTTAAAAGGCAAGTAGAAAGTAGATAGGCTCAATCTGATCATTTACACTGAGAAAGCAACACAGCATAAACACATCAGTTTGATTTACATTGATCACAATATTTTTCATTAAAATAATCTCTTTCCTTTTCATATTCCTTTCTTTCTTAACCAGTGATACAGTTGTACAAGGCTATCAGTGATTTCATCAGTGGTACTGCTCCTGGCCTTTTACCAGGTAACTAACATGTTCTACCTGTTGGTGGGTAGGTGATTTTCCTGTATCACAAAAATAGATAGGTGGAATCACTCAGAAGCACTGAAGACTACAGAATTTGGACACAAGTTTTCTTTCTCATGTAATAAAGTCTCAAAAACAATGTGTTTTTTCAAAGCCAAAGACCTTCTATAAGCCTATGTCTCTTGCCAGCAAATTTATTTCTTGCCACCATATTAATTAACTATCGCCACTATTAGGATTTTTCTAATATATGTTAGAATTAATTTCACCTTTATGTTTTCTGAGCTGTTCCCACAGGTGACTAGTTTGTAATGTTCAAGTGGCAGAAGGCAATGTGAAGGTTATCTAGAGGTTAACCTTGGCTTCAGAGAGGCTACCGTGCACATCTATGACAGGGAAATGAAATTAGTAACTTCACTGATCAACTAATACCTTACCCACAAAGCACATCCCCAAGAGTGTCCCACGAAGTTTTCAAAAAACATGTAGGTGAGGCCCTCAGTGATATGCTTTAGCTGTGGTCTTGGCAGTCCTGTGGTAATGGTTGGACTTGATGATCTTAAAGGTCTTTTCCAACCTAGTCTATCTGTCCTTTTTCTTCTAAGCGATAACTGGACTAGTTGGAAACTTGACATATCAGCCTACTCATTAGGGAGCCAAATCTGACATTATGAAATTCAACATTTATCACAGAAGGGACAAGCCTGCTATGAACTTCTCATGTGGATCTTGTGGGAAAGCATCCATGCTCCGAGATCCACTAACTAGCCAGTTGACTGTCATCTCCTTTTCACCAAAGCAGTTATAATTCAGTAATAACATATATACATATATTGTGCAGTTCACACTTCTCACTTCCTGGGCATGACAGAAACTAGGAAATCTAAAATCCAACAGTATAGTGGTCAGCAACCAAAGCTGTTAAGTGGACTCATGTTTCCAGGGCACTAAGCTCTAGTAGAGCAGAAAAAAATCTTGAGGTATAAGTCCACAAACTGGTCAGGACCCATGAAAGGTACTAAGTACTTCCAGCTCCCACTGATTTCAAAAGGAAGTCTGTAGGCCTTTAGTTACCCTTGCTATTGCATAATCAGCTCTGAACAACTTCCTTTTCACTATCTGACAACTGGTCTTTTCATTCTTTTTTTTTTTTTTTTGTGCTTTTCAGGCTGTCAGATTTAATATATCTCTTGTTTAATGATGCCATCCTTTTGGAAAGATTTCATACTTCCAATTTATAAACCCCATCAATTTATAGTAAAATTTAATATTGTCTATACTTGTTGAATTTTCTCCACTAAAGCAGATCCAGTTTGCTTTGCAAAGCAAACATGGCTTCAGCCCACTTTCTGCGTCCTGCCCTGTTGGATTCTGTTGATCAGCTCCTGGTGACAGAACAAAAGGCTGTTTCATTAACCATCCACCAGCAAATCTAATAACATGTGAAGAATTCAACAGCTCATTCATGGTTCAGTTAATTTATAATCACTTTCTCCCCAACGAGGTATCACAAGCAGAGATCAAAGAAGCTCCACAGAATGATATCTTTCTCGTATTCATACATTTGTGAAGCTGGAAGCAGTCTAGAGAGAATGAGCAAGAGCAGGTGATGAATTAAGACAGTTTGCACTTCCAAAATGTATTCATTTTCCCAATTACTTCATAATAGGTTTTAGCAATCTCTAAGACATTTTAACTGAAAAAAAATTGTGTGCACTTTCAGGTGTCCTAGAAAACAAATACATAACAATTGTACTATAATTCACTTTGGAACATAGTAATTTTGTTCATCAGTTTCCACATATTCGAAATAGGGAAAGCAACTTCATTCTTCAGAGTTTGGTTCATGACATTCTGCAACTGATAAAACAACAAACATGCAACTAAAAAATGATCCAACTGAAACCGAATGTTAGAATTTCCTTCAATCTGACATACTGTCGTCAAAGCCTAGAGACACAGGACTTCAGGAAAGGACTCAACAGATCAAACCAGAGACACTAAAAATCTGGTCAAAGAGAAACCAATACCAAATAATACAGGAGAAGAAAAAACATAATCAAAATATATCCAGGAAATTAGTGGTTTACTTATGCCTTCAAGTTTTATCAAGATTATCTGAACTACTGCCGCTGTTACCTCAGCATGTCGTTCACCTGCATTAAGAGCCGTGCTCTGGGCCTGTACAAAGAGTGTTCAGTGATGCATGGATGCACAGGGAGTATCTAGAAACATTCAAAGACATTTTATGCATATGGTCTATGAATATCAAATACTTGAACCTTCTAATACAAATGCCCAAAGGAATATTTCATTCATATTAAATGCTGCAATAACAAAGGGAATATCATATACTGTATCAAGTACATATAAGCACTGTAGTATTTATACATGGCATTTAACAATAGTGTATAGATTTTTATAAATATATATATATACATTTCTGTATGTGTATGCACTTTATACAACACCACATAAGGTAGTTATACAAATTACATAACTAATTATGAACCAAACTATGTTCAAACATATCATTAGGTACTACTTTACTGCCCTCTAATACTTCTCTACTGCTACTGGTTTCCAGATTTCTTGACTTGGAACAGCTCCAAAACCTACCATTTCTCTCTTCATCCCAAATTAAGAATTTTGCACCCAAATTTCAAATACTGCCAGAGGCCCAGACACGAATTGTCACTGTCACTGTAGTAGCAGGTTAAAATTCCAGCACTGTGTGCCCTTGCACCGTTCCCAAGAAGCGGCTTTATCTCACTTGACATTTAAGGCTTTGAATGGGCACATATCAGCTGCCCAACTTACTGGACCTTAGCCCCATGACTTTTAAAATACATTTTTGATCATTTTATACATCTTGTCTCCATGACTGGAATCACAGTGTGCAAAGGTGTCTGGCCTTATGGGTTAAAAGGATAAAGCTCCTAATAAAAGTTTTTTATGCTGTTAATCTTTTTAATGACTTTTTGCATTATAGAATGCATATAGTATTAAGTATTCCACAAAACAGTATCTTGAATAATAGTTTTCAAAGGACTCCTGGAAAGGCCTGCAGAGCTCAGCAACAGCTTTGCAATTTTTATAATGGCTCACCCCAAACTTCAGCTAACAAATCTTTGTCACACATCATGTGACCACTCTTTAAGAGTGGTCACTTAAGAGACAGTTGTACTAGAGGTATTAAACAAAAGTACTTGAAAAATTTCTGTGAACTATGGCTTAAGCAACAGCAATTACAATCTGGACTCAGGTCACCTGTACAAGGAAAACCATAACAAAAATTGTATGACAGCAATAATAAAAACGGGCTCAGTATGCAGAATCTACTTTAAAATATCTCCACAGTAAATTTCCCTTCCTCTTAAAAAGCCTAATTAAAAAACATCAGTATTTGGTAAGAAGTCTCATTTCTAGACAAAATTGCATAGAGATAACGTCTGTAAACAGTGTGCACTGCAGAGCTTTTGGAAGCTACAGGCATCCACTGTAAAAGATGAGTTTGGAGAAATTCAGGATACGCTTAAAATGATCAAAGCCTTTTGATACCATATCAGTGAAAACCATCAAACTCTAGCTTAGATGAACACACCTAGCGATTGTCAAAGCAAACAGTTCCTATGTGCTGCAAAACCAGGATTTCCCCTCAGCTAATCTGACTTAACTGAGGCTTTCAGACAAAAACAGGAAAAATAAAACAACACTATTAAAAAAAGACCAAAACCAAACACATACACACAAGAAAAAAAACAAACCCAAAACCAAAGGACACAATGGAAAAAACCAGGAAAATATCTGAGAGGCAAGAAAAAAGGAAACAAGAAGGAAGGGAGGAGAGGGTGATTTAAGCAAAATAAAGCTCCCAATAACACATCAATAGAAATTTTCACAGTACATCCTCTAAAACAGAGATTTCTTGGAAGTATGAAAACTTGAAGGGATCAGATGCCAAATCACCACTCTTAGACTGAGATCTTTGGATGCTTGCTTCTATTCCTTGAATTGAACAAAGGCCTCTATTGGTAGACTAGGATTCAATTATACTTAAGCTAGGCAGATTCCCCCACTTAACAAATGCGCTGCCTGGTACTGGAGAGCTGTCTTATCTCTTTGTATTTGTTACCACAGTTCTAAGGCTAAAATTCATTAAAATCCTCTCCCCCCCCCCCCCCCCCTTTTTCTTAACTGCTTTCCACTGCAACACTCAAACATCTTTTGTGCACCACTGACCACCACTGACCACTGAACGAAGGTTTCCCACAGCCTTTCTGCAAACTCTGAGACAGGCATTTATCTTTTCCTGAGTATCAAAATGGTGGCAAGCATAAATACTCACAAAGGGATTTTCTGAGAATAGCTAGTACCAAAAATTTGTAAGCAAATCTACAACACACTTACTTCCCTGTGCTGACAAGGCTGATTCTGCCTATGAACAGTGTCTGCACTTACAGTCACCACCCATCAGCTCAGCTCTGCCTTCTAGGAAATACAGCTACTATGCAGCAGTCTGGCCTGGAGCGCTGTGCCACAGCCTAGCGACTTGAGTTTGACTCAGTAACACCTTTCTGTACTAACATTCTGAAAATTCTAATGCTTCTATTTTCTCATTCTCGTAAATGCCCCGTTATTTTTTCCTGTGCTTCAAACACACGTTCTTGCTGTATATATTTCATTTGTCCTCATCCTAAGGAATGCTGAGATCCAGAATTTCTGACATAGCGGGTTGGCACCAGACATGTGATTTCACTGCAGGATCACACAGAAGAAAAAGTAAGGTCATGGAAAGAAAATGAACTCCCACTTCCAGCACAGCTATCCCTAAAATACAACCCCCAAAATGTCTTGTTTTTTGCAAGACTGGCTTTTTTAAATCAAAATTTACACCTGTCATGATAGTGTCAGTGTATGTGGAACAGTTCCAAGGGATATGCAGATAAGTAATAGACGTTTCCTCCTGGTCCCTTAGAAATAAAATTGAAGAAAACAGTGCTCTGAATCACAATCTTATAAGCAAGTACATGAACAGTTTTGAATTCTTTGGTCTATATTACCTGTTTAGGTCTAGTTCACCTCTTCCAGGGTAAGAAATTACTTGAATTTTACTAAGCTAAACAGGAAAATATTTTCATATCCATTTATAAAAACATTTTCTAGCCCAAACTAGATAAAAAGCTAAAACTTCAACAGCATCACAACTGCAAATCAAAGTTCAAACATTTCAACATAAATAAGCCTAATATGTTGTTGATCAATTCTGATTTCAACATTATTTTTTTAAAAGTAATGCCTGGTAGCTTTAATCAAAAAGAAGCGTGGCTATAGTGGATGAAACCCAGACTCCATCTAGTTCGATCACCTGAGCACTGCCCAAAAGCAGATGCATATTCAGCAGAGGACATTGACACATAGCACTTCCCCCATGTACTCTCCCAGCCATCAACCATTTTCAGTTCATGGATCTCCTGAGTAAGTGGTGGTGTCTATGTGTATAGTAATCCTTACTGGACTTCTCTTACACAGATACTTCCATTTTCCAACTAACCTCAGACAAATGCTTGATACCTACATCACACCTAGTAAGGAATTCCACAGATTAACTACATGTCTTGAGGAGAACTCTTTCATTATCTTTTGCTGTCAAAATATTTTATCAAAATAATCCTTACATTTTGTACTGAGAAAGACATACAAGTGATCCATGACATCCATGATTTTATAGACCTCTGTACCATATCCCTCTTAGCTGTCTCTTGGCTGAAGAGTCCTAATCTACTTAGCTTCACATTTGGTATTATTCATTTGCCCCTTCTACTGATAACATCCCACAGACAAATACATTTTGTACAGGCAGATTGAGATTATTTCTTCTTTTTTTGCTTTTAATATCAAGAAAAAGGAAATTCAAGTTCAAAATCAGGCATCTGAACACCTTGGCAGAAACCCTTGCCAAAAAAATTGAGTCATGCATATATTTGAAAGGAAGCATTTTCATGAAGGGTAAAAGTATTTTTCCCAACATATACCTGCTTTTAACTTACTTGAAACTATGAAAGTTTCGGTTAGGTAACAGATGGGAGATGATTACTTGTAACACTAATTTATAGTAGCAATTTGAAATCTAGATTATGTGCTAGTCCAAAACATTATTTCCCGGAAAGCCATATTGTAATGATTTCCAATATTTTTTTTTCAGGAAATTCTGATTAGACTGGTGTTCTAATTTCAATTTAGCACATTGCACAAGTAGCACTTGAATGTTCTCATTTATAAGTGTTTTACATGAGAAAACTAGGAGGACAGCATATTTGTCACTCTGTACCTAATGCAAGCTGTCCAATAGCTGTGTAGTTGGTGCCTCCTTCTGCACCCTTTGAGAGAGATTTGAGTGTTTTGTTCTGCACAGGGCATCAGCCCAGAGCCCAGCAGCTGAGCTCTAAACAAAGACGCACTGCTGGTTTCTTTGTGCACTGGTTGCCCTGTACTTTTGCAACAGTCTCAAAAGCTTGTTTATTATTGTACTGAAGATTAATTAATGGAGAACTAATATTTTTAAATTATGTTATAATGAAGGATAGAAAAGAGGAAAAATTTGTTTACCTAACTTAATCAGACACGAAAAGAGATATCAAGCTTTTGAGATCAGTGTTCTTCCATGAAG
The DNA here is from genome assembly GCF_037157495.1 of Lathamus discolor. Lineage (NCBI taxonomy): Eukaryota > Metazoa > Chordata > Aves > Psittaciformes > Psittacidae > Lathamus > Lathamus discolor. The sequence continues at coordinate 15,416,606 of NC_088891.1, forward strand.
TTTTCATCTGATATAAAAAGACAAAAGGAACAGTTAACAGTTTGGAGGGTGGGTGTTATTGCTTTGCCTTCTGTTCTAACCATCACTTCAGTACTTGATTCTAAATAAAGGACATGTGAAAAGCTTTGTAGTTTCACTAGTAAAGAAGGATTTTACAGGGAAAAGAAGATTAAAAGAGTAAGGCACAAGAATGAAAGAAAAAAAAAAAAAAAAAGGCAATTCTTTGGAGAATTTTGAGACAATCCAGTGTTCAAAACCAATGACAAATAGAATCACAGAATCATAGAATCATAGAATAGTTAGGGTTGGAAAGGACCTTAAGATCATCTAGTTCCAACCCCCCTGCCATGGGCAGGGACACCTCACACTAAACCTCTCACCCAAGGCTTCGCCCAACATGGCCTTGAACACCGCCAGGGATGGAGCATTCACAGCCTCCCCGGGCAACTGATTCCAGTGCCTCAGCACCCTAACAGGAACGAATTTCTTCCTTATATCCAATCTAAACTTCCCCTGTTTAAGTTTTAACCCGTTACCCCTTGTCCTGTCACTACAGTTCCTAATGAAGAGTCCCTCCCCAGCATCTCTATAGGCCCCCTTCAGATACTGGAAGGCTGCTATGAGGTCTCCACACAGCCTTCTCTTCTCCAGGCTAATTTAGTTAGAGGAGAAATAAAAATACATTCTCTGCAATTAAGTAATACATGTAAATAATAAACAGATAATTTAGAGGAACTCACAGGTGACTTAAGAGACCTTAGTTTTGACTTCCTTGTCTTGCCTGGGATCCTGGAGCAATCAAAGACCCAGAATTCCCTTCACATCCCACCTCCCCAAGCTCACAGGTTTAGAGTACTCACTTAGGAACTACATGAGATGAAGCTTTCAGCTGTCAGTCAATGGCATACAAAAGCCTTCAACTGGCATAAACAATAAAAATCAGCTCACATGTAAGTACCTTAAATAACGAATCTCAATAAAACAGAGAATGGACCACACCCCGCTTGAAGGTAGTGCTGTAAATCAGTAACATAAAAGCAAACAAATGCCAGCCTAATGTTTCCAGTCCATTCCCATCACTGTTTTTTATTGGATACATTTTTAAATAGCAGAATTCTGATCCTGATTTTGTGCCTGCTACTATACAAAAAATATTGCCTACAGCAGCTTATAAAATGTTCAGGTAAGCATCAAGCAACTAAAACATACAATTTATCTACATTTTACACACTAGTGCTTAAATTTTGTAGGATTTTTAGATTTAGGAGTCCATTACAATGTATATTCTTAGAGCCTACTATTTCTTTGTGTCATTTTGTGTCAGTTGCAGCAAATGGCTTTCCCTAGTAAGCACACAGTCTGGAAGTTCTGACAGGCACTACAAAACAAAGTAAGAGGCATTACTGGAGAGGATATTCCATATCCAACATGAACACCAACAACTATGCTTCAAGCAAGAATAGCTCTAAGGGAAGCATTTGTCAGATTAAGACCTCTGAACACTCCCATGTCATTTGCTCTTTTTTTTAACTGATAAAACCCCCCTAGAGCCCCCCAGAATTCAATTCCCCCTATGGAATTGAACAGATCTGTGATGCACTTCACTTTCCATGGCCCAAACAAAAACCATTAACACATCAGTGCCTTTGCTCAATTTCAGAACAGAAATTTCACAAATTTGTTCCTTAAATGTGACCAGTTGGATATTGGTCACACTAAAATAACAACACAATATGTAAGCACTCTTTTGAAAACATTTACATGAATGAAAAGCAGTAAAAACCACCCAAAAGATACTGAAGACTTATTAAAGCTCAGACAAATCCATTCATGACATGAATGGATGCTGCAGTAAGAGTGAAAAGGCAATTAGAAAAAATGTGCTGTGTGTAGGTAGAGGCCTGTGTATTCACATGCTCACATGTATGATTTTTTTAAGTAAACTTAACATACCAGCAACCCAAAGTTCAGCTGCCATTCATAACTTTTCAATTGCCCATGGATTAGGTGAGTGTCACTGAAACCTCCTTTTTAACCCTCTTCAGTGACACCTTATTGAGAAACTCTTCCTGTAGAGTTTCATGACAGGAAGAAGGATGCTGAACATTAGTTTTCTTCACCAGAAAAGCTACTTTCCTTAACTGGGAACACCAATTCTAATCAAAGTTTTTATGCTTTACCATAAGCCAAATTTAAAATGTATGACTTTCAATATTAAAATTTTGCTCTTCACCTTATATAGTCCTACCACACTTTGTCCTCATTCCTGACACCTTTAAGCAAATTCTGTGGTGTGAAGCGGATATTTTGTAATTATATTATTATGTGAAGACATGCTATTGAAAGAAATTCATTTAGATTCTGGATCACTCACCTGCCCCCTACATTCTGATATTTCCTGGTTTCAAACCCTGGCCAGTGTCCTGGTCCTGACTAAACCACACAGCTTGGTGTCATCAGCAAGTTTGCTGAAGGTGCATTCATTCCCACTGTCCATGTCACCAAAAAAGATGTTGAATAATGCTGGTCTCAACACTGATCCCTGAGGATCACCACTTGTCACTGGTCTGCATTTAGGCACTGATCCACTGACCACAACTCTGAGGGTGACCATCCAGCCCAGTGGTCCATCCATCAAATACATGCATCTCTAGTTTAGAGACAATGATCTTGTGCGGGACAGAGCCAAACACTTTGCACAAATTCATGTAGATCACAATCAGTCACTCTTCCCTTAACCAAATTAAGTCAGCTTAAGCAATCACTCACCTGAGTAAGGGCTAACTTTTCAAAGAGAAACTTTCAACATTTCAGGAAGATCTTGGCCCTCTTAGCTACTTAGCACAGGAAAATTTTTAGCAGTTCTATGTTGTTGTTTTTGTAAACTAACCTATGAAACTTTGCAGTTCCCTTCAATCATGTCACCGAGTCACTGGTACAGCATTTTTAGCAAAAGTCTGTTGTAGAAGCCAAACTCTTCAGACTATTTTCTTCTCCAAGTCATCACATGGATTAACAGATTGAAGCAGTTTTGTCTAGTAACACACCAGATTCTGTTGTAACTTTTAATTTTTGACAGCCTTGAAGAAGTTCAAACTGTATTTTTAATCTCAGACTTACTAGCAAGCCAAAAGCTCACTCATTAAAGCACCACAGCACTTTCACAGTCCATATATAAAGAAAAAAGCTATTTATTAGACTTGTTTTCTGTAGTATGCACAAACAATACGGAAAGTGACAAAGAGCCTTTGCTTTGCAGAAACAGAGCGAAAGGAAGATTAAAACAAGGCATAAAACAAAGAAAGGATGTGTACAATAACAGGCACAAGTTTGTTTTTCTTTGTGCTAAAAATAGAGCACAATACTTATCTTTGTGTAAGGAGTACTCCCCAAAGCCTGAAAATGACAGAGGTAGAGAATATCACCGTAATTAGAACTCTAATTTTCAGTTCTTTATCTAGATTCACTTTCTCCTAATATTACTTTCTTCAGAAACTGAGTCCACTCCCAGCAAAAAAAAAAACCAAACAGAAACACTGTTAAACAGACATTGTAACAGAGAAATTATCAGACTCAGTCCTAGCCAGTTACCACAGTTAAAAGCGCCATTATGAAGCATGTGGAATATCAAAGCTAAGAATTTTGACAGCTAAACCTTCACGATCTATCTTTGAAGCTTATGAAATTCCAGCTCTCATAAAAGGCTGAACAACTTTATACAATAATGTTTCCTAGCCAGGAAACATAACATTGCCTGCAGTTACTTGGAATGTACAATAATTAGGGACAAGAGAAAACAGTGCACATCCAGCGCAGTTCAGCTTGGGAGTTTTCTTGCCAGAATTGCCATTCACTTAACCAAATTAAATGTGTTGTTTGTATCATGTCATATCATTATACTAAAATAAAAACCTGAATAAAATTTCTAACAAGACTGACATGTAGCAAAAATAGTCTGATGTAAATCCAGCACGCTTTCTCATTAGGATTCCTTGTACTGTGCACTATAACATGCTACTACTGCAAATATATGAGTATGGGAGTTTTCCATCACCAAAATTGCTTGCAGGATAAAGGCTCATCTATAAATGCATCAGAAGTACCTTGTAAACAAGACAACGTCAGAGAACCTCAGGATACATTTCCAGATAGAATACAGAAATAAATACGTTATGATTTTAGATGGTTTCTGAAAGCACCTCCAGACATGAGTTGTGATGTACAAAAGAAATGAAATGCGCTGACTTAGAAGAAAAAATACAGTATTTCTAATACTAATGGCGTATTAAAGCACTTTCATGCAAGATAAATTCAAGAACTAAAATTTAACTAACATGAGTTCTGTCCAACACAGATAATTTAACTTCTTTCTCAGTGAATAAAATACTATACACACTGCTCTGTATGTTGTTAATAATAACTTACTAGTACTAAACATCCTCTCTTCCTACCCACAACATCTTCCTTGATGCATCTTGGGATTATGTTTTCCTTTCTCACACCCAAATCACAGCAGTGACTCAGTTTTGTTATGGATTACTACAGTCAAGTGTTTTTCCCCTTATGTCACTTCCAGTTTATAAGCCCCATTTTTAAAGAAATTGCTATCAACTGCATGACTTTGGACTTCATAGTACAAGATCTCTGCCTGGTTCTGTTGTTATATTTTCAAGGCGATCTAGCTCTTAGTGTTTAACATTTTGCTCTCTGCAGTATTAGCAAACGCCTCCCAAATTTTGACAGCCTTTTATCTTTCCTGCTTCTTTAATGAAAATAGGAAAACAGGATTAGCCAAAAAACAGTTGCTGAGGAACTCCATTAGTAAACTCTCTCCACTCAAAGTTTCTTTTCCAACACAAACAACTGTAACCTCTTCATTTGTCCAGTCCATCAAAACTTGACTTTTTTCTACTAATGTCCATTTTTTTTCTAGTTTAGGAATAATTCATTACATAATTTTCAGATAACTAAAAGAGTCTGAAGTCTTATTAGAATGAAACACCAGGCCTGCATGTCACAATGTGTTTTTGTAAGCTTCTGCTTTATTTTACTTCTTTTTCCTTTACTCAGGCAATTTCTCTACATGTATGTTCTTCCTTTTAAGCTCATAATGTTGATGAGAACACAGTTCACTTTGCCCCCACTTTCTTAAATACAGACAGCATCCCAGGTTGTTAACAGACATTTCCAAAAATGCTATCCTATATGTACCAAGCTATTTCATCTAAAAACAAAACCACCAAAAACACTGCAACTCGAACAAGACCATTTCATCTTGCCTTTTTAGAGAAAAAGAATCATGTATTATGTGTTCTGTCATTTTAAGCAGTAACCTAAGTTTCCAAGCAGAGTTATAACCCTGAATAAAGTGGTTGTTTTAGTGTAATGAAGCTTGCTCAACAATTACTAGCAAATGCACATTAGTAAGATATGCCCTGCAGAGTTAACAGCCTATGAATGTGCTTGCCTGCGCAAGCACTAACATTGTAAAGTCACAACACCTGTGCTGGGTTATTAAAATACTTATGCATTCTATAAGGGCACACAGTAATGAGATCAAGATTTCCTGTGTAATTGTTATTGCTCAAATAGATGGACTTGGAGGCACATTTAGACCATCTCTAATTTTGAAAGAAACCACTATTTAGACCCAAAATGTACAGCTTAGGCCCACCTGGAGTAGTCAGCAATTATACACAGCTAAAGTTTCAGTCTTACTAGTTTACTCTGTCTTATAAACTGTGTTTCACTAGTTAACTTCTTCCATCCTTACAAATCTCATTTCAGTGGCACTGGAATCGCAGAGTCTGCACACTAGGACAAAGAAAGATCACCAAAACTTTGCAACCAAATTTCGACTCTATACAGATGCAACTAAAGAAGACTGTCGGATTTTTTATAATCAGTTGGAGACTCTTGATAAATGCAGTTTCAATGCCTCTCTTCCTCTGGTGATAATAGTCCATGGCTGGTCGGTATGAACTCACATTTTATGTTTAATTCAAACTACATGTGATTTGATATACTTTCCTTCTCTTCATGCTTCTGCCAAAAGTAACTTCAGAAGAAAGCTTGTGATTAGAAAGATAGTGGATTCCCCCGGTAGCAAACATGGCTAGAAACAATATAAAGAGGCTATTACCCACCAGGATTCTGAAGGAAATCTACAGGCAATTTTTCTTATGGGAGTCCCATGCCAAGAATTAGGGTCAGCCCTGATCTAAAGCAGAGAGTTCAAACAAGCTGAATTAATGTGCTATGCTTCTAGAGGACTAAATACCAGACTCATTTCTCTGATATGTTCACTGCCATACATTTATACACTTAGTGGAAAGTGCACACAACCTCCCCACACCTTTCTCACAGATACACCTTTAAAGAGAGCTTCTCACTAAGACCCTTCAGCTGAAAATGAAGCCTTCATTGTCAATGAATTATCACTGAACTGCTTCCAGTTAAACAGAAAAAAAGAAAATCTCCCATGAAAACCTTTCTCAAAAGCCTAGCATTAGCACTGCTGTACTAATGGGACCTTTGATCAGCTGCTTCTCAGCTGCTGAAACAAAGGTAGGATAAGAAATAGCATCATTTAAACAGATCCTTGATTCTCGTAGAACCCATGCCATCACAACAAGGGAGCAAAATGGATCTTTTTTTGAACATCTGCAAATACATAAAGAAACTCTGGAAAACACCCTTGATGTATAGAACTTCCCTGACAAAAAAACAGCAGAGCTGACTTTGGATGAAATATTGCCCTAGATTACTTTGGCCAAATCTCCCAAAACAGAATTTGTTCAAAATCTATACCCTCCTCAAAGACAAAAACCATGTACGTGACTGCAGCTGTTGCCATTCACGTTAACTCAGTTTGCAGATATGCAGGGCTCTTAGAGGAACATGTATGGAGACCCAGAAGTGCAACTCCCAAATTCTGTTAAAACACCAGAAGAGATAAGATGTTCTATCAGTTGAGGAAATTGATGCAAGAGCAATCATCAGGGACTGCAGGTGATAGGATAAGGAGTAATGGGTTTAAACTTAAACAGGGGAAGTTCAGGTTAGATGTAAAGGAAGAAGTTCTTCACTGTGATGGTGGTGAATCACTAGAACAAGCTGTCCAAAGAAGTGGTAAATGCTCCATCCCTGGCAGTGTTCAAGGCCAGGCTAGACAGAGCTTTGGGCAACGTGGTCTAGGCTGAAGCGTCCCTGCCCATGGCAGGGGATTGGAACTGGATGATCTTAAGGTCCTTTCCAACCCAAATCATTCTATGATTCTATGAATTCTGAATAATTCTGCTCGACCAAATCTCAGAATGGAATGGCTGTAGAAGTAATGCCTGCTGGTCTGCAATCCTCCAGGTTCCCTCCTTCTCCAACCCTTTTAATTTAAATACACAGGGGACATCTGTTCTTGAATGAAATCAGAGATTTTCTGGGCATTTCTTTCTTTTTAATCAGTAAATCAGTAATACCAATGATCTCAGGATGAGTGTAAATATTTTGGGACATCATTTCACTGATAACAGTTCATATTACAAGACAAATTATTATACACTTATATTCTATATTTTTTTGTCCACCAAAACCTAAAGACTCTCAGCACTGAAGCGTGCTGTAGCCCCCAAAATCTAGTTATCAGCATACACACTCCTTCTTTATATTATGTTTTTCGTTTCCATGAGCTTTTAATAAGAACTATTTGGCAGAGACTGCTTTACAGTAAGAATAGGTGCTTTTTGTTTGGTTCTTTTTTTAATAAAACAGGTGGATGGAATATTAGAAAGTTGGATTTGGAAAATGGCAGCAGCTCTGAAGTCTCAGCAAAAACAAATTAATGTGATCGTTGCAGACTGGCTTGTATCTGCTCACCAGCATTATCCCATTGCTGTACAGAATACACGCTACATAGGGCAGGAGATAGCAGACTTCCTGGAATGGCTGGAGGTAAGAGCCATCCATGTTTCTCTGGAAAAGACCTATTTATCTGTTCTTATGCTTCTGCCACCTTTGTGAAATACTATGCTGATTAATGATGTTCTTTTCAATACCTTATATTTCTTTAATACATTGAAAGCTTTTCTTCCATAAACTTTCATATGACTTTATAAAACTTCCATTATGCAAGAGAAAAAAAAAGCAAGTGCTCTTGCTTATTAAAATATTTTTTATATATTTTTAGAGGTGAGAGAGTTTCATGCTATTTTAGCTTTTCAGTTAGCATGTGTCCAGACAGCTGAGAGTCCCACACTTTGAAAGCATATACACATAATCATTTGGAAGTAGTTATTCAGTAAAATGGGGTATGTTATCTGCGCTTTTATCTTCTACTTTTAATGCAGAATTCAGGAATGCCATTGTGTCTGATTTTTGCCTCAGCTCCTCAAAGATTATTCTAAAATTAGAGATCCAGAATGTAAAGGGAGACCTTTCGAGCAGACAGACACGCCACACAAACAAGATGACAGGGAAGGAGCAGTGAGTATAGAGCCATGTTAACATAGCAACTACTTATCAAAACTACTATATAGGGAGCTGTGGCCATGGCTAGACTGAAAAGGCTGCAGACAAATCTGCAAGGAATCACTGGTCTCTAGGAATATTCAAGAAAACACAGAACGGAAACACTAGAACAAGAATCACTCATACGAACCAGGCAACTGTTATTTCATCTATCTCCAGTAGTAATTCAAGTTACCTAATTTGAAATTAAATTATACTTCTGGACCTCACAATGATTTTCTTAATACATTAATTTGAATATGGTGAGGCCTACGGTGAAAGGGAAATACATTGCATACACTGCAAAGCTAAAAGATTTGTAGCAAATACTGTTGAATGGATAAGCTGCTTTCAAAAGGAATGGCAGGACTAGAAGAAACTGTCAGGTACCATGCCCAGTTAGGGACAACAGGCACAGAAGAGAAGGCAGAAGAGCCAGAGTCACTATTTTTTTTGTCGTGACATTAAAACAAACCTTAGCTCTTGGTCAAATGTAGTTTAAGTTGAGCCTAAAGTCATATTTTGAAGCTGTTTAATTATTGAATGAATGAAATGGTGGACTTTGTTCAGTTCCCAGGAGGACACACCACGTTGTCAACAATTAAAGACAGTCTGTGATTTCTCCAGTGTCAGCAAACAAATCGAGGTCTGAATAAACAATTCCTTGCTCCAGCACTGTAGGTAGCTTCTCTTTACCACAGTATGTTCTAGGATTTAAATATACCACAAATTTTCACATCATTCAACTGAGTGCATTCAAGCTGTAAACCTTCCTTTTGTTGAAAAGCACCCCTCCTGAGTTTAACAGTGAAAACCCCTTTCATTCTAACTGTCCTAACTAGATAGTTATGCTTCTGTTTACAGGCTGGCGAGAATTTGGAATATCCTCAGTGGTTGTAGCAAAAACTGCAGTGCTGTGCAACATTTTAATAAAGAACAAAATCAAACTAAATCTCAGTGCTCTTACTCCAGGAGTTAGTAGGGGAACTCTTTACAAGTCAGAAAAACTTTGAGCCTTGCAGCTCACATGAAATGCTTCAGATCTAGATAGTATTGATTAGGTAGGAAGACAGGCTTGAGTCTGATTCTGCTTCAGTAGCTTGGTTTCATATCTGATATCTAGTTTTGTACAAACCAATTCAAGAAACGCCACTTCTGTATCACTTAGCATGTCTGATGCTACTTTGGCTTATGCTAGAGTCTCAGGCAAAAAAAGCGAGGCACTTTCTATGAAGGATTGTTTTACACTGAAGTTAAAGGACAGATACCCATATTTTATACTCATAGGAAAGTCAAATGCTGCAGACAAAAGGCAATGCACTTTTGCACCACTTGCAACAAACAGCACCAAAAATCCTGCTGTCTGCGTTCATGGTTTTCCAGAAAACAGCAAGTAAGTAGCAGTACTCAAATGTGTAGTGTTTTCCTGCTGCATGAAAAGGAGGCAAGGAATAACATTCAGACAGGGGAAAGATTCAGTGCATGATCCACACACCTCGTTTGACTTCCATCATGAACATACACATTTCCTGTGTTGTAATTCATGGTATTCCTAGCTTGTAGTAAAGTATTTCACTGTCTACATTTCACATTTTCTGCATCTAAATCAAGCTGCCACTGTCTTCCAGGAATCCATTCAATTTTCCAGAAGCAATGCTCATCTAATTGGATACAGCCTAGGAGCTCATGTTTCAGGATTTGCTGGAAGTTTTATCAGTGGTACGAACAAGATTGGAAGAATTACAGGTAAGAGACATAATTTTAAGAAAGATAACAGTCGGTGGATTTAAGTTACACAGATATTTTACATATCAATATCACATCAACATGTAGCTGTTGAATAGCAATATTTGCCACAGTTTAGAAGATTCAACCCATTGCTTTAGAAATTAAGAATTAGGAAATTTAATTAATCACTTTCCAAAATGAAGTATCACCATATGTTGTATCCCTAATAGATGCTTAAATTAAACAAGTTAGCACTTGATTGTTTTCACACAGGCAAATACACATCACTAGTTTGAAGTTCCAATTCTCATCTTGGATTCATTGCCACATATCACAGTTCCTTATACAACAGCTCTTGTGACAGTGCCTGCATGCCAAGAAGCTGATTTTACACTATGTGGCATATTACACCTGTGTGTACACTGAAGGACTTCAGTTCATCAGTGCTGCTTGTGCAAAGCATATTAGTATATCAAACCTCAATAAGTAGAAAACATTTAACCACATTAAAACATATTTTGTGTAACATCTATACGCATTCTTCAGTATAAAGTACTCAGACTTGTAACAATAAGCTCGAATACTTCATAGTGTAAAAGCTATTTAAAAAAAAAAGTAATTGCATGCCTTGAGGGTGACATGCCTGCTTGCAGCCTGTGTTAATAGTCTTGTCCAGTTACATCTATGCAACTACATTAGTCCATAATACCAACTGCAGAATCTCAAATTTAGAAGCTTGTTCTCAAAACTGAAGGCAGCTTTAAGCTATGCAGGCACAGTCTTTCTCCATAAATCAGTTCCTAATAAGAAAGAGCACCATGCAAAAATATCTTGTACACCAAAAGTCAGTATGACTCCCTAAGTGGTATATTATTTTTCTAAATACTGCAATAATTTGCCTTGAAGACTTTTAAGCTGAACAATTATTAGAAAAAAATGTCTAGCAGACATACAGTCTCTCAAGCAATAAGAGAAGCTTTATAAAGTTTCAGGTCCTAAATGTGGGCTAAAAGTCATCCTTGTGGGACTGGTATCTTCAAAAGGGCCTCTGAAATGCATGACCTCTAGAGTATGAAAACAAAATTAAGTAAACATCCCTCAGGTAATAAAGCAGGAGCAGCACAGTTTGTCTATAACAAACAAATCGATCTCTGGGCCTGTGTCCTTGTGCATGTAGCAGTTACTGCTTATTACAGTGCCTGTGTTCACCTTTTGGTGTGATCTTGTACCCTCTGCAGGACAAGTGTTCCTGGCGTTGTTTCTATGGTGAAAGACCTTGTAAAGTACAGTGCTGTCTTTTTTTAAATACTTATCACAGCCTACCTGCACTACATCACAACTGGATTATTTGATTTATTGCAGGCCTTGACCCCGCTGGTCCCTTGTTTGAAGGCATGTCACCAACAGACCGGTTATCTCCAGATGATGCAAACTTCGTAGACGCAATTCATACATTCACTAAACAGCACATGGGTCTCAGTGTTGGCATCAAGCAGCCTGTGGCTCATTTCGACTTTTACCCCAATGGAGGCACCTTTCAGCCTGGCTGTCACATCATGCATGTGTATAACCACATTGCAGAATATGGAATCACTGGTAAGAACCAATGGAACAAAATGGGAAGAAGCATTGCAGCTGCACTGACAGTATCTTTGGGAAACTTTACAGATCTCTATGGTCTTAAACAGTTATCTAGTGGGAGTATTACCACTGCAATGCAAGAAATTTCTTTTCTAAAATTTGGTTATCTGATTTTTACATGTATTGAGTTCAAACTGTTCTTACTGACTCCAGTAAGGAATTTGGCTGCCTAGCACTTCAGAAAATGAGGCCACAAGCATCCTGCTGTCAAGCACTTCTGAATAATTTCAAAGGTATTTGTTTTAGCAGTAGAGGAAATGAGAAAAATTGTTCTAATTAAGCCAGATTAATCTAGTGTGCAATTAATTATTTCAAATCAAATAAAACACAGGGCTGCACTACTCACCTCCTTAGTTCACCTTTTCCTAGCTCCATGTCCTTCAGGTGCAGATGAGGCTCTCTCTAGGACTTGACTGCCAGTGTTTGAGGCTGGGTTTTATATATTGAAGCTTATTTCCAACGTACCTAAACAGAAACATATAGAGAAACTGATACAACATACTGAAAAAGATAAGGTACTGATGCACTATCAACAGTCTGAGAGCAGACTTGATAGCACCTGATTCATAACAAATGTGAAACCAAGCATCAGTTAGAAAGCTTATCAGTGAAAACATGTAAAAACAGTCCATCATGATATATCTAAATTACACAGAAGGAAATTTTTGTAATTTGATGACACAGAAGAAGAAGAAGTTACCTCTCATAAAATCAGATCTATGTATTTAATATTTTAATGCTTTTAATACCTTTTTTTTTTTTTGCCATTTCCCCTCTGTAGTAGCTGAAAACAAAATTCAATTCAACATGAGAGTTTGTCACTCTGATAGGGACAAAAGATGACATTAGTGTGTAAGCATCCAACAGACAACACTGTTCAACCATTCAGAATGGGGCTGCTGCCTCTAATGTGGCATGATCTGAAATACTGCATATAGCCTTAAATTGTATTTCATATTGACTATAACAGCCAGGACAATGAAATCAAGGTTCCTATTTACAGTCTTAAACAGGCTACAGAAGTTTAAGCAAATTACTCAATTTTATTATCATGCGGCTTCAGCCAAACTATTTTTGAATGATCCTAAAAGTAAAGTTGCTACAATCTATGATTTCTGAGGCAAAATCTTGATGTAAAGGGGTGTGGGCTGGGGAGAAGGAAAAAATAATTATGTGAAGGGTAGTAAAAGGGCATGGGGGAACAATAACGCATTGCTTACAGCTGGTTACTGTACTCCTCTGCAGTTGAAATGTGGGAACAAGGAAGAGGAAGGAGGCACAAGGGCATGAAAAATTTTGTTGTTTGCACTTTTTCAGGCATTGCTCAAACTGTGAAATGTGCTCATGAGAGGTCAGTTCATTTGTTCATCGACTCTCTGCTTCACAATGACAAGCAGAGCACAGCCTACTGGTGCAACGACATCAACACTTTCAACAAGGGAATGTGTCTCAGCTGTAGAAAGAACCGGTGCAACACACTGGGCTACAACATCAGGGAGGAACGGCTCCCGAAAAGCAGACGTCTCTTTCTGAAAACAAGAGCTCGTATGCCCTTCAAAGGTTTGTGGGAATACTTGTTACAGTGACCAGGTCGATCACAGAGTGTGAAAATGAGCCTGTGCTTTGGGATCCTGCTTACTCATTTATTAAAGCTTATAGAAATCCATGGGAATAATCAATTTGCTGAGGTAACTAAGGATCCCCATAGGCCATGTTGACGCCCTTTCATCAAGATCCTGACAATGCTTCTGTGGGCAAAAGCATGCTGCATACTCACCACAGGCTGGCTAACTGTGGATCTGAGGCCTTGAGGATGCTTTGGGTCCTGATCTACAGGATCTTCCTGCAACTGGCCTGCGTGAATTTGTGACCAGATATGCAGGCATACAGCCAAGCCAAAAAAGCAGCAGGATTGCTTTGGGAGGCCTCTAAACCAGCCTGTTCCAAGTATGCCCAAATTTTATCTGCAATTAGCCTAACAAGGTGAGATATTACTTTTCAAACAATGGACAGAAAACAGAACAACATGGACTTTTACAGGGCAGAACCGTAGTACTAAAACGGTGACTTTAAGTCCATTAAATTACTTTATCAAGAGCACAAAATGACAATTTTCAAAGCCCAGAGAGACAATCAGTGTGGCTTCCTGCACATATTACCAGAAGGGAAGCACTGTCACAGGGAAATGAGGCCTGCCTGCCAGCCTCCATTACAAAATGGTGCAGGCCTGGCTGTGGGCTGATTGTGCCTCAGCTGTCAGAGACTGAGACAACTGCTGCTGACGAGCAGACATTCACCTCCTAGTGCACTCCAAGCAAGAACAAGCAGGGCTGTGCGGGGTGAATGGCGGGGACACACTTCTTCCAGGGGCCTTTCAGTGCAGGTGCTTTTGGTGCATGGTGTGCCTCCTCAGCGCCTCCTTCCTCGGCTCCCGCGGCGGCACACGGCCAGCGGCGCACGGCTGGGCCCGGGCAGGGGCCCCGCTCAGCGCCGCGGGGCACCACAGACGGAGGAGGCTTGCGAGCAGCTCCCACCTCCTCCCTGAGCGGCCAGGCTCGCACTGCACCACAGCCCTTCCGTCCCCTCAGCACGGCAGCACAGGGGCCCTGCCTGGCCCCAGGCTCCCGCAGCAGCCATGGAGGCCCCGCACCACTGCACTCACCGGGCTGTTGTGCCTGGCACAGCCAGAAAGCGGGTGCTTCTCTCCTCTTGGAGCGGGTCAGCCCGCTTGTCCCTTACCCAAGACGCTGGGCTTGGGGAAGCGTTCTGAATGTCAGCAGCGCGCCCCGGCACGGACACTGAGGGGCTTTCCAGTCCTGGGGAAAAACGCTTAGAAATGCTGCTTGCATTACACATCTTGTTGCCTCCCAGTGCCTGGTACTCAGCTGCAATAGCACAGATTACAAAAACCACACGAATTCAGGTACTTTTAAAATAATTTTGAAGTCTTCCACTAATGCAGCTGTGAAGTACTCAAGTGATGACTCCAGAGGGGTCTCCTCAGCCCTCAAGGATACTCAAAGCAGCTGAATCTGCTGGATCTCATCTTATACTTTTAAAAATGCTTCAGGAAGCTACTTTAAGTACATTTTAAAATGCCATAGGCTGTGCCTAGCTCCCAATATGGCTTTACTGCAGTGCAGTCAGGTCACTGTCAAAATGAGGAAGGTGAATGGCTCTGAGTGCACCACGCCTGGGCACAGAAACACAATCCATCCCTGTGTTGCGTTCTTTGGACACGGAGATAGTTTCAGCTTGTGGTAAAATCTCTGTCTTGTTGGCTTTGATTTCAATTTAAACATGTTGCATTTTGATGCTTGGAACTGTTTTGCTCCAAAAAACCATCCTTGCCGCATACACAGATGCTGGTGCTCCAGACAATAGTCTCCTTTCACAAAGGTTTCCAAACAAGGCGGCAACTGTGGGAGGGTGCAGACAAAGTCATCTTTGTAATGCTCTTAAAAAAAAAAAAAAAGTAAAAAAAAAAAAAAAAAAAAAAAAAAAAAGTTTGAAGATCATGTGAAAAGCCCAAACAGAAGAAATTTCAGAAAAATCAGCATTATCCTTCACAGTCCTCTGCGCCTTCACAAAATCTGGTGTTTCATTTTTCAAGTTAATGGCATTATATTCTGGAGTGCACTTTAATCCAGTTCAAACAAAAAATACTTGTTACAAAGAAGTTAACATTTGTAATAAAGCTCTGATGGGACCCTGAGTCAGAGTTTTTATGTGAATATGCTCTCCTTTTTCCCCTAAAGTGAGTATCATAACCACAGTAAAAGCCTGGGCTTTATCAGAACATACACTAGAGTAATGAATTTTTACATTGAGGGAAACCTCAGGAAAGACAGTTTAGCAATAAAAGTGACCTATTAACAAGCCTCTGCCTGCTTTGTCTTCATCAGGTTTGCAGCAAAGAATCAGCCATTTTGTTTTCTGGCACCTTTGCTAGAGAAAATACATTGTTCACTGACGTACATTAACTAGGAAACAACACAAAAAGTTACAGCTTTTCCAGCAAATGCCTTCCATTGTGAACAGAGAGCTACATGCACACAGGAAACAAATCGATCTGTGCATATACATAAAAAGATGACTCTTAGCAGTATGGTGGATCCACTCTCAGATGTAGCAAAGCCTGAAGTGGGTGAGGAGAGGAAATGAGCAAAGAGCATCTTTCTACTCAAAAACTAGTGTGCAGTAATATTTTACGAGGACAGTTTCCCATGCGTAATTTGACCAGATTGCAAGGATAAATACAAACACCTTTAATTCTTTCAAATACTCTGTGATCTTTGTTAATAGAAGTTACTTAAGGTTTTCTTTCTTAACACCTAAATCTATCAGTTTTGTCAGAAGGTGGCTGGTAGAGTCACCGGACAGAAGAGTTCTGAACATCTAGCTGATAGTGTCTGTGTGCACATGGCCTCTAACTCTTAGGATTTGGTTGTTGGGGTTTGTTTGGTTTTTTTCATGATTTGCTGATGTCAAGCTGCTCACAATCAGTACACTGAAGATTTACTTCTTCATTCTGACAATATTCAGTTCAAAGACGTCCCTAATCACTGTTCTTCTAGAAACCCACCAAATCTCAAAGTATTAATGATATCTTTCTTACAGTAATGTGCTTGAACAAAGTCACATTGTTAACATATGCATGTTAAGCACAATGTATTATTATGCAGTCAAAGAAAGTTTGCGAGTCATCTGTTTCACAGGATAGTTTTCCAGCTGATCAGTGAAAAGGCCTGACTACTTTGCGTAAATTCTTCAGTCTGTGTCATATATCTCTAGCTATGTCCAGTCATAAGAATTTGTCTGGTGATTACATAGAGGGCTTGTCAGAAACTTAAGAAAAGCTGAAATATTTCCCATGGAAGAATGTTTTATCTACAAAGGCAATTCAACCAGATTACCTTTTTCCTTTTTTTCTCCATCCTTTTAAATAGAGCAACAGATTTTCAGACTCTAAGGGGTTACACAGCACAGCAACAATCACAGAAAAAAAATAATATTTAATTGCAACACATCTGTCTAAAAAATAAAATACAACATCAATCAGATTTTATTTTGCCTGAGAAATCTATTGCTTCTTTGACTATTAATTTTATCACTTTGCAAATTCTTCTTTTCTACAGTCTATCATTATCAGTTCAAGATCCACTTCATCAATGAAATCCCAGGCAAGCAGTTAGAGCCAACTTTTACCATGTCTCTGACAGGCACTAAGGAGGATGCTAAAAACTTGCCTATCACACTGTGAGTATTGATATTACACATCACTGTACAAGTGAGAAAGAAGGTGCCAATTTATTACACTCTCACGTATGTAAATTGCTATGTGTGAAATGGTTTAGTACGGGTAAGTGAAGATGAACTGGAAATTGTCTTCTCTTCATCCATGTTCCCTAAAAATTGCAAACTTTTATAATGTTCATACTGGTTGTGCATGAAAAATCTCTATAATCCAAATTTAGTAATCTTGGAAGTTTCCCTGAACACTTAGTATCCTGTCCACTTATGTTTGGTCCATCCCACGGCTAACAGAGGGAGATCTAATAAATTAAAACACAAATAAATAAGCAGCTGTAATTAAGGTAAATAATTTTGGATATTTCTTATGATAGACACCATATGCATTAACAAAAGTGAAGGCAACAGAGTGGGTCAGAATTTGCTCTAGCAGACAAAAGATACGATGTAGATGCTATTATGGGACACCTTTTCTTTTGTTGTCAGAAACCCCAACTGCTTCACCAGCTGTTCAGGCTTCTCCCACTTCTTCTTCCTTTTCAGCATTTGGCCGTATTTTGACACTTTATGCACCTGGAGGAAGAGTATCCTAGAGACAATAATGGCCCCTTTTGGAGAAGGAGGATGAAACATAGTTCCTTCTTTGGTTTTAAAGAGAAGAGCAAACTAATTGGGTTTTTTTTTCACTTTAACCATAATAATTAAGACAGCATTATTCTGGTTTTGTTTTCTGCAGAGCTGAAAGTATAAATGGGAATAAAACCTACTCTTTTCTCATCACCCTGGACACTGATATTGGTGAGGTAATAATGATCAAGTTAAAATGGGAAGGAACTGCAGTTTGGGAAAATCTCTGGGACACAGTTCAAACCATAATGACATGGACAAAAGGCACCCGTCAACCAGGACTTATAGTGAAGACAATAAAAGTGAAAGCAGGAGAAACACAGCAAAAGTAAGTGTACTGAAAGTACATTTTTTTTCTGTAATAACACCACAGATATTTGGCACACAGGTTATTTTCATTCAAATGCAAGCATCTGAGTCCCAGCACTCTCACCAGTGGTGAATTTATCCATGTACAATAACGGACTTTGCCCCCTCCTATCAGACTGTATGATTTTCAAGTGATTTAAATAATTACTTTGGTTTTAGGTCAGAAATTAATAGTGGGAAATGTTCAGGCTCACCATCTGAGTTTAAGGCACAGCAGCCTTGGGTGGTAGTTTTGTTGATACATGGGAATAGAAGGTAGAGGAGGAGTTAGCATACATATCCAAGGAAGAATTTTAACAAGTTCTGCAGTGCAATTTTTCCACACAATTAATTACAATAACTGATAACAATTTATGACTTATTTTCAGAATGTGATTATCTCACTCCATAAGGAACATATGAAATTTCAAAGAAACAAGATACTTTGTAAGATAAATATTGGCTCCAACATTCATGTGATGAAAAATTCAAATTCCTACTTACAAAAAATATGCTAAATATTAATTATTTGACTTTCAGTATGTAATTGAGAAACTCAGCATATCCATTCTTGAAAGTATTCAACTAAAAGATCAGATCCAGAACTACACAGTTACCTCATTATTCATTGAAGTTAAGGGTTCAAAATTCCCTTATTTTTACCTCATCCATTCAAGAGCCAGCCCAGTGTCTGATAGCTGATAAGGAATTAGTACACTGTGGAGGCTGTGTAAGAGGTTCCTGAAATGATACATTGTGTAAGCAAAGCTTCAGCTACAGACAGAATGAAATTTCTGTGGTGGGTGAGCAGAATGTGAGCAGTCCTGGAAAACAAAAGACTGTACAAACTTCTACATATCATACTTTCACTGGCATTTGCCACTCTGGTTGTGCTCTTTTAAATAGTGTGAATTCAGTGATGTGACTTTTGGTAGCTGATCTCTGAAGTAGCACTAGAAATGAGTTTTCTGGAGAAAAAAACAATATGAATGCAAACAAGTTTGTGTCTTGTTTGGGGTGTTTTTTGGGGGTTAGGGTGTGAGGATGTGCGGGGAGGGTGTGCAGTAGTGTTCATTTTTCCTTTTTCCCCTGCTGATTGCTTTGAAACTGGATCACCAAGTCTGAGTGGCTCTGTTCTCTACATACAGCAACGTTAATAACACTTACTTATTCACTCAAAGAAATTTCTGCCAGAAGACAGAATAACAAGAATTGTAATGATTTCCACTGCTTTAATCCTTGGAGAATTTTAACTGAGCAGTTTAATTAAGGTTAATGAGAAAAGCATGTCTTACCTTGTAACTGTGGTTCAGGCTTAGAAGGCAATTTTTTCCTTGCTATAGTCTCTTTCTTACCAGCACCAGTTATTACTACTGAAGACTTTCTGTGGAAGAATACTTATTGGCAGAGATGCATCTTGATATTGAAACAAAAGGCAAATCAAACAATTGAAAGAGACATTTTCATAAGACAATCTGTGTGTGCTGAGGGGCAGAGACAGGATCACATTTTACTGGGTTTTGTCCCCCTGAAATTGTATTTTGTAGGTATTTTCCTCTTCTAACGCAGCACTTGGCACATGGTCCTGCTATCAAAATCTGCTTCTTAAAGTAATGATCCCAAATCAGTACTGACCTAGCTGCTAGAGCATATTAAGCATAGTATACATCACAAATCAGAGAGCTCTTTAAATACATATTTTTGTACCTTCGGAATGAAGGCTGTGAAAAGATTATGTCAGGTATACTCATTTTTCTAACCAGATAGCTCCTGTCCAATACAGCTGTGTCAATAACCTGGCACAAGCCAATTACTGCTGATGTACTATGTAAGAAATCATAGGAAATAGGTATCTGAGAGGCAGGTAGTTGTTATACTGACAAAAATGATGCTAGTATCTTGAGGTACCTAATGCTCCTTAGAAGGATTTTTTGCTGCAAGCATAAATGGGAGTTTGTGTCAAGATTTTAATGGATACTGATAACCCTCTGGGGTTTGTTCTGTGCAATCTGGGCTTGTCATGGTTATGGAAATGATGTGGTACTGTTGAAATACTGTATTAATGCTTGATGGGGAAATGAAAGTTTATTAGGTGATTCTAGAAGGAAGGGTAAAGGACATTCAAGGAAAAGTATTTTCTTCAAAGAGAAGAGCCTGCACATTTTGATGTTCTTGGAAAGACCAAACATAATGGATCAAAGAAGCAGGAATTTTGGAAATTCAATACTAAAAAACGGTAATAAACACAAGATGTGTTTTGAGCTGTTTGGTCCTTTTCAAATGGCATTTGAACAAACTGTTGACAATATTTTTATCTCCACATACCTTTACCTCGTAACATTTGCAGTATTTAAATACATGATAACTTTTCATTTATTAGATTATGTAACGAGAAACACTTAGACACAACATACTGGCATAAAAAGTAGTTAATAAAGAAGACAATTATGAGCAATAAAATACCAGATTCTAACATATTTGAGTTCCATATATGGAAAAAAATTTCTGTAGCATATGGAGTTGCTGGTGGGTTTAGCATCCTATGTAACAAGTTTTTAATGACTTCAGATAAATACCAGTGTCCAGCTAAGTACTAGCAGGCCAAGTAGTGCAACCCTGGTAGTAAGAGTTGAAACAATGGCCATTGAGAATACAAATACAAAAGTGAGGGTATGCTGTGGAGAACACCATGCTGTGTATGACAGCAGAAAGAGACAGAAGCATAATACACTCAGTATCCAGGAGTTGCCTGCTCCTTTTACTCACCTACTATTTGATAGCTGGATACATCTCTTTCCTCACAAGCCCATGAAAACACCTTCCTGTAAAAGACAGGATAAAGTCAGATTCAGTGTATCTAGAGAGCACACTTTTATAAAGACAGTAGCCTTAAAAAGTAACTTTATGCTTACATGCTGTGTTTTCTTTCTAGAGCAACATTTTGTTCTCAAAGCATTGACAACCTTCACCTTTATCCAGCACAAGAGAAAACCTTTGTGAGATGTGAAGATCGCTTTCAGGGGCAAAACAGAAAATGAGCAAGAACACAAAAATCAACAACTCACCAAGATATTTTCAAAATAATACACATCTAGCAAAATGTTTTAAAAACCCACAGCTACATTACATGTAAATGTTTCAGAGGTGGTGAAGAAAATACATTAAAAATTTAGATTTTGTGATGCAATAGTAAGCTGAAATGGTGCTTTGTCCATCTAGGAGCCCACTCTCAAAGAGATCAATGAGTGATTTCAAGGCAACTCTCAATTTTAAATTGCTTGACGTTTTAGAGAACCACCTCCTCACTAGGAATAAAATAATTGCTCTTGGAAAGAATCATTTCCATAAGCTTTTGGAAGATTATATTTTGTTCAATTTAAGGGAAAAAAGAAGCCTCATTTCCCATTAAGTACTTTGAAACATTAATAGTCACTACTACCAGTGAAAATTTTCTTGTATTATTTTCTCATGAAGAGGGAATTCATTAATTCATAGATGGAAATATTCCCAAATAGATAAAATTGTTAACAAAGAGTTTGAGCTTTTTACTTTATAACATTCCAAAACTAAAATGCATCTCAACATACAGAACGCTTGAGGTATTGTTCATAACCATATGACCCTAAAAATGCTTTGTTAACTGTTTTAAAGTACTGATTTAAATTACTAGTGATTGAATTATTTTATTGATGCTTATTACACATTTCTAGCACCACTAAGTTAACTTTTGCTTTAAAATCATACTTTCATGAGCAGGTAATGCCTGGAGATTTTTAGATTTTAAATTACTGTTTAGCAGATTTTTGGCATGATTTGGAGCTACATGAATAAATGAAAAATGGTAAAACCCTCAAATATCTTCAGTGCATGATCTTATAAACTCAAACATACAATTCCCTTGTTTCTTTTGTCAGAACAGAAACTACATAAGCATTATTGTCTCAGATTATTTTTATGGTTAGTGCATACTGAAATGTGTGTATGTCAGAGTATTTAATTTGTCACTTTGTAATGCTAGGCACAAGATTCATTAAAAATTATGTTTCTACAGCTCTGTGCTCTGAATGTAATTTGTTTTGAATGTTCTCTAAATGGTAAAATATGCGCGAGATATTTCTCAGGCCTGGAGCAGGCATATTTTCCATTCCAAGATATTGTAGGGAATTCTGAATCAAAATATATGGATGTTATCAGAATGCAAGCGAGATTTATTTAAAAAGCGCAACAAATGAACAAGCTGAGCAGAGCGAGCAATCCTGCAAACGACAAACAGTGATGAAATGATGAATGCATCTTTGCCAACCATTCAGAATACTAGCTTTTAACTTTTGAAAGCTGTTTTCAGTAATTACTATTCCTGAACCAAAACCGCCGACCAAATACTATGTGAACTGAAGATACTTACTTTTCAAATTAGACTGGTTGTCCTTACAGAGGTATAGGCTTCAGAAGCTAACCTAATATTTAAGATGGCCACTTGGAGTAGATTCTTGATTAGGAGAGATATTTATATTTTTTGATAAAAGAACCTGGAGGTCTGCACTGAGAGTTTCTGCTTTAGAAGATTTTGCTCAAGGAAAAAAAAAAGGGGGATTTTTTTTTTTTTTAACACAAAAAGCATTTCTACCTTGGCAAAAATTAAAATATAAGTGATTAATTCAACGCTTCAGGTTGGTACCCCAGTACTTAGATTTCCTGACACAATTATTTTATTAAAGCTCTGTACAATGTTCTGTGCTTACATATAAACTGATCACTTAAATACAGTAGCTGAAAGTCCAATCAGGAGCACACGCAGAAAGAGAAAATTTCAGCAACACCATAGGCTATAATCCACCGGGGAGACTCAATTGTTAGACACCCAGTGACAGCAGCTTTAGGTGCATAAACTTGAAATGGACTGTGTCCTGCAGAACGACAGACAAGGAACAAAGGATGATGGGGCCATTTTAGTGTTGAAAGCACAATGAAAAATGAGACTGAAAAGTGTGCGTGTGGCTAACTCAAATTATGCGTCTCCCTAGATTGTTTCTAGAGTTCAGTTTTTGCTTTTAGAAAAAAAGCTAGATCTGCCACTCTTACTTCTTATGTTACAGGCTGGTTTGTTTATAAAAGATGTGTCTATTTACAGAATTGAAGTACCGACACTTGAATTTTATCTACACCGTTCATTAACCTATGAACTTTGTAAGCTTTCAGAACCACGTCCTACCCCACTCTTCAATAGGCTTTGTCAGAAGATCCTGAAAGATGACAGAGCAAGAGACAAAGGCTAGAAAGAACTGGACTGTGCTCCTCCAGTGCAGAAAAAATGATGTTAGTGCTTCACTATACCTGAAAAAAAAAAGAGCACAAGAGTTGGCAAGACAGCTTTTAACGAGATTTGTATAATGTAAAACATTCAAAGAGCCTTTCGAGTCATGATTTTCCTGTAGTCACACATCCTAACGCACTTAACATTTTAAGCATTAAATTGGCATTTCTTTCACCTTAGTATCTCTTATGTGGTGAAAAGGCTGATAAAGGGATCTAAACTTCAGGAGAAGCAAGTTTGCAAGCACTAGTTCAGGAAAAGCAGGTGGAAAAAAAGAGATGTCTACAGGGTACTGAAACTCAGGGAATGGGATACTGCAGTTTGAGGGCTTCTGAAGATATTGAGGTGGGGGGAGGCTGGGGGAGAAGAATCCTTCTCCAATCCAACTGACTGGTATATCCTCAAATAAGGCAACTTGAAAACTTCCATAAATCAGATAGGAAAATTAAAAAAGCATTCAGTATTTGATCTCTTGCAGATATGAAGATACATATTCTGGTGTCTTCTGCAGAAATATGTCCAAATTAAATCCTGTCCCTGTGTTTTGACAGCCATTACACTCATTTCTGATATAAAAATTATAATAAAGCCCAAGTTGTTGCATAGTCAATCTTACAATGCCTGAACATAAAACTGTAGTTACGTGTACAGTCACAAATGCCTACAGTGGTGCCTTAATTTGTGCTCATTGGAATTACTCCTGTGTCACTCCAAACAACTGAGTCAAGACCTCGAAAGTCATCAGGAACCTGGCTCCTGTCACAGCAAGCACAGCTTAGAATGACATAATGAACGCTGTTCTTTGCATCACCTCTCTGTAATAATGGACTTCCATATTCAGAAGTAAAAGTAAAATCAGTGAGAGTCACCGACAGTCAGGGTTTCATAGCTTAAGAGGAGTTTGATGCCCTTGTCAAACCCCCACCATTCTGACTGTACATGCTTCTACACCAAAGGTGAATGTATACATTGAATAACTAAAGCATTAAGAAATACAACAGGAATAAACAAATAGCTACAACTAATAATCATTAGGTCAAATATTAGTTAGAAAAATTACAGCTATTTATGTACCCCTGTATTTCCCCAAACACATTTTAAGATAGACACAAAATTTGTATTTTAGATGTCTGGGCATTATTTCTGCCGCTCTCGTTTGCGCTCCTAGACAGAAATGTAACTGCAGCCCTCACTGAACCTATTAGGCACCTATGATGCTGATTTGCAGAGGGTTCTGCTCCAACTGATTTTCTTCTAATACCTTTTACCCTGACAGTGCTATTTAGCTACAAGGGGAAGCACTTTGATATATGAAAAAAACCAGCCATGGGAAAAAATCAGAAGGTACTGTGAGGAAGGAATCTGCATGTGCTTTGATTACATCAAAGCGTATGCTGCTCAGTTAGGGAAACAGATGTCTAAGGAGGCCATTCTCAACAAACAGCCATAAGAATGAAGCTAGCTGGCAGGACTTTGAAAAGCAGCCTTATTCATGAAATCAACTGTACAACACACCCAACAAACACAGACACCCAGCTTACCAGTTTTAAAGCACCTTGCAAAAAGCTAATTCACTTCTAGAAGTGTTATCCATCAGTTATGTATTCCGAGTGTTATGTGTTAACTCCAGTATTCCTCTTCAGAAACATCTATTTATTTCAGAAGGTATCATTCAGTAGTAATGCAGCCAGGCCTGAATACCCCACTAGTAACTAGCTCTCATTTTGAAGATAAGAGAGAAAGCTTTTGTTCTGTGATCATACAAGTAACTGAAAGGCAATTTTAGGGCTTTTCCTTAAAAAGGTTACACAAAACCATCCACTCCCACATGTTAAATTTGGGAGGTGCACTTGGATAGTGTAAAGACTATCCAGTTACTTTTTGGCATTACAGCCCCCTTCCATGAAAAACCAAAACTTAAACAGAAATAGGATCTGTATTCCTTTTTGCTTTCAGGGTTCAAAAAGTAAATGGATCTTCAGAAGATGATTTCATCAAGTCTATTTATTAATGCATTTCAAGTTTCAAAAAAACCTTACATGTCTTTGCACAATACTTTATTTTTTGCATTTTTAGTAAAAATTTCCAAAGTGAACAAAAAAGATACTGTATAAAACACAGTGGACATGAAATTGACAGTAGTATTCCATTTCATTGTCTTGAACTTGCTTTCGGTTTTACCACATCTTGACTCGCAGTGGAGAGTTCAGTGCACATTTCTGTTTTCAGAAAACATTTAACTTAGACCGAAACTAAAATACGGCAGCATTTGTCTGCCAAAATCCTACCACAGGATAACATTACAGGCAAAAAATTTACATGTTCCAAAGTCTACCACACTCAAGAAGTTACTAAGAACTCTTGCTGAATAAAAGTCACCATTTTAGAAATGCAAACCCACTTCCAATCTTTGCACAGTCTTAAAACAAATGTATTTAAAATGACTTAAAAGCAACTACACACACTTCTAACTAGTTAAGATCATTTAGAATTATTTATATAGTCTATTGGACTTGGGGTTTCATGTACAAAATTTGTCTCTAAACCATGTACAAAAAGCTGTATTTTGAAAAAGTTACCACATACTGTACAAGTTTACAAGGAAGAGATCCCATTATATTCTGTAACATTTTTGGCCTTGCTGGCTTGCGTCACATTATGAGAATGATTGTGTAAACCTTATACTCTTAAAAAAACAAAACAAAACAAAAACAAACAAAGGAAGCCTGTCCAACCCTTAGTAAATTCTCTCCTAAGCAAAGCCAGGAAAATTATAGCCATTTGCATCTCTAATTAGCTTGGTGCTTTTGGAAAACAAGCAATAAATATATCACAAGCTTAAACACTTTGTAATGCCCCCTTTCATCTCCTGCATAGCAGTAAGCACCTTAAGACACCTTTTATTTCCTCTTTCAAAAATGCCAATTATTTACATTCGTCATAAAAACTTTGGAATGGGACATTGTGCTGTTGAACTTCACTACTGGTATAAAACTGTGGAAAAACTGGTAGTCCTAACTACATTTTGAACTCTGCCACAGTAACTGGGCAGTAGTAGCTCTAGTGGTTATCGATCAACAGTATCATGCTGAAGCATTATTCAATTATCCGATAAATTAAAAAAGACAAAACCTACGGCCTTTCTTTCCACATCCCTCAGAACACAGACTTAACTGTACTGTAAGAACATCTAAACAGCCAAATAAATTGGTTGCAATTTTTAGAACAAGCTGAATAACAGGTAGGATTTTCTACTGAAACATGGAAATTTTTCAAACTATTCATTATTTAACTGAATCAGACAAAATGAGAATATTTATGCTGAGCTACAAGAGATTAGACACCTCTATAAAACATTTTTGAAACATTCTGGCATTTGCAGAGTTTGCAGAACACCTGGTATATCTCTAAAAGACCATTCAATCTTGTATGCTATGTCTTAGCAGCTGTTTGACAAAGATGAAATGAGTACTTGAAACAACTTTGATCATGATAAAAAAAGTTTGATTTGATTCCAAATTGCTGTGTAAAGCATCACAGGATCCTTGACCATTACACACCATAATCCTCTGTTATCCTGAGTATGTCAATTAAACAGTAATTTCTTCATTAATAGCGGAAAAGTTTTATAATACAAAGAAAACATCCATATTGCAATTCTCTTGTTTACAATTGCACACAAGTACGGGTGTACGTTAGAAATACATGTCTGCATATAACAATGTATATACATTGACAAGTAATGTCTCCAGTGCTGAGGTGGTCTAGCTTCCTAGTCTTGTCTGGCAGTTGAAAAATAGAACTTTTTGTTTTTCAAATTCTTGAGTAAAAGTTTTCCTACAGCCATATTTGCCTGCAAGTGAAGAAAATGCAGCAATGAAGAGCACAGAAGGGGGAAAGAATCACGATACTCTAGGACTTTGTGCCACTAAATTAAAAATATGCAAGAAAACCACTTTTCTTCTTTTTGAGCTGGAAGATTCTCTCATTAAAAATTAACCATTTCCACTTGTTTTGAGGGCATATCATGCTTTTTTTTTTTCCTCTTCTATTTTTGAGTTAAGACTGGGGACAATGACTTATTAGGTTTTCTTTGGAGTGAGTTTTCCCATTGTAGGCACTAGGAAGAACCAAGGCAAAAAGCTGCAGTCAACGTCTCATATGTCCCATCTGATAACTCTCTCGGGGCCTTTGCCGCTGTGGTGGCTGAGTGGTCTGTGGTGGTCTCCTCCTTTTTAAAGTGCCTGTTCCAAAGAAAGATGCACATTATTAAAATGAATTTAAAAGAAATGACTTCTAGAACAGTTGCCATACAGATTACTTAGAACTATTTCTGAAAGGCTCCAGATTTAGACCTGCAAGGTTTTAAATAGATTATTAACTGCATGAAGGATTTGCAGAATACATTATCATCTCAACAGCAGTTTCTTAAACAGGCCAATTCTTAAAAAATATAGCATGGGAAAGTAAATAAAAGGAACTCTGATGTGGAAAATATCTTCACAGCTTTCCTTTGATATGCGTATTATGTTACAGGAGAATAAGGCAGGAGTTATTTTTATGATTGTTTCACTGGCATGAATTTTATTTCATTTTGAAACTAACATGAATTAGTTTCACGCTGGCCAGACTAACAACTGCAGGTTGGGACACCTGAAACTTCCCTTCAGAACAAAGTAGTTGAGGATAAAATATTACTCTAAATTTGATAACCTTACGTACTCACCTGGAAGTGGTTTATGAGGAGGCAACTTTGGATTACTGCTTGGAGTATGAACACTGCATATCTTAATGAATCCAGCCATTAACATGATCAAGGCAATTCCCATAAGCAACACTGCCCACCAATATGCCTGAAAACATGAAAAAATTATTTGGGGTTGGTGGGCTGGCAGATATACGTAAGAGACAATATGGCTTCCCTTTGCCTTCTAGAAGTCATCAAAAAGCTGTTCTGAAACATCACTTAAAATATGACCACAGCGTTTTAAAGAAAAAAAAAAACCCCAAAATTCCTACACAGAAAAAAAAAAAAATCCAAAATACTTGAGATCCATTCTGTTATGAGTATTTCACTACAACAGAGCTATATAAGCCTAAAATCAATCAACAGTTTACACAGAATTGACTATGCAGCTCTATAATGGTGTTTCATTGTACCTCTCCTCCCAGTCTATTATTAGGAAAGGGTCATCTAAAGTGCAATAAAAGTAAGAAATACTTGAGATCAATAAATTTAGCTCTTAAAAAGAAACCAGAGCATTCAAATATGAAGATTTAAAACAGGAAAACCCAAGTAAATTGAAAATGTTAACATTAACACTGAAACAGTGAAGTGAACAGAGGTTATTAACACAAAATATTTGCTTGTTTGTTACTTATTTGTTTCCATTCCCTTCAATCTATCAAAATACTTGCTGCACTCAAGGTGCTTATAGAAAAAACTAGCAAGACAAGGACTGATTATACTTTGAAGAATTCACAGAATGGTTTGGATTAGAAGGGACCTTAAAGCTCATCCAGTTCCAACCCCCTGCCATGGGCAGGAACACCTTCCAACCTGGCCCTGAACACTGCCAGCGATGGGGCAAATTTCAAGGGATGGGACATT